>NW_026126424.1:12422500-12955000 GCF_943737965.1 Phodopus roborovskii
TTAGAAATGAGAAAGATGTCACAATTAGTGAATGAGGATTTTAAAGTAACTCTTTTTAGTATCCTCACAGAATTAAGGGCATGAGGGATATAAACATAATGGGAAGAGAAACGGGAGATTTTCAAACCAGGAAATGTCAGCAAGAAGTTTTTTGGATGAGTTTGCTGGGAACTTAAGAGCTGTAGAATTCACTCAGAACATAAAGACTGAAATGAAGTAAATTGAAGTATGTGCAAGGAAAAAGGCACTAGAAAGGTTTGAATGGAGCCTAGTGATTTCTGGGTCAACACCAAGGTATCAACAAGGAAAGCATTCCACAAACTTCCACAAACAGCCTGGTGTCTGTTAAAACATGTGAATGACCCCAAGCTTACGAATACGATGAAAGCCAAGTTCATAGATCCAAGAGGTTCCAGCGACTCTCCAGCACAAAAATCACAAAAAAGCACACAGCAAGACATTGTAGTAAAGATCATAAAAAGTTAGTAGCACACATATCCATTAAAACAGAGAAAAATTGTATGTTCCAATATTCTCAGATTTTATTAAAAAATAATGAAAACCAAAAGACGATGAACATTTTTAATAAAGTTCTGATAGAAAAAACCTGGCCATCTAGAAGTAAAAATAGCCTACAGTAGGAACAGCCATCATAAATGAAGGTAAAAAATATCTCAGACAAAATCCAAGGTTGGGTATGGTAGTTCAGACTAATAATCTCAGCATTTTGGAGATGGGAGAATCAACACTTCAAGTCAGCCTGAGTTGTGGAGCTAGTTTGAGGCCAGCCTAAGCTACCTGAGAGCCTGTCTCAAAAACAGCAAAAATTACATGTTCATCAATATATAAATATATATTATATTACATAAATGTATTGATATACTTATATAATATATTCATGATATACAGCTGTGCAGATTAAATTTTACACATATAAATTTACAATTATAAGCTTGGTGTTGGTGGCACATGCCTTTAATCCCAGCACTTGGGAGGCAGAGGCAGGCTGATCTCTGTTAGTTCAAGGCCAGCATGATCTACATAGCGAGTTCCAGGACAAAACCCTGTCTTGACCCCCCCCCCCAATATAATTATTTATAAAATAAATATACAAAAAGTGAAAGTTTATTAATTTATTTATCTTATTTTACATATCGATCCCAGTTCCCCCTCCTTCCCACCCTTCTATGCCCCTGACCACCCTTCCATCCCATTTCCCCCCCACACACCCACACACTCCACAGGTAAGGGGATGCCTTTCAGGAGTGGTCATCAAAATCTGTCAAGTCATTTGGAGTAGGGACTAGGCCTTCCCTCCTGCCTCTAGGTTAAGGGAGTATCCCTCCATGGAAAATGTGCTCCCAAGGTCCTTTTTTTTTTTTTTTTTTTTTTTTTTTTTTTTAACATACGAAGGCATAGTGGTGCTTGTCTATAATTCAGTCTAATATAAGAGAATCACTATGAGTTCAAAGCCAGTCAAGCTAGATGGAAATTATTTAGGTTAGCACGTTAGACTTCCAAAGTTTTGGCTGGCTTGATCTTGTACAGTCTTGTGAAGGTATCTAGAGCTATTATGACTCTGTGAGTGTAATAGTCATTAATCATATCATGCCCACAAGATATCCTTTCAGTTTTCCTTCCCACCTCTGGCTCTTACATTTTTGTTGTTTTCTCTTCCTTGATGTTCTCTAAGTCTTGGTGGTAGTGGTGGTGGTTGGGTTGATATAGGTGGTCTATTTAGGGTTGAACACTCAGTCTTTATTAATGGCACCTTGACAATTTATGCTTCTCTCCATTGACTGCTGTCCATGGTGAAAAAGAAGCCGATGCAATAGCAGCATGACTACAATCAGGCAACTGTTTTCTGATTGTATTTGAGGTCTGCTCTTCAGAAGGCATTTTGTGCCTGGTACTATAATCTTGGTCAAAAGCTTTGGAGGTCATAGGCCCTTGGTCAGAACCTGTTGTTATTTTGTTAAATGGTCATGCTGTCAAATCCACTTCTAAATATTTATGTTTATGACCATAGGCATGAGCTACTGTCGACCTTGGACAACTGGCTTCTTTATTCAGGACAAATGTACATCATGGCCATACCCTGAAGATAAGCTAAAAGCATCTCAAATGGTGAGTGACAAACACATTTTTCTATATCTGAACAATGAGATACCATGATACTTGGTCAAAAAAATGAGGTATTGGTACATGGAATAACATGAGAGAGTCTCCAAAATACTGTTCTGAGTGAATGGAATAAGGCAGATACAGAAGTAAGAATACTATGATTCTAGTTTTTTTTTTCAGCTGCTGGACCATAAAATTAACATTTGTATGTATATGTACTTGTGCACTCATATGTGTATTTGATGGTGTTTGTGGAATGACATGTATACAGAGGCCAGAGGACTATCTCCAGGGTTGGTCATACCCTACCATGTTGCTTTGAGATGGAGTTCCTTGTTATTGCTTCATGCACCAGGCTGGCTGCCATGAGAACTTGTGTGGATTCCCTTGTCTTGGCCTTCCATCTCCCTAGAGGTGTGCACTAGGATTATAAACACTACTGCATATGGCTCTGATTATGATCTGGGGATTCAAACTCAGGTTGTCAGATCTTTGTAGCAAGTGCTTTACACGTTAAGCCATCTCCACAGCCCCAGTTAATAAATTCTGACTGAATGTCTATCAGTGTCAATCTGGTCAGAGTTCATAGATTAATTATGAAGGAGGCATGGAAGAATTTTTGGAGTAAGGGTAGTATCATATAATTTGACTATTATAAGCATAAATGAGTATAAATACTTGTCAAACTGATTACTGCCAAGGCCTTTTTCTTAAGAACTATAAGACTTATAAAACTATAAAGTTAAAATGTACTCTTCATGACCAATAAATCCATTTAAGAAGAAAGCTAATAAAAGAGCAGAACAATGAGACATTCCTATTTAGTGAACAAACTTCTTTAGAGCAAGCTGATAATATAAAATAATTGATACAGAAGGGTTGTATCCAGTCTAAGTGAAAAATATGATTCCTTTAGTATTCTTGTGCTTTCATTAATAAATTTTACATATAAAATTACTCACTCAGATCTGGTTGAATACCTTTTATTTTTTTCAATTGACTGTGATTTTTCTGATTTCTAAAAGGATATTAAATGAAAGGAAGTAGAAAATAAATTCAATTGTTACATTTTCTCTTGGTTAGTGGTGCTAATTTTACTCATTCACTCTGAATATTTGAATAATACAGTACAATACGTGCTTTGAGTCATCGCCAATGCTGTCCAGTTATTAATTTTTGGGAACTTGTGGAAACCTTATATACCTTGTGTAGAACCTTTTGGTTCTACAACATGTAGCCAACAAGGGGAGGGGGAGTTGATAGGTCATAAAAATAAAAAAAGGTTGATCTCAGTAGATATGAGTGCTTGTTCTGTAAGCATAGACCTGGTTTAGAATCCCAAACACCCATTAAAAAAGTCCCACATAGCTGTGCATGCCTGGAATACAGAATTAGGCAGTAGATATGAGCAGATCCTGAGAGCCTACTCCCTAGGTAGCCTACCTTCTGTTTCAGCAAGAGACTCTGTCTCAAGCAAATAAGGTCAAGGGGGACAGAAAATCATGCCTACTACCCTTCCTCCAAGAAGCTTACCCTTGTTGGGAAGGTAGATACATGGATACTCGTTACACACAGTGACATGCCATGGTTATTGCCAGATTGGAGGAATGGATGTGTGCAGCTGAGATCCAGTATGGTGATGTGCTAAAACTATTGGGGATGTGTTACAAAAGACATTAAACTTAAACTGAAGCTAAAAACTGAGTAAAGATGTACCTAGTTCACAAGTAAAGTCAGTCATTTTTAGTGACGACAACCCAAGTACAGTGGGGTATAATGTAGATCACAACGAACAAAATGTTTGAACACTGAGCATGGGACTAGGAAGTGACTACTTAACTGTGGTTTTGAGGATGTACCCCCCCCCACAGAGCAGCAATCCAGGAGTCCAGAAGGTATTGCTGTCTCATCTCCTTAATTCTTTCCAACCCTGAAGCTAATGTTGGTACAATGACTGCCACCACATCCACATGGCAAGTTGATTAGTGATATCCCACTGTACCTGACTCCTAAGGATAGAATATTCTTAATAACCAAAATAAATTCAGTTTTTACATTGATGAAATAAATTCTGTTTTTATACCATTATTAAGTTCACAGGGCATATTCAGTTGTTAAAAGAAAAATCAAGGATACCACAATGAGTAAGTTGCTATTTCTCTTTACAAGCTCTCTAAGTTTCTATTTAGTTTTCTGCTTGCTATAAACTCTGTATCTATTTTTCACATTTCAAAAGTCCACAGTATGTTCTGTATAAGACAATGTAAAAAAATTAGAGGGATGACTGGGGACAAAGGTAGTGTCTATCACTAGTAGAATGTTGAATTGGCATATGCATAGCTCTGGGTCCAATCCCAATCCCTCACCTCCTTAAAAAGGGCACAAACTAGTAGAAATATTTCTTAAACATACAACTGATAAAGAGGTAAAAGACTATTACACAAAAGGTTTAACATCCAACAATTTGTAAACAAATAATCCAAATATGTACCAGGGGGCTGCAGAGTTGGCTGTGTGGGGAAGAACACTGCTCTTCCAGTGGATCCAAGTTTGATCCCTGGCACCCACAGCATGGTTCAGAACCATCTGTAACTCTAGTCCTAGAAGCTCTGATGCCCTCTTTTGGTCTCTGTTGGCACTCCGTAGTCACATGCATGGTGCACAAATACATGTTCAGGCAAAACACTGACATACATATGTAAATGAACAAAATAAATAACTAAATTCAAAGATAAGCTAAAGAGCTTACTAGATACATCACTGAAGATAATGCACTGAAGATAATGCATATTGAAAAAGGCATATGAAGAAATTCCCCATATTAGATGTTGTCTTGAAAGATGCAATTAAAACAAGAATGAAGCTCCATTCCTACCAATAACATTGCCCAAGTCTAGAACATGGACAGCTTCAGATGCTGATGAGGGAATGGATTAACAAGAGCTCTACCAGTCCTTGTTGGTTGGAATGGACACTGGTACAGAGTACAGCCTGGCAGTTTCTTATTGAAGGAAATATAGACATCCTACTACTCAGCAATGTTCCTTTAGAGAAAGCTGCACAGATTGAATGAGGATCTCTCTCTCTCTCTTTCTCTCTCTCTCTCTCTCTCTCTCTCTCTCTCTCTCTCTCTCTCTCTCTCTCTCTCTCTCTCTCTCTCTCTGGAATCTCTGTATTTACCTTGCAATTTTGCTGTGCAACTAAAACTGCTGTAAAACTGTAAGTCTTTAACAAAAACCACAACAACCATGTGATGAATTATGTCCTTCTGTATACTGTGAATATATCTTTCTACTTTTGGTTGATGAATAAATCTGTTTCAGCCAATGGACAGCCAAAATTTAGCCAGGTGGGAATTCCAAACAGGGATAGAGAAAGAGAGATGCCATGCACCTGCTGAGGAAGATGAGGTCCAGGCATCATTGATAAGCCAAAACCATGTGGAGATACACAAATTAATAGAAATATGTTAACAATTAAGAGACAACTAACCAATAAGAATCTTGAGCCACCTGACAAAGAGTTTATAACTAATATAAGCTTCTGTGTGCTTATTTGGGACTAAGCAGCTGAGGGACTAGGCAGGACAGAGACCTCCATCTACAATCATGCTTGAGTTAAAGGACAATTAGCAACCTGAAAAAAAATATGGATGTATATACACTTATACATGCTAATTGAGGGGAATAACAAACATATTAAAATGGTGATGTTCACTATATTAAGACATAATAGATTAAAGCATTGTACACATAGATAAAAACAGGCTATAAACATGTGCTCATGTATGTACACAACCTCACAAATTTATCCATACCTTTTCCAAGTGAGATTCAACAGTAGGAGAAACATAAGTCAAGTAAAAAATTATTAAAAACAATGAAGGAACATATGTCACAATTATATTTCTCACATCCTTTACCCATTGGATAAGACAGTTAACTCTAAGATCAGAGACATCATGTCAAATATTTTTTTCAGATGCCATTGGCAGTATTATACATTACTGGACTAGGAATCTGCCTCCTTGCCCAAACCACTTACGTGGTTTCCCTTGTATGCTATTCTCTACAACTCTGTTCTTATTAGAACACCAGAGATAATTTGTAAGTGTTTTTTTTGCCTTTGAATTCTTGATGAAGTTCGGTCTGTGGTGAAGCTGATGTTCATTGCACTTGGTCTTGGTTTTAGCCTGGGTGACATTCCCAGTCACTTTCAATCAATCACAAACCACTACTCTCTAAGCTTTTGGTTTTCCCTGATGCTTAAATCCTCTTGAAGCCTCTCCATCCACTTTAGAAACTCCATTAAATTTGTTAAAATCCAATTCAAGGGATCTCTGCATCTCCAACCATCCTTCCCCAAATCTGTTTACCAACCTAATTTGTTTGCTTATTTTGAGGATCAGGCCCACTTGCATGGGATTAATCTCTGCTATTTGGGATCTGTTCATCCACAATACATGTTGTTCTGTGGTTAATGGTCCTTGTCTCAGGGCAGGGATGAAGAAAAATGCATTGAAAAGAAGCGGATGGAGCTTTTTCTTGCCTAATTTCCCTTCGTCATATCCCTAGTCATTGTGGTGAAAATTCGAAGTTTAGCTGAAGAATAAGCTAGCCTCTCTGATTGTTGTCTATCTTCCCATTTCCCATCTGCAGGGCACATTGGGGAAGAATGGCTGGATTTTTTTTTTTAACCCATGAACCTGCAAGCATGTTTTTAAAAGGAAATGTCTTGTAGTTTGAAATAAGAGAGTGAATGGAGGTAGGAGATTTGAATTGGAGAATAACTTTGGAGTCTACTCTTGTTGGTTTTATAGAAGAAATCTAGAGTATACTTAAACTCATGGTAAGAGTGTTGGAGAAATTTGGACAAGTGTGTATTACATATACTAAAATCCAACATAATATTGGGTTTAATCTCTCTATTCATTACAACACCCATGGAGCTGAGGCCCAGTGGTAGGTCCTGGGCTGGTCCCCAGCATGGGGGAAAATGATCACAATAGAAGACGAGAATGAAGAAATAGATAACTTTAGAGAAGGGGGGGAAGGATGTGCTAGCTTTCCACCACTGGCACAGGATACCCAAGAAAACTCAACTTAAAAGAAAAAAAAAATATGTTTATTTTGGCCTTTGGATTGGGAGGTTTCAGTCCATGTTGCTTGTCTCTATTGTTTCTATGCCTGTAGTGAAACAGGGCATCATGGCAGAGTGGAGAGTATAGAAGAGCTGGTGTCATAAACTGCTTGTCATGACAGGTAAGAAAGAGAAAGATAAAGAGAGAGGGAGAGGGGAGACAGAGAAGTGTGGGGGGAGGTGTGGAGAGAGAGACAAATGAAACTACCCATCAAATCATGCTGCTGTGGTCTATTTCCCTCTGTCTAGGCCTCACCTGCTAGCACTTCCAATAGCACATTAAGTTATGAACCCATAAATACATTGATCTATTGATAAGACACAAGCCCTCATATTCTAATCACTTACTCTCATGATCCAAGTCTATTGCACTGTACAGCAAGCCTTCAGCACATGGCCTTCCAGGTGACACCGAGAACCTAAATCATGGTGACGATAATAGAGGCCAACAACTCAAGACAAGGGAGCACGTTCTGTGGGATATCTTGGATTAGATGCTTCAGGAAGATCAAAGCCACTGGGTCAGGAAAGAAGGAGGGGTCTTCAGCATGACATTCTGGCAATCCCAGTGAGAGGAAGTATGGAAGAGAATAAAAGTCATCAATGGGAGATACTTTTGATACTTTGGCATAGGAAAGAAAAGAGATTTCAACTGGACTCAGTAGGTTATGTAAGAAAACAAACAAACAAACAAACAAACAAAAAATAGCCAGCAGAAATAATAAAATTAGCAGAGTGGAGGGGAAGAGAAAGGATAAGATACAGGTTCTAGTTTGCAAAGAATGGAATCATTTGAGGGCTGTGACAGTAAGATAATTCTCCAGAAGAAACAAGAAAAGGCCCGAGGTTCTCCCAAAGATTGCTTTTCTATCTCACTTCGCCATAGACAGTGCTTTATTGTACAGGGACTAGTATTCTTGTGCACACCTGCTGGTAGACATTCTCTGCCTCTCCATCCACAGATTCTTCCAAACACCAACTGCAACCTTCTATCTAGCTTTCCTCCTCTGATTACATTCTTGTTGCCTTCTCATTTCACATTTATTATTGATACAACTATGAATAATTATTGATTATTGATGCTCTCTTGTCGATCTTTTTAAACTGTTGGTTGAGACTCCTAATGAGCTGCAAGGAATTTATAGCAGTGAGAGGGTTCTGAACATGCAACAACCTAAAGTTAATTCTAAATTAATTAAAAAATATAGCATGGGGTTGCATTGTGTGAGAATGATTTTTAAAATTACTGATTGACTTTCAGACTCGAGTTTCACAATAAAAACATAACATATAAATAGATTTGGCTTGGGACAAAGACAAAATTTCCAACAGTTTCTAAATTATTCTAAGTAAAATTTTGTCATTTTCTACTATGTATTATCAACATGAAGTGGCATTATGAACTTTGACAACTATAACATCAAAATGTTGATCAACTCTGAATAATGTTGAAAGTGATTTCCATCTCATAGTATTGAATATTCATTCAAGATTATATTCTTTTTGTTAAAATTTTTATTGCATTTATTCATTTGTTGGAGGGGTATGGCAAGTGTCCACAACATATGCACGCAGGTCAGAGGGCGACTTTCTGGGGTTGGTTCTCTCCTTCCATCATAAGGGGCCCGAGGGTTGAACTCAGGTATTCAGATTTGTCACCAAGCACCTTTACCCACTGATCAAGTCCATGACTGAATTCTTATGTAAAAATAAGACAGCACATCCAACTCAGTAGTATAAAAATTTGCTTTGTCTGTGTATTCCAAAGATCAGTTTTAAAATAAAGCTTGAAATGATTTCTTATCATTATGTTTGATTTGAGTACTTGTTTTATCAACCTACATAGACAGAATTATGTGAAAATTTTTGACTGGAAAGGGTAGGTGAGTAGAACATGCTTGAGACGTCCTGCCCTAGCATATTGGGCTGGACCATAAGCTTAAGTAGGGTAAGGCAATTGTGGAGACTCTGTCCAGAAATGCAAAGGTGGAATAGCCGCTCTTTATGCATGCCCAAATAAACATAAACATTCTTTTCATAGCCGCCTATTGTCTTCATGACATGGCCCCCTAAGACACAACTGGAAAAAGAAAAAGCCATCTTTGCCATTTTTTTTTTTTTTAAGAGAGGGATTAAAAAAAAAAAAAAAAAAAAAAAAACAAGGTTACTGTTCGGAATTGCATTGTCGTATGAAGTGGTGTTTTTCTGAGGTTCAATACAACTCCCCAAATTAACTTCAAATCTCAATTACTGTCCTCCCTCATCCCTAGCATCAGAGGATGTGATGAGACAGAGACAGAAACTTTGGTTTGAAAACACAGAACTGATCTATGGAGATCATCAAAGGAGGCTTTAATAATCCTCGCAGATTCTCTTTTTTGCAAACACTGTGGACATAGGGGATTTAAACTCCGTTCAAGCACCTTTCCAATTATAATTAGAATTGAACAAAAGCACTAGTCAATAGATTTGTTTTTCTTCCTTGGGGATCAAAGAAGTCCACAACAGGAATTATTTTTTTTGGGGAAATGAGTCCAAGGAATTTATCTACAGAAAAATATTAATCATAACTATTATGATGATTTGATCTTGGGGGTAAAGAGAGTCTTTGAAATAAGCTGCTTACTCAACCCACCCGAATCCAGGTGTCCTTTGTTTCAGCCCCCCAGGGATGTTTTGATGTGATTTATGCTACTTTCTTGTGTTTGTTACTTCGTGACTCAGTGCCAAAGACCAGAGAGCTGAATTTGTTCCCTCCATTCTTTCTCACATTCTGGATTGATTCATACAAATCGAGGCAGCATGTGAAAGAGGTTTCATTAATTTTAGAGAGGTCATGGATTGGAGAAACAGATAGAGCACTAATTGAAAATACCAGGTTGTATGCTGTCTCCTTCTTAATTTCCCTGGCTGAAAGCTTGCCGGGTGTCTCTCTTTCAAAAGATCATGTGCATCTGGTATGTGCTGTTTTTCAAATTGGCTTTGGATTGCTGCATAGTTGAAACACCACGCTGAAGCTTGTCTCAGGCCAAATTATCATAAGATGTTTGATTGTGTGAATGCGAAGACGTTTCATTTCTCTGCACAATCTTATGAAGGTGACAGAGGTTGAAACTTTTGGTGGTAATATAGCTAACAGAATGTCATGGTCTATTTCACAATCCCCTTGTAAAGTTTTATAAGAAAAGAGGTCTCAGATTCTTCCCTTTATAGAATTGTGTGCTATGTTGCTCAAATATAAGGTTTCATAATGTGGTATTTCTTGACCAAGTGGCTATTGTGTCCCCAGGGACAGGTCCTAGGAAGCCATCCTGAAAATATAAGACATGTACTATGATTTTAGATTGTGTGTGTGTGTGTGTGTGTGTGTGTGTGTGTGTGTGTGTGTGTGTGTGTGTGTGTATGTATGCCCTTGTATCATGCATATGTGGAGGTCTGAAGCTTACTCTTTGGAGTCTTCTCTCCTTTTACTGTGGGTGCCAATGATTGAACTCAGGTTGTTAAGTCACTCTGTAAGCCTTTTAATGTGTTCAGCAACCTTGCTGGCCCATTTATAGTGATGACTTAGAAGATGTAGGAAACGGACTATGAATGTAAATTCTCAAAACAAAGTCCTATTTTGTTTATCTCTACAGATGGTTAAGTCTTTACCAGTGGATAAATTTTACATCTCTCAGAAAGTAGACATTTTCTATAAACTGTGATGATACCAACTGTAAAATGTACAGTTTTTCATCTCCTGAATGTAAGTAAAGAGTTGAATGTGCCGCATATTCAGGAAAACAAGGAAGTCAGGAATCAAGATTACTATAATGTCTCATTGCAACTGAGTGATTTCAAGCAAAGTGAAGTGGCTGGATTTTTAGAAGGCAGAGTCATGTAGGTCTACAGAAGCACCGTCTCATGAATGTCCCATAGAGAGAGCTCTCCTGCCATTTGCCACAAAGCAGTTCAGTTAGTCTCCTTTTTGCCTTACCACCAACTTCTTCTCACTTCTGGATCTCCCATACACTATT
The DNA here is from genome assembly GCF_943737965.1 of Phodopus roborovskii. Taxonomy (NCBI): domain Eukaryota; kingdom Metazoa; phylum Chordata; class Mammalia; order Rodentia; family Cricetidae; genus Phodopus; species Phodopus roborovskii. Next base: position 12,433,780 of record NW_026126424.1, read on the forward strand.
CCTACCAGTAAAGACACTTACATTTCCCCATTTCCATTTTAGTTTCTGCTGTGTGTCTAAATCTCTGCCAGAACCTTCCTTAGGGGAAATGCTGCCATGAAAGGCAGCTTGTGTTCCATATGAAAAATTCACCTACTAGAATGGGAAGAGAGTGTGTGAAATACCATTTTTCTAAACAGAACATGAAGATGGAAACCATGGACTGCATACTGGCAGTGAATCCACAGAAATTGGACCCTTCAAACAGTCAGTTACAGAAGAAGGGACCCACTGGGTCCTACCATGATCTGTTGGCAATGGTCAGATTCTGGGGTAGGGGAAACATGGTATTCAGAGACACACTCACTGGTGAGCCCAGAAACTTTTAGTGGTTATTTCCAAGCTCAGGGCCACACAGATGGCCCTGCTTTAACTGTAGGAATCTAGTCAATGCTAGTAAACAGGGGAAGGAGATTTATAGGAAGATAAGAGGGGCTGATAGGTTCAGAAAGGAATGGGAAAGGGAGGATAAAATACGTAATATATATTTACAAAACTGTGAAAGAACAAATTTTGTTAAAAACAAAGCCAAAAAAAAAAAAAAAAAACCAAACAGAAAACTCCAATTCTCTCAAACCTTGCCTCTTTAATGCTGACTCGTGTGAATTATTTCTTAATCAACAAACTCTCCAGTATGTGTTTTCGTTGTTGAAATAATACAAGCATGACACATATAATTTAGTGGAACTGATTTTTGCAGTATAGAATAAAACAAAAATAATAATAGACAACATAAAATTGGAGGTATCCAAAAGTAAGTCCTTTTTATTACATTTTGATAATACTTATTAAAAATACTGATACAGTATTAAGCGAATTCCTAATGACTTACCATTGTGGCATAGCTCAATACAACTGTCAAGTCATTAAAGAAACTTCTATTTGCAATAGATGGTGATCAACACAGACTCAAAACTGGTCAAGGTGCCAAAAATAAGAGAATGCAGAATTCATAGCTCTAAATGGATATTGAAACCCCTTTTCCCCAGGTTCAGGTATCATTTGGAAAGAGAATGTAGAAACCAGAGGTGGTGACTGAGGATAAGGAAACAGTGTCTTATGGATACAACACAGTAGCTGTACTTAAGAGTTCATAGTGATTTTGGTACTATGCACGAGACCTATACAAGCCCAAGACAAACCTACTCTCAGCATGGAGAGGGGAGTTGGACACAAGTCCCACCCCTAGCTAAAGAGCTATTGACATTTCTTAGCTGTTGGGAGAAAGATCAGCTTACTCTGAGTGGTAAGTCTCTAAGCCCCTGTTAAGTCAATCATCCTCCAGTGGAAGGCCACACATCTAAAAATATTTGGGCAGTACAAAATGGCCTTGGTGTGGAATGGAGGACAGAAAGTTGGGTGAGAAGGAAAGTAGAGGAAGATCTGAGAAGAGTTAGGGAAAGGAGAGTAATTGTGATCAAAGCACTTCAGAATTGTCAAAGCACTGATAAATTAATTCTCTTCATAAATGAGGCAGAAAAATAATTCTATTAGGAAAGTCAAGAAATAAAAATAAATGAATAGGAAATCATTTTTAATGTTTCTCAAAGCTATGGAGACTTTAGTTCATCTAAACACTCATACTTTTTCCACCCTCTCTTTCATAATGATACATGAGCAAGAGAGTTTATACATATATAAATTCTCTCTCTCTTTCTCTCTCTACACACACATATATATGTATGTGTGTGTATTTATATTATATATAATTTACATTTTATATATAATGTCCTTACTTGAGTATACACTGATTATTTACTCCAAGTCTTACCCTGGCAGCTTCAGTCTTTAGTATTCCTTCAGCTGTTACTGATATTGTCCTACCTTTGAATTGTTAAGTAGTATTATATTTGCCAAAACAAATTACACTATACTAAATTTTGATTCGTTAACTTTCAGTACAATTAGACAAAGTTAAAATACGATTTCTCTCTACTATTGATCGAATCTTCTTGTTTTGGTATTCTTCTAGCCATACACAAGTTTTTTTTTTTTCTGAATATTTGTTCTTTTCTTTTCTTTCCCTTCTCTTCCTTGTTTTTCTTCCTATCTTTCTCCCTTTCCCCATCCTTCCCTTCTTACTCCCCTCCATTCTTTTCTTTCTTTCTGAGATGAGGGGCACACTGGCCTGAAACTTGCTCTGTGGCAGAGGTGACCTAAAAAATTCTTTGTAAGTAATCTATGAATTCTTGTGTGTGTGTGTGGTATATTTATGTGTGTTGTATGAACATTTTGATGCTTGTAAATAGGAAGCAAAGGACAATATTGGGTGTCCTTTTTCTATCACAGTTCACCTATTTCTTTACTGAACTGTTTTCTTCCACTGAACAGCAAGCTCAGTAGTCATAGTCACCTCGTCTCTGGTACAGAGCTGAGGTCACAGGTGTGTAGTCACACCCAGATTATTTTTCATACAAGTATTCTGGAGATGTGAATTTAGGTCCTTATTCTGCACATATACAGTCACCCACACAAAAACACCCAGACTCACATATACACACCTATGCACACTAACATATATATACTCACACACAAACTCAGTCACATACGCAAATAGAAACACAAACTCACAATATATACTAGATTAAAACAATATTTATTTTGAAATAGATTCATGATGTTTTCAAGCAAGATTGATTTAGCCAATCATCATTGTATGCATATGATGTTTAAATTTTTCATCAATATCATATATTACAAAAATATCAGCAATGATTCTTGTGGTTACAGGTTCATCATGTCTGTAATTATTTCTTTATTATAAATGTGTAAAATTACACAATCACTTGTTTACAAAATATACAAGTTTGAATCTTTTATATGTATTCCCAGTGACAGTAACCCAGCACTTTCTTTTTTTATGTTAGTCACTGTCTTCATTAGGATTTTTATTGATGTGATGAAACATAAACAAACAACTTGGAGAGGAAAGGGTTTATTTCAACTTATAGTTCCAGGTCCATCCACCACTGATGGAAGTCAAGGTAAGAACTCAAACAGGGCAGAAACCTGGAGGCAGGAGCTGATGCAGAGGACATGGAAGAGTACTGCTTATTGGCTTGCTCTTCATGACTTGCTCAGCCTCCTTTCTTTTAGAACCACCAGCTCAGGGTTGGTACCACCCACAATGGGCTGGGCCTGTCCCCATCAATCACAATTAAGAAAATGCCCTACTGGCTTGTCTATAGCCTGATTTTATGGAGATTTTCTCAACTGAGGTTCCTTCTTCTTGATGACTCTAATCTATGTCAAGTTGACATAAAATTAGACAGTGCAGTCACTTTATATTCATTTCAGGACATTATCCCTTCTATTGAGATTAGTGTCATAAATAATGACAAACCCTTCATATTTGTTTTGATATTTCCTATTTGTCACATTTCTTTCTTTTGTCTTATGTAAATTTTAAATAGATTTGTCTGTTTTTTGATTTACTTGATAGTAGAATAATTTTAGAATTTATTTATTCATTTACTACTTTAAAGTAACTCATTAATACTATTATTTCTATTTATTTTATTTATATTTTTGCTGTCCTTGAGGTTTTTTGTCATAAGTGATTCAGCTTTTAGATTTATGTGTTAATTCTATTTTTGTATTCAAAAACTTTCATTAACACATTATTTTTAAAATTTATATTTAACTTATATTTTGCTAAGACTAGACTTATTTGTTACTGAGGTGAAAACCTACAAATCCATATTTAATGACTATTTAGTCACACGTCGCAGTTCGTTAGGAATTCACAGTGTTGCTTGGAGAGAGATCTCCAGAGCACACCCTGGAAAGACCTCACTTTTATTCTTTATTGCTGCTTTCTGATGGCCGTGAGGTTGAGGTGAGCAGCTGAGCTCTACCAATCTCTTCTGCTACAGTGCTAGCTCTCAACTGGTACAGAAACAATGGAGGGAGCCTTTATGGACTCAAACATCTGAAAGTCTGAGGCAAACTAAGTCCCACCTTCTTCAAAGTGTTTTGCTTGGGTATTTACCATAGTGTGTGTGTGTGTGTCTGTGTGTCTGTGTGTGTGTGTGTATGACAACTCCACTGAGTATCTGACATGTAATAAGTAGCCAGAATCCATAAGATCCTACAACTTAAAACAAAAGACAACTTAAAATGGACAAAAAGCCTGAATGGGCATTTCTCCAAAGATGACTTACACATGGGTTAGCAGTTACAGCATCATTCATCATTAGAAAATCACTCATCCAAACACAGCAAGATATCATTCACACCTGTTGTAGTAGTCATTGTCAGATATGCAGAAAAATAACAAGTGTTGGAAAGGATGTGATCAAATCTGACCCTTTCACACCAATGATGGAATTATAAAGTGATACAACAGTTGTTATAGAAAACAGTGTATTTACTGCTCTAATTAAATATAGAGTTGCCTATGATCTAGCTATCTAATTTCTGAGTATTTATCCCAAAGAATTGTTGGAGGATTTATCATTTCAGGACTGATAAGTGATCTCTGTCATTGCAGGGTTATTCACAATAGGAAACATATGGCAAAACCTATATGCTTATCATTAGATGAATGGTTAAAGAAATAGGGTGTGTATACACAATGAAATACCCACACGTAATAAAGAAATATGTCATCATTTACTACAACATGAATGAACTTTGAGAAAATTATGCCAAGTGAATAATCCATAAAAGAAGGGTAAACATTTTTCTTCCCCATTTATCTAAGGTATCTGAAGTAATTAAATCTATAGATGATAAATGTGGCAAACTTGTTGCCATGGTCAGTTTTATGTAAGGGTTATAGAGGTTCGTATACCAGGTAAAAAGTTCTAGAGATCTGCTATACAGTAAATAAAAAAGCAGATATAGGACTGGAGAATGCGTCAGTGTTTAAAGTGTTTTCAGCGCAAATGTAAAGATCTAAGTTTGCATCCCCAGGATTTACGAAAGGTTGGCACAGTTGTGCATGCTTGTAAGTCTTGTGCTCCTACAGGGGGATGGGCAGTGGAGACAGGAGAATCTCCACAAGCTCCCAGGCCAGTAAATCTGGCGTGCACAATGAGGAACAAAAGACCCTCTCTCAGGCAAAGTGAATAGTGAGGACCAATACCTGACACGTGTTGTCACATGTGTATACACACACACACACACACACACACACACACACGATTAAAATAAATAAAGATAACATTTATAAGAAGGGACTAGGAAGATGGCTTGGTTAGAAAAGTGTTAACCACACAAACTTTGAGTTTGTATCACCACATCTACACCATCACTTGGTGGTGGGCACAGGAGGGTCCTGGGACTTGATGTCCAATCACTGCAGCTGAATTTGTGATATTTCACATGATAGCTCACAGGCATCTGTAATTACAGTTCCAAGGGACCCAGCACTTCCTTCTGAATTTATAGGCATCAGACACAAATGTAGGGCATAAAATAGTGCAGGTAAAACACAAATAAAATTTGAAAGTATAAAAAATAATGTGGAGAGTGTGAGGAAGATACATAGATGTAAGGACTATGGTTTTTCCGCCTGCCACCTAGACTTGTCCCGCCACTGAGCCAGCCCCAAATAACACACAGAGACTCTGTATTTGATATTATACTGTTGGCCAGTTACTACTTTCTTATCGGCCAGCTCTGTCTTAATTATTAACCCATTTCTGCTGATCTATGTATTTCTCTTACCGGGGAGCCGGCCGGCATACTGCTTTCTCCAGACTCGCCATCTTGACTCTTCCTTACTACTTCCTTTTTCCTCCTTGTCTCCTAGTCCCTCCTATCTCCTTTCCTATTGGCCAACAGTGCTTTATTCATTAACCAGTATGAGAAACATATACAGAATGATCTCTCCCATCATCTCCTCTTTTCTGTCTAAATAAAAAGAAGGGTTTTAACCTTAACATAGCAAAATATATAACACAACAGTTATCAAGTAAGAATCACAGTTAACAATATTTAGTTCATTAACATTTATCAAGATTTAAGAAACTATTCTATCTATTCTATATTTGTGAGTCTAAAGTCATATATGTAACTTATCTTTAAGCTTAACTAAGGAAAACTATAACCATAACTATCTGTCTTCAACTCCATCAAAGACCACTGAAGGATAGTCTATAAACTCTAGAAATGACAGAGACAACTCACTGCCTGGTCACCAGAAGTTCTTTTGTAATTTTCCATCTTCAGCCCATAGGCCATAGTGTGTCTGGAAGACTCTTCAGCAAAGCAGGAAACTTTAAACTGTCTTCTTGTATTGGCAGTTTGTCAGTCACTTTCCTCTGTGTCCTGCAGACTGTCTGGCAGACTCTTCCATGAAGCAGGAACACTGTAGCAATGTCCATCTTGAATCAGTAGTCACTTTTCTGTGGGTCCTGCATGTTCAGTTTATACAGCATAACATCAAACAGTCCAGACAGAGCAGTATCTTCTCCAAATGGCTAGTCTTGCCATATAGGAAGTAAATTCCATAACGAGTTTCTTCAATGTCCATCTTCCTTTCTGATGCAGGTGGTGTTGTCAGGAGCAACTGTGCTTCATTGTCAACAAAAACCCTAAACCATTTTAAATGCCATATTCTGTAGGTCTTTGAAAGGTTTGAAGAATTCCTATCTATCTCAAATACATCTCTGTGTATCTTGAAAACCTAACTAACTTAACTCTAATTTTTGACTATCATAGGTAATTGTCTATAATCTGTACTACATTATACATTACATTTCTAAATGAGCTATATAAACACAATACCTAAACAAGAAGAGAAATATACATATCACAAAATTGACCTTAAATTGTATCAATAAATGAAAATCCATTCCAAAACAAAGTATCCATTTCTATACCATAATCCCCTTTTTACCTTTAAAAAGAATTGGCTGTGATCATTAACGATTTATAACCAACCCCATTTAAATGAAAACAAACATTTGTAGACAATATTTGGGAATTTGGGTGTCGTTCTTTCCAAACTACTTCCTGCTGACAGTGGGCCCCGTTATGGGGAATCCTAAGAAGACATAGATATCCTGATTGTAGTCTGCAAGGCTGCTTTGTCCAAGCTGTTTTGAATGTTGGATCACCAGCGACTCTGTTTCAGGGGGCTTGGCTTGATCAAACAACATTAGTCTGGAAGGAATCCACAGCTTTTCATTTTCTGTGGAAACAAAAATAGAAATCCTTTTCCCCAGTAACTTGTCCTTGAACTTAAATTTTTGAGTCAAAGCATTTTTAAAATATATAAATTGAATTAATCCAGCAGCATTTCCTTTATGTTGTTGTTATTTTCTCAGCAGTCCAACAATGTAGAGACAACACAATAGCATACAGTAACCAGATTCTCTCTGAGCTTTTCATCTTTACGTGGCTTTATTATTACTGTTTATTTTACTTTTTTTTTTATTTTTTGAGACAGGGTTTCTCTGTGTAACTTTTTTCAGTCCTGGAATTTACTCTGTATACCAGGTTTACTTTAAAATCACAGAGATCTGCTTGCCTCTGTCTCCCGAGTGCTGGGATTAAAGGCATGTGCCACCATACCCAGCTGTTCTCTGTCTTTTTAAAACCATTTTATTTCTTTTCTCTCCCAAGCCTACATATATTTTACAATACACTGTAAACTTTTAGCGCTTTTTCTTAATGTGAATCTGTCTTTACTGTAAATCTTTTTATAGCCACGAGTCTTTTATCAGGTAAACAACAACATTGCTAAAATGAAAGACTTTGTTGCTTCTGCCACGGTTTATAAAAGATGGCGGCGGCTATTTTACTGCCAGCACTGAAAGCTGTGCTCACTGCCTTGGTCTGCATGCTGCCGGCTTGGAGATGTGGTCACTGCCATTGCCAGCTCTGATACACACCAATAAATTGTTAGCAGTGCTTTTTTAAAGCCTTGTAGTTTTTTGCCGCTTATGCTGAGTCAGGAACCTTCCCTTAAAGGAGCCATGGGAATATCTGTTTGTCTCTCGCAAAGCAGAGTTCAACCAAGAAAAATGCTGCTACCAAGAAACCTTGCTTGTCTCTCTTTTGTTTTTAAAACCCTTTTTTAAGCTTTTGTTAAATTTTAAGTGTAAGTTCTCATTAGCCACGTGGGCGCCATTTGTAAGGAGTATGGTTTTTCCTCCTGCTGCCTAGTCTTGTCCCGCCGCCACGCCAGCCCCAAATAACACACAGAGATTCTGTATTTGATATTATGTTGTTGGCCAGGTGCTAGTTTCTTATTGGCTAGCTCTGTCTTAATTATTAACCTATTTCTATGTATTTCCATGTCGTCTTACCAGCTAGAGGTGGCTGGCGGTTCTAGTCTCTCCTATCTTGCTTTCCTATTGGCCAACAGTCCTTTATTCATTAACCAGTATGAGAAGCATATATACATAATGACCTCTCCCATCACATAGACGTTTGGCCTTTACCCATGCATACACACACACACACACACACACACACACACACACACACACACACACACACACACAGAGGAACTGGTGTACATATACACAAAGACAGATGATATTGAGAGCTATATGTATGTTTAAAAGTTTGGCAAGGAGGATACATTTTTTTACAACTAAAAGTTTTCTGTCTTTAAATATTATTGTTGATTTAAAAATTCAGGACTTTTAGAATCTTTAGAATTGTTCTATGGCTGTTGGAAAATGTTATGTATTATTCTTTTAAACTCAGCTTAAATAAATTGCCTTGAATAAATCCCATTACATAATTAATCTTATAAATTTTATTACTTGAACCATCTATGACACAGTTTTACATTTATGTGTGTCAACCTGAGTATGTACTTGTGCATCATATGCACATCATATGTGCAAGTGAATGTGAAGGCCAGAAAAAGATGTCAGATTCCTAGGAGCTGGAGCAACAGGTGGTTGGTCAGGAGTTACCTTGTGAATTCTGGGACTCAAACTCAGGTGCTCTGCACAGCATCGAGAGCTCTTAACTGCAGAGCCATCTCTCCATGCCCCCACATTATAGTTTCAGCAAGTGAGTCTTCTGTAGATTGGCACTGACTTATGAAACTACAATTATATATCTCTCAACGTCTCCTTCAAATCGAAAACAGCTTCCCATTGTATGTATATGTCTTTATACAACTGTCTTATTTAATCTTTTGTTTTGACCTTAGCATCTTGATTATGTTTTTGACATCTGCCTAGTGCATCTTCATTCACATTTTTTTGGCCTTATTTTTGTTAGCAGCATAAAAATTACTGTTATTTATTGTCATATTTAATGACTGACTTTTTTTCCAACTTTATCTTATTTTGTGCTTCCTAGATCCTACTTTGTATCTTTAATATTTTCATTATTTCTATTTTCTTTAATGATGTGACAGCTACAAGCCCTATTCTAAACTCCACTTGCTTTTAATTTATCAACAAAATACACACCCATTCCCACTCACCATTTGGTAAAACTGAGCATCAAGCAAAAATGCCCATCTCCTGTGCATGGAGGAATTGCTTCTTTTCTTTGTGTCAGAATTAGTGTTATCTTTGAAGGTAGAATAGTTAGTTTATAGGTTTATGTATGTTTGCACATGTAATTACTGTAAATATATTTGCAGAAGTTGTATTTGTTGTGTGTGGTGTGCATATGTTTGCATGTGTGTTCATGTATGAGCAGAGGTTAGAGAAGGGCATTGGGGTGTCTTCCTCTCTGTCTTATACCCAGAGACAGGGTTTCTCACTGAACCTGGAGCTTATTGTTTTATCTAGAATGACTGTTCAATGCTACTTTGGGCTACCTGACTCTGCCTCCTCAGCTTCAAGCTCCCAGGTACATGCTTGATGGGAGATGTCATTATGTAAATGTGTTTCTCTTATTGGTTAATGAATAAAGCACTGTTGGCCAATAGGAAAGGATGATAGGAGGGACTAGGAGACAAGAAGGAAAGAGGAAGTAGTAGGAAGGAGTCAGCATGGAGAGACTGGGGACCAGGCTGGCGGAAAAACCTACTTGTATCAGGTACATGCTGCTTTGCCCAGGTTTTAAGTGGGTAGTGGAGGTCTGAACTCAGGTCCTCAAACTTGCAAAACCATTACTCTTACCTATTTGAGCCATCTTTTCAGTGATGCTGCCTTCCGATTTTTGTTTTCTGAGTTTTGATGTTCTCAGTAATTTTTTTCTAGATTGATTAGAGTGTCTCAGACTTTGTCACCAGCTTCCTGATTTCTCCTGTTCAGGTGTTAATGTTGCAGGAAACATTGGAACTTAGTCTAGTTTTCTGCTGAATTAGACTCTTTGATATTCACACTGTTTTGTCTCTGTTGGCTCTGATGTGGCCAGGTGTGCCTCTCTGTTGGTCAGCCACCCCTAGAACATGCTGAACTCTTTGGGTTTGAACACCAACAGTATATTTTGATCTCAGAAAACAATTCTTTGAACACATCTTTGATTTTTGTGTTTGATAATGTTGGTGACAATAATGGTAAAAGTTACCTCAAATTTACATGCATTATTTAATGTACAACAAGAGACAACATTATTCTCCTAAAGATAAGTACAATGATGTTTAAGATGCTTATCAACTCCTCTTCTTCCCCAGCTGATAAATAGAAGTTCTCCGGTACAAATGCACCAGTCAGCACTCATGTAATCCTTTAACTATTTCCTGAAGGGCTCCAAATTCCTGACTGCTATCCTCAGTTTAACTTTTCCTTTAAAGTTGCATTTATTTTATATGTATGCATGTTTAAATGCCTATAAACACATATGTTCACAGTGTGCCTGCCTGAGAAAGCTAGAAGAGGGTGTCATATTCTTTAGATCAGGAATTACACTCATGAGTAAACAGTGTAATATGTGCTGGGAACCATTCTGGGTCCTTGGCTAGAGCAGCACACGCTCTCAACTTTGTTTTTTTGTTGCCTAACTTTTAAGAATTTTGTGTTGCATTTCAGAACTTAGTTAAACCCTTTAAAAACTTATTCACCTTTTTTTTCTATTGAAAACATTTTATTGATTTATTGTGTGTTGACGGTAGGGTCTGCCACAGCATATGTGTAGAGTCAGCGGACATCTTGCTGGCATTTGTTCTCTCTTTCAACCATGTGGGTTGAAGGGACCAAACTTAGGTCCCCAGGCTTGATGGCAAACACCTTTTTCAGTGGAGCCATCTTGCCAGCTCTCATTCACCTTTGGTTGTGTCTTTGATTTTGGTCTCAGTGTGGTTTTCATTTGTTTTGGCATTGGTGCCACAAAGACCTTGTCTGTCATCTTCCTCAGAGCACTGGTGCATGCTCTAAAATGCTCTTTTCTACTCTCAAGTTCCTAAGTCTGTATTCCTCAGCTTGCCTGCTTTTTTCTTGAGAAAAAAAAAATTCTTGTAACCCTCCTATATACTGGTAGACAAAGCTCATGTAGTTTTAGCCTTCACTGTCTAATCTTAGAATCCCCCCGCCCCATACAGCCTCTACGTTCTGTTTTTCTAGAAGCATTCTTCGTCAAGTATATGTGCTAGGTGGGGTAGAGTATTTCCTGTGACTGTGTTCTCTGCCTTACCTGTGAGGTGGGGAATTATGCAGTGGTTCTTGGGCAAGCCCTGCCAGAAAGCATTAGTTGATTCTTCTCCACAGCCCAGCCTATCACAGCACAGTCTTCTCAGAAGCCTATGCTTTCTAAGACGCTATACCCCATGGAGTGTCCTCATTCTTTATGCACTGTTTGTTAACTTCTGTGGGTGTTATTAAAAGTGGCAGGCTCATGGAAGTTTATAGAGAAGAATTATTTTGGTCAGCCAGGTTTAGAAAGACATCCATGTGTTCATTAACATGGGGCTAATGTTAGTTAAACTAGGATGTTCTTTTCCCCTTCAAATTTTGTAGAAAAATAAATGTCTTCTGCAGTATTCTTGATCAGCTAAAAATTATTCAAGATTATATTTGTTTTAAGACTATACTTATTAGTGTGTGTGTGTGTGTGTGTGTGTGTGTGTGTGTGTGTGTGTGTGTTCAGGTGTAGGTGACACAGTGCACATATGGAGGTCAGAGGCCAGCTTTCAGGAGTTAGTGTTCTCTTTACCATATGGGTCTCAGGGATTGACTCAGGTCATCAAGCTTAGTGGCAAACACCTTTAACTACCTTCCCTAAGAATATATCTCAGCACCAAATCTAGTGGAAGACCTCAGAACTTAGAGTATCTTTTTTAGAATCTGTGACTTACTGTTTCTGTTGCTGAGTCCCTTACCATTCCTTGTGCTGGGAAATCAAACTCAAGGCCTCAGGTTTAATAGGTAAGTGATACTTTACCAGCCCCATGGTCAGTTTGTGCATTTTCCTCCCTTAGGACATTTTAATTGCTATTTGTAACTATGCTGTTTTTACCTGTGTTCCCTGAGAGCTGAACCAAGACCTGTACTCTATTTGGAGTATGGCAGCAGGGAGCAAGAGGCAGAAGAAGGAAGGAAGAAGGGTCATTACAAGGACGTGTTAAAAAGTTAGTTTTTACTGTGATGACTGACTGGCCAATCCTGTTGCACATTGGAAACAAAGTCAAGTGTGTCTTAGCCTCTAAATTGTTCACATCACCTCAGCAGAAGTGTGAATCTGTGGGACATTGTCCCATGGATCACTTATGCACAAAAACTGCACAGGTTCCTGTGTTGTTCAATAAAGGACATTAACCCAAGATCTGCAGTGTGGGAGGGCACAGCCTGAACACAGGCTTGTACCAAGTGCTCTCAAAACAGTCCTCCATGAAGCTGGTCAGCTAAGTGTGGAGCACCTTAAGGTTTGGTGACTAGAGAAGGCATGCCTGAGGCTCAGAGATCTGGAGTGGTAAGAGGGATTTGTTAGGTATGAATGTACTCTCAGTAAAGATCTGAAGAAGCAAATGCCAAAAGCATGTTGGAGTGGAGTTATTTTCAATTAGACTTAGTATTACCCAAGATTCTAATAAACTTGAAATAGCTAATATTGCTCACAACTTTACTGATGTTCTGAGATTTTTCATTTCCTGATACTGTGTGAATTAGGGAATGAATACATCTGCTGGGTTCCCCTGACAGGAGCCTGTGTGTAGGCAATGTCTCCTGCTAATCTGACCAGAGGCCTTCATTTATTTCCTGTGTGACACATGCTGTATTTGTGAAATCTATGAATGGAGAGAGATTACCCCAGACTTTATACAAGCAAATATTAGTGTAATTCAAGCAGAAGACAGCCTGAAGAAAAACGAAGACCCTATATTCTTGAGATGGGACCCTGGAAATCCTGTTGGAGGTAGGATTTCAGGCAGTTGTACTTTACCTGCTTTTCCTCAGTGACAAGATTATTTCCAAAGAGAGAGATCCATCCTAAGGCTGGAGCTGAGATCCACTCATGGAGACAGATTGGGGGAAATGAGCTAGTGGATGTTTGCCTACTGAATGATGCTTAATTTAGAGATGCCAGCAATTTCTTTTAAAAAAGATTTATTTTTTATTTGTGTCTCTGTGTGTATTGCATGTGTGTTTAGGTACTCATAGAGGCCAGAAGATGGGTGGAGTTAGAAGTCCTTGTGGGCTTCTGCACATAGGTTCTGAAAACCAAACTCAGGACCTCTGGGAGAATAGGAAACACTCAATCTTTGAGCCATCTCTCTAGCCCCTTAATATCAGCTATTTCTTCTAACTTGCTGGAATACCAGATGCAGTAACTATGCCACAGATACATTGTTATGACTATGATTGTAGTGAGTAGACAAAAGAATTAGTACGATTGAAAATTATTACAAGTTCATACTCACATAGGTAAACATGAACTTCAAAGTATTCTTTTGGAGTCATTTGAGATATACAGAAAGCTTGCCAAGATGGTATACAGAATAGTTTCATGTCTCTTCCCTCACTGTCATAGTATCCAATGGTTCAATACTGGTAACCAAATTCCAAATTCATTTAACTTCCCCATGTCTTTTTTTTTTTTTTTTCTTTTCTAGGATCCTACCCAGGGTAGGAACTGAAACTGTCTTCAACCATGTGGTCACCTTAGTCCCTTTCCTCCTGGCACAGTTGCTCAGTCTTTCCTTGTGGTCCAAAGCCTTGACACATTTGAAGAACACCAGCCAGCCATTTTGTAGTACTACCCTTATTTGGTTTCCCTCATCTCTTCTCAAAGTTGGAGTAAATATGGGCCTTTTTTTTGTCAAGGAAACCAAAGAGATAATGTTGTGTACTTCTGTATACACAGAAGCAATTTTTATTTTCTCAGTGTCTGAATTTCACACTTGAAGTGAAGTTCCTTGAACAAAAGTTGAACCCAGATATATTCTATATAGATTCTTGTGCTTGGATGTGAAATTGAGGGTCCGCAATTTCTATGATGCTTCTCTCATTATGTTGGTCTATGATCTCATTTCATCCATCTAACACATAAATGATTAATGTCTATCTACTATGTACCAAGCATTGAGACACTGACAAACACTTGTATTAAACAAACTGACCAATGTTTCATTAGACGTCTCTCTCCTCTCCCATCCACATCCCCCTTTCTCCTGAGCCTATGGCCTCATGCATGCAGGGAAGGCTCTTTACCTCTGATACATAGCTCCAGACCTACATTATGTTCTTATCCCAAAATTCTCACTCTGCCTCACTACCTCAACAGGGTATATTCCCATTCTTGAATCAATCACTGAGTCACTGTGTTGTTATGGAGTCTGGAGTTGAGCTCATAGGATATTGTGAGACTCTAATTTGTCTTCACTTCTTCCTGGACCTGAAGTAGTCAGGTGGGCATTATGGCAACGGGACACCTTATCTTCTCTACAAATCTAGCAATATTCAGTTATATCACCATTTTCTGTGGACCTAAGTCTCTTTCCAGTTAACTTCGGACACTTGCAAGAAGAATTTCCAGACCTACTGGCCGAGGGTCACATTATTGTCCTTACATTAATGACTATATGCTGAAATGATGGCTATCTCCACCCAGTTTGGACCCACTGTAGTACATCTGACTAATGACTGGGCTCAGTAATCCCCGTGGTCACTTGATGTTGTGGTTTCTGGGGAAGACTGATAAATCCTAGAGGAAATGGGTCGAGTAGGTATAACCTGTATAGTATAGTCCATTGAATCTAAGAGAAGTTAATGCTGGGTCTACAAAAATTTTCTTCTTGTACTCTAAAAGTGGATAACTTGCATCTGTCACAAATATTTTATGAAGAAAAATGGAAAGATAATAAATGATTTCTACTCTATCAGAATGCAGGCAGGAATCATGTGTATCCATTGGACACTTACGTAACTATATTTGATGCATGTAGAGGAAACATGGAATTTCTGAACACATGACTAGTGCTCCTTTAACTGCTACAGATATCAGATCTGAAGAAATAAGGCTGCTGAAATTACTAAGGTGGGTTCTACTAATTAGATTTTGTTATAGCCCTTCCTTAATATCATTTCCTTAATTAAGGATCAGAGCAACAATAAAGATGTCTCCTTTGAGCTTAGAGTAAGTTCTGGAATTTTCCTATTTAGGTGTACTCTTTTATATTCAAACCCCTTGAATACTAACTTTCACAAATAGGGCTTAGTTTGGGAGCTGGTCTAAATTTATGCTACTTCATTAGTCCTGGAAGTGTATGAGGCTCTTTGGTGATATAGATTGGACATGATTCATTGTATCTGTTTGCCAGGTACCACACATTCCTTTCCATTGGGACCCAAGCTTTCATTCATCATGTTTATCCCTGGGAATGAGGCCACTAAAGGCAATTAGCTCACCCCAAGGGCTTAAATGCCTCAGAGTAATGATAACTTATTTAAATCTCACACACTTTGAGGATCATCAGGGCCTGTGTCCTATGACTAAAGGCGATTAAAATTCAACAGAGTTTTGTGTACCCTTAATGTGCCTTTAGTTTTCTCCACAAAATCTTCTTTAACATACCATTACACTGTGTGCTGTGACTGTGTCTCATAATGGCCCACACTTGGTAATATGCATGATGATACAGAATAAGTCTAAGTGTCTTTACATTATTCTTAATATAATAATGGTTCCTAGGGCTACATGCAGCTGCGAGTGCATATTAACAGGGGCAGCCCACTGTGAATTATGATTCTATAATACAGAATTTTCAGAAAAAATACTTACGTGTATGTAAAATAGCTGCCATTTAAATGCTTAAAACTTGGGCTGTTTAAAATTGCTTCTAGTGATATTTTTAAAAGAAAATATTCCAGTAGTAAGAAGTGAATGGAATAGGTTTATGAATGATCGCTGTAAAGTCTTCTTTTCAAGGTAATAAGTCACAAAACTGTAAGAGCAATGGAAAATTATCTTTTTATGTATGTATAATAGGAAATCAATTCAAATGAATCCTAGTAACTAACGTTTTTGATGTTTTTGCCAACTTAATGGAGCCCATGATTATCTTTTATGCCTGTTGATCAAATGATACTTGATCTTATTTCTTTGTTAATTTGAACTAAGTGTAGACATGTTGAGAAATATCTTTAATGACAATTTTTACCATATTTTGGGGATGTTCACATCCTGGTATACAAGCTTCTAAAATAATTCTGAAATTCCCATAATCCTATGGATTAATCAGAACAAATTGACATCACATATGAATTTCACTGGGAACTGTCCACCACACCTTCCACAATCATCTCCTTCACTTCCCAAAGCCACCAAGGCACATCAGTGTGATGGGGTTGTCCTTCTGTGTATATATTTCTCTTATTGGTTGATGGATAAAACAGTGTGTGGTTAGTGGCCAGGCAGGAAGGATAGGTGGGGCTACCAGAGGAGTAGAATTCTGGCAAGTGTAGGCAGAGAGGAGCCTGGGAAGAGAGGATGCTTCAGGTGTTCTCTGGTAAGTCAAGATCACAGAAGGGTAATGTATAAATTCTAGAATTGACAGAGACATCTAGCTGCATGGACAGTCACCCAAAATTCTTCTGTAATGTTGGAGCATGTATCTTCAACCCATAGCCCACAGTGTGTCTAGAAGACTTCTCAATGAAGCAGGAATTTTAAACTGTCCACCTGCTTTGGCAGTCTGTCATTTTTCTCTGTCCTGCAGAATGTCTTGCACACTTTTCCATAAAGCAGGAACTCCTCAAGACTGTCCCATCTTATTTCAGCAGTCATTTTCATGTAAGTCCAGTTCATACAACATACAGTCAAACAGTCCAGGCAAGAGCTGTTTCTTGCCCAAATGGCTATTTCTACCATGTCAAAGGCAAACTCCATAATGAGTTTCTTTGATGATCATCTTCCTCTCTGAAGTACTTGGTTTTGCCAGGAGAAATTGTGTCTCACTGTCAAGAAAATCCCTAAACAATTTTAAGTGCCATATTCTGCAGGTCTTTGAAAGCTTTGAAGACTATCTATCCATTTCAAATATAACTCTGTATATCTAGAAAACCTAAACTAACACAACTGTAAGTTTTTGGCTATTATAGGTGACTACATATAATCTATATTTAATTATACATCAAATTTTAACATGAGCTGTATAAACACAATACCTAAACAAGAGGAGACATAAACATACAACTAAATTGGCTTTAAATTTATATCAATAAACCAAAATCCATACCAATGTAAAATATTCATTTCTATATCACATTCCTCCTTATTTTCTTTTAGAAGGCATTGTGATCATTAACCATTTATAACCAACCCCATTTAAATGGAAACAAACATTTATAAACAATATTTGGGAATGTGGGTGTTGTTTTTTCAAGCTGCTTCCTGTTGTTTGAGGGCACTGTCATAATCATGGGGATCATGAGAAAACACAGAAATCTGGCCAAATCCTGGCTGCAGTATTCTAGTTAAAGCCCTTCTTTTTATTTAAACAGAAAGGAGGAGATGATAGGAGAAGTGCTGTTGTATACATCTTTCTCTTATTGGTTGATGAATAAAATACTGTGGGAAATAGAGGCAGGGAGATAGATGGGACTAGGAGAAAAGGAGAATTCTGGGAAAGGTAGGCAGAGTGAGCCTGGCACACAGAGTAGAGATGCTATCAAAGGACTAATAACATGCTGGGGTAAGCCACAGACTCGTGGAAGCACATAGATGGATAGAAATGGGTTAATTGTTAAGACAGAGCTAGCCAATAAGAAGCCGTGGGCACCGGCCAACAGTTTTATAACTAATACAGTGTCGCAAAGGTTTGACCTATCTCCTGGTCCACTCTAATATGGTTCAAAGTGTTGTAACACAAAGTTTTAATAGTCAGTTTCACACACTCTAGAATCACTATGGAGGGAAGTCTCAATATTGGATTGTTTAGGTTAGGTTGGTCTAGGAGTATGTCCATATGGGGCATTTCCTAGACTATGTTAATTGAAGTGGGAAGAACAGTCCATTATGGGTGACACCATTTCCTAGGCAAAGGATCTTGGATTGGATAGGACTGAAGAAAGTGAATGCAACACTAGCATGTCTGCATTAATTTATTGCTCTCTACTCTTGACTGTGGATGTAATGTGACTAGACACTTCAAGCCATCTGACACATTGATTTCCTTTCTATGATAGATTTAAACCTGGGATTGTGAGCTAAATAAATCATTTCTCCCTTAAGTTGCTTTTGTCAGGGTAATTTATCACAACAGGAAGCAAAAGTAAGACAGTGATGAAAGGATCTTGTTATAAGTAGTCCTTTAGGGACTCACACATATGCTACCTGGTGATGCCCAATTACTGAAATAAGGATATTCTCTATTAAGATTTTTTAAATACCAGTAGGACTGAGACATGGAAGACCCCACAGGAAACTGAGGACCTGGCCCTTGGAATAGAAACATTGTTTAGGTCCATATCTCATTGGTCATTTTGTCTATCTTGATGAAAAGAAAGACATGAATTATAGTGTTGACATGTTCCAATTGGAGAGGAAATTGTTGAGCACAAAGGAATAGTTGTCATTTGTCTAGTGTTTCACAAAATAAGGTAGAGGGCACCTACAAATAAGTCAATAGCTCCTATCTATAAATGACAGATAATTCAATATCTGTGTTTACTTAGTTAGGAAATATTTATTTATTTAATATCTACTGTAAGCCATGCCATGTGCTAAATCATGTGAGACATAAAAGGAACAATAAAATTTGGACCCTGCTTTGAGAAATTTATTATCTATGAGGGAAGATAAAATAAGTACAGAAATATGTGTAAGTTAGATGTGAAAAGTGCTGTGAGTTAAGAGACTGATCAGATCCTGTACCCACACTATGTTCAAGAGTAGTTTCAAACATGAATAAAAACAGAGAGGATAATAAGAGGAGATATAAACTCAACCTCATGTTACAGAAGAACCTCCCCTTTAAAAAGTTCCAGAGATTATCCAAAACAACCAAACCAAACCAAAACCTAAGAAACTCTCAATGAACAAAATAAAAAAGATAGGAGAGGCCTGGGAAGAATGTGTTTAGGAAGAGGAGGCATTTTGCTAAAGTGTACTCAGCAAGGAGAGAACACAATGGAAATGCTCAGAGGTAAAGTCTGCATCTTGACTCTTTGGGTTATTCTTGAACCAGAGTATGTTTCTTCATTACTCTGAAATCTTCCCAGTTAATGACAGGTAGTAGGTTATACTCCAAGGGTGACCTTGCAAAGTACTCACAGTCCTTTCAATGAATAAAATAATGTGCACACATGCACATGCACATGCATGGGTACACACACACACACACACACACACACACACACACACACACACACACACACGAGAACATGCACATACATTCCTCACTACAGAAAGAGGTTTTGGCTGGTTCCTAATAAGCCTGTCACCCCAGTACCTACAGCACCATAGCTGTAGGTAGACAATTTTGGCTGCTCAGCCACATTCTTGCCCGTCTCTGATTCCATCCTCAGCTGTGATGAACATTTCAGAGGAACTTGGATTGTGGCTATTGTACTGTTATCTCTCTGCCATCTTTTTAGTATTAAAAATTTAGTGTACTTTTATTTATGTATGTGTGCATATGTAAATGTGTGTATATATGTGTTTGCCTATCTGGATATGTGCATATGTGGGCAGTGCCTGCAAAGGACAGAAGAATGTATCAGATATTCTGCTGATGGAACTGTAGGCAGTTGCCTGATGTAGGTGACCTCAGGTTTTCTGCACTCTTAACCATTTAGCAGCCCCAAGTACCCTTTTATGGCATCTTTATGGGATCCTAAAAAACATTAGCTAAATTTGGTAGACAGTCTTAGGGTTTCTATTATTGTGAAGAGATACCATGGCCAAGGCAGTTGTTATAAAGGAAAACATTTAATTGGGGCTAGCTTACAGTTCAGAGGTTTAGTCCATTATCATCATGGTGGCTGGCATGCAGACAGAAATAGTGCTGGATAAGGAGCCAAGAATGCTACATCTTGATCTTCAGGTAATAGGAAGTGAACTGTGTCTCACACTAGGCATAGTTTGAGCACGTGATACTCAAAGTTCATCCCCACAGTGACACACATCTTCTAACAAGGCCACACCTACTACAACAAGGCCACACCTCCTAATCTTGTCTTCCTTAAGAATCTGTAGGGGAGAATTACATTCAAACCATCACAATATTTCAGGCATATATTTAGATCTTTCAGGAAGTTATACTTTCTATAATGTCTGAAGACAAGGGAACAATGTGTTAAAATCATCTCGGGAGCCCAGGAAGCATACTGTGGAATTGCAGCTCAAAAATGCTTTTGTAAATGGATGAAGAGAATGTAGAAGAACATATATGATGGATACCTACACAGCCAAAACAAACAAACAAACAAACAAAAAATAACAAAAAGATGAAAGAAACCAACAAAAACCCCAAAAACGAACAAACAAACAAAATCAAAACAGAAGCAAATCCAAATCTGACCTGGATGACATTATGTTGGCTAAAACAAACCTAAAAGAGAAAAACTAATAACACATGGTATTGTTTGCATATTAAATAAAAAAGTAAAATTATACTAAGAAAGGACAAAAGCACTCCTGTAAACAGAGAGCTACTAGTGGTTGAGATGCAGGAATAAGAGATGGTAGGAGAACCTATCATTTCTCTCAAACAAGAGATCTACTGCCCTTCACAGTGATGGGCTAATATCAATACATTGTTGCATAATGGAAAACTGGATTAAATTGTATATTTTAGTGTTCTCACCATGGAATAAGTATATAAGGTAGTGCTTATGTTAAATGATTTGACATGCACACAACCAAGCATCATTTTATATAT
Source organism: Phodopus roborovskii (assembly GCF_943737965.1). NCBI lineage: Eukaryota > Metazoa > Chordata > Mammalia > Rodentia > Cricetidae > Phodopus > Phodopus roborovskii. The sequence continues at coordinate 12,455,006 of NW_026126424.1, forward strand.
CACACATATATTATATATATGTACAACTTTGACTTGTTTATTGTGGTGGTTTGAAAGAAAATACTCCTCAGAGGAAGTGGCACTAATGGGAGATGTGCCCTTTTTGAAGTAGGTGTGGCATTGTTGGAGGGAGTATGTCACTGTGGGACTGGCTTTGAGGTCTTTTTTGCTCAAGCTTCACTCAGTGTGACAGACTATCTTTTTCCTGTTGCCTTCTGATGAACATGTAGCCTGCACCAAGTCTACATGCACATTTTATCCCCACCATGAATATAGTGGGCTGAACCCCTGTACTGTAAGTGAGCCACCACAATTAAATGTTTTCCTTTGTAAGATTTTCTGTGGTCATGGTGTCTCTTCACAGCAATGGAAACTCTGACTAAGACATTGACTATGCATAACAGACCCATCTTGTCACAGACTTGTCTTTTGGGGGCTTTGGTTGGATCACATTTCTTCCACAAACTCTCCCAGGGTGTTGGTTTTTCATTAGTTTGTTGTTATTTCATCTTAACAAACATTCACTGCCTAGTTCTTCTATTCAATACAAAAGACTCTCCTCTTTGTCTAACTTTGGCAAAAACTTATGAGGATTGCCTTAGCAACCTTTGAAGGTTAATTTTTACTTAAATCATTCAGTTTGGTTTACACTAGATTTTCCAGGGAATCAATATTTCCTTATTCTAGACACATGTTGAAAGTGGTACATTTTCAGTCTTTCCATACAGGGATACAAGTGATGACACATGGCTTTTCTTAGTTGTCAGCATCCTGAAGATAAACTCATAATAATGGGAAGATGCATAGTTTTCCATAATTTGTATCACTTTAAAGATCTATATCACTGTGTGGCCAACATGAAACGTAGGAAGGGAGCCATCTTAGCTGTTGCAAAGGCAAAGCTTCCTTAGATATGTACTTCTCTATACTTATTTGCTGAGAAGATTCCCATAGCTCTGGTTAGATACTAATAAATCAGGAGAATTTAATAGGTTTTAGATTTGAATAAATCAGGGTAGTTAATGGAAGTGATCCACACAAGCTTTTATAGGTCACATTTTGTTATATGTATTGCAATGACAGTGTGCATAAAAAATTGATTCATAGTCTGTTATCTGCTATGAAATAAGAGCTACATTTATATAAAAGTAACTTCAAAGCAAAGACATTAAGACACAATCACTTTATTCAAAGTTTTCACTTGTAAATGGCAAATCCGAAGGCAAATATGTTTGCGTTGTTCCTTGTTGACCTACACATTGAGGTGACTAGGTGGCTCAGTTTTTCCTGTCATTTTACATTTCATTTGTCTAACATCCATATCACTTACTTCCTAATTCTTAGCCTAGATTATTTTTAGTATCTTTTCTTTAAGAGTCTGTGACTTGCAGGCTTCCTGAGTGGGAAAACGAAGCCCTTGGCTTAAACCATAGTTAGAATGAACCTGGAAGATTATCCAAGTTGTTGGTGTTGAGGTATAGGCCGGTGAGGGGGACACAACATTATAAACATCTGTAGTCTCATTCAAAAGCTGCCAAGCCACAATGATGTACTCTTTTTCAGATGTCATTCTTCACCAAGTAGTCAGCCTTCTGTCTGTGGTAACTAAATTTTTATTACAGGCTCCACCAAAACTGCCTGCAGTGGACAGCCAACTTCCCTTTTCAGAAACATGGCTGTCATAGTGTAGAATGGTCTGGAAGGGTTGATTCTAATCATCTTGGATCTTGGTCAGTTTTCAAATCAAGACAGTTTGCCTACCAGTGAATTGTTTTATGTATAGTGCACTGACATCTAAAAATTCACATCTCCCAGCAGACCACCCCCCCACTCCATTTCCATTAGTTAGCAGGTCGTTTCTTTCTCCCTCATTTTTTTCCTCACTGCTTCCTCCATTTTTCTCTCAGTTACCATCAGCAACAAAGCATGAATTCCTTTGGCTTGTGTCTCTCTGTGTTAGCCCATGTCTTTTAAGGGCTTTCTACTTGAAGCCCTTGCTGTCAGCCTGTTCTGAGAGCATCCATGGAAGTAACACAGTGTATCCTGATTTATTCAAATCTAATCAGTGAGAGTTAATGAATTCCTAGGGGCAGGAGATCAATCATGTTCTATTTATATTTAATTAATTTCATGTTGCCTCACTTGTCTTTTATAACTACTTTAAGGCATTTGAGGGAAAGCATATTTGTGACGCATTCTCATCTTAGAATAACTTCTGATATTTTTCATGAATTTTAAGACAGCAAATTCATAAAATCATTGTTTTCTCAGTACTTTTAGGACATGTACAGTAATAATATTTTTACCACCCAAAACAGCCTCATCACAAATTTTTTTATTCCTCTCAGATAGAACTGATGCTATCATCAGTTTTCATTTTTAGTACTAAATTAAACTCAGTTATTGCAAGTGTTTAATCATCTGTCTGACTTCCTTCATCTTGCTGTACATCACAGTGTCAGTCCCTGATACATAGAGTAGATGCACTGATGTATTGTTTGGTTTGCAGGGGTGAAATACAGAATGACTTAAGAAATGGTAGAGGTTAAAATAGTTGAGAGCATGTCTGGTTACACATAGAGATGTACTGATTGATCATACCCTACAGTATCATTACATGTAGAACAGAACTTAAGTATGAGATACTATATCAGGAGCTAATGATTTTGTACATGGTGGAAGAAGGCTCCTGTTTAAAAAAAAAAAAAAAAAGAACTTGTGTAGCACTGACCACGCCCATTGGGGGGTGGAGCGATGGGCGGAGGTGACCTGAGGAGGGAGGTCGGAGGGGGCCAGGAAGGCGCTCGCTCTTGCTGGTGTGACTCGGACAGGAGAGGATCGGGTTGAATTTCCTGGTGTTCATCTGTCTAGGTTGTAAGTTATTTCTCCCTGAATAAACATCTATTTGGCCTATTTGTTTATCCTGATCCTTATTTACCGCAATAAACTTGTGTGAGATTTGGGTGTGTAGAGAGAACACTGTGTTGTCAGGAAATGGTGAGCCCTTAGAGAAGTACCTTAGAGAAGTTGCTGTGAAATGGGCTGAAATTCATAGTGGAAGAGTCTTAACCTCTCTCTGATTACTATGCCACTAAGATCATTCATAAACTAGAAACCACATTTTGTGAAGAAACAGCATTTCTCTCTAAAACATCATGCTCTGGTATTATGAAAACAGCCATAGACTGTATGCTAATATATGTGCAAACTCAGGTCTTGGATTGGATTTGACCAAAGACACAATCTGCTAACTTCAACCAGTATACAGAAAGGAGAGCAAGATGGGACTAGAGAGATGACTTAGCAGTAAGGCATACTTGCTCTTCTTGTAGCGGTTTGGTGTTGAGCTCCCAGCACCCATGTCAGGAGGCCCACGACTGCCTTTAAGTCTAATCTTTAGGGATCTAATGTCCTCTTCTGGCTTTCTCTGGAATGCCCCGTCCTGTGTACATACAGAGAGAGAGAGAGAGAGAGAGAGAGAGAGAGAGAGAGAGAGAGAGAGAGAGAGAGAGAGATTTACGTGTATGGTTTTGCATGCATGCATCTGTATCATGGGCATGCTGTGCCTACAGAGGCTGTCAGCTTTCTCTGGGATTGGAGTTATAGGCACTGTATGCCACCATGTGGGTGCTGATAGTGAAACCTGAGTCCTCTGAAAGAGCAGTCAGGGCTTGATGGGAGATGTCATTATGTATATATGTTTCTCATACTGGTTAAGGAATAAAGCACTGTTGGCCAATAGGAAATGAAGATAGGAGGGACTAGGAGACAAGAAGGAAAGAGAAGTAGTAAGGAGAGTCAAGATGGAGAGTCTGGAGGAGGAAGAACCGCCAGCCGCCTCTCCCTGGTAAGACCACGTGGAAATACGTAGAAATGGGCTAATAATTAAGACAGAGCTAGCGGATAAGAAACAAGTAACCGGGCCAACAGCATTGTATCAAATACAGAGTCTCTGTGTATTATTTGGGGCTGGCGCAGCAGCGGGACAAGACCAGGCGGCTGGAGGAAAAACCATACTCGTTACAGATGGTGCCCATGTGGCTAGTAAGAACTTTCCACTTAAAATTTAACAAAAGCTTAAAAAAGGGGTTTTAGAAAGAAAAGAACAGAGACAAGCAAGGCTTCTTACTAACAGCATTTTTCTAGGTTGGACTCTGCGAGAGACAAGCAGATATTTGCACAGCTCCTTTCAGGGAATTTTCCTGACTCAGCATAAGGGGCAAAAAACTGTATGGCTTTTAAATAACTTTCCTAACAATTTATTGGTGTGCATGAGAGATGGCGATGGCAGTGACCACATTTCCAAGCCGGCAGCATGCCTGCTGGATGGCAGCATCCAGAAAAAGATAAAGATTTACAGTAAAGACAGATTTATATGAAGAAAAACCTCTAAAGGTTTACATTGTGTTTTAAAATATATGTAGACATGGGGAAAAAAATGAAATGGTTTTAAAGAGACAAAGAGGAACTGGGTGTGGTGGCACACACCTTTAATCCCAGAACTTGAGAGACAGAGGCAAGTAGATCTCTTGTGATTTCAAAGTAAACCTGGTATGCAGAGTAAATTCCAGGACAGGTAAGAGTTACACAGAGAAAACCTTTCTCAAAAAATAAAAAATAAAGTAAAAGAAACAGAGTAATAATAAAGCCATGTAAAGATGAAAATCTCAGGGAGAATCTGGTTACTGTATGGTGTTATATTGTCTTTGCATTGTTTGACTGCTGAGAAAATAACAACAACTGATAAAGGAAATGCTGCTGGATTAATTCAATTTATTTTAAAAATGCTTTGACTCCAAGATTTAAGTTCAAGGACAAGTTACTGGGGAAAAGGATTTCTATTTTTGTTTCCACAGAAAATAAAAAGCTGTGGATTTTTTCCAGACTAATGTGGTTTGATCAAGCCAGACCGCCTGAAACAGTACCAGGTGATCCTACATTCAAAACAGCTGGACAAAGTAGCCTTGCAGACTACAGCCAGGATTTCTGCATCTTCTTAGGGTCCCCATGACAGCACCCCCTATCAGCAGGAAGTAGTTTGGAAAGAATGACACCAAAATTCCCAAATATTGTGTATAAATGTTTGTTTTCATTTAAATGGGGTTGGTTATAAGTTGTTAATGATCACACCTAATTCTTTTTAAAGGTAAAAGGAGGATTATGTTATAGATATGAATACTTTGTTTTGGAATGGATTTTCATTTGTTGATACAAATTTAAGTTCAATTTTGTCATATGTATATTTCTCCTCTTGTTTAGGTATTGTGTTTGTATAGCTCATTTAGAAATGTAATGTATAATGTAGTACAGATTATAGGTAATTACCTATGATAGTCAAAACTTATAGTTAAGTTAGTTAGGATTTCTAAATATACAGAGATGTATTTGAGATGAATAGACATTCTTTAAACCTTTCAAAGACCTACAAAATATGGCATTTAAAATTGCTTAGTGTTTTCCTTGACAGTGAGACATAATTGCTCCTGGTAATACCACCTGCACCAGAAAGGAAGATGGAAGATGGACATAGAAGAAACTTGTTATGATGTTTGCTTTCAATATAGCAAGACTAGCCATTTGGACAAGATACTGCTCTTGTCTGGACTGCTTGACTTTGTGTTATATAAACTGGACATGCAGGACCCACAGAAAAGTGATTGCTAATTCAAGATGGACATTGCTATAGAGTTCCTGCTTCATGGAAGAGTCTGCCAGACAGTCTGCAGAACACAGAGGAAAGTGACTGACAAACTGCCAATACAAGAAGACAGTTTAAAGTTTCCTACTTTGCTGAAGAGTCTTCCAGACACACTATGGCCTATGGGCTGAAGATGGAAAATTACAAAAGAACTTCTGGTGACCAGGCAGTGAGTTGTCTCTGTCATTTCTAGAGTTTATAGACTATCCTTCTGTGGTCTTTGAGGGCGTTGAAGATAGATAGTTATGGTTATAGTTTTCCTTAGTATTAAAGATAAGTTACTTAGACTTTAGACACAAAGATAGGATAGATGATGGAATATTTTCTTCAAATCTTGATAAATGTTAATGGACTAAATAGTGTCAACTGTGATTCTTATTTGATAACTGTTATGTGATATATTTTGCTATGTTAAGGTTAAAACCCTTCTTTTTATTTAGACAGAAAAGAGGAGATGATGGGAGATGTCATTATGTATATATGTTTCTCATACTGGTTAATGAATAAAGCACTGTTGGCCAATAGGAAAGGAGATAGGAGGGACTAGGAGACAAGGAGGAAATAGGAAGTAGTAAGGAGGAGTCACGATGGAGAGTCTGGAGGAGGAAGAACCGCCAGCCGCCTCTCCCTGGTAAGACCACGTGGAAATACATAGAAATGGGCTAATAATTAAGACAGAGCTAGCGGATAAGAAACTAGTAACCGGGCCAACAGCATTGTATCAAATACAGAGTCTCTGTGTACTATATTTGGGGCTGGCACGGCGGCAGGACAAGACCAGGCACCTGGAGGAAAAACCATACTCATTACAAGGGCTCTTAACCATTGAACCCTCTATCCAGCTCCACAGACACATAAATAAAAACAAAGTGTGTCTTAAATAAACGAAAGAAATGAGAGCCTGCATTTTCTGGCCTCCCATTCACTTATACTTGCTTTCTAGCCTTGTTCATCAGATTGGTACAGTATGAAATTGATACCCTTATGTTCAGAATGAGCAAAGTGTAATTTCACTCATTCAAATTTCTTAACAGTAAAGATCAATCTTTGATTTCCAATTACTATTAACTATTTGAATAAGTAAACTGAATCTCTAAAATTTCAGAGTTATAATATGTTTTGTTAATAAAATAAAAAAGTTCAAGATGGCTGAGATGAAATCTTTTATAGTTTTTCAAGGAGAAGAGGCAAATTGCTTATGCTTCAGACATCTAGGCTAGGGGCAGTGGTTGTGATGAAAGATGCAGTAGACTTAGGAATATGAGGAGAAAAATAAAATCAATATTGCTGGTGTCAATGTTTGCTTTAGCATCGGTCCAGTCTGCCTTAAACTAGCCATAAAGAAAGTTATATAGAGTCTAAAGTGCTCAGACTGTCTGAAAAAATTTGACCACAAGAAAGAGAAATCAGTTTTCAAAGGGTTTGAGTTGCAATGTCATTCTGCTTGCTGGATGCAAAATTCAGACCAGAAAGGCAGCCTTCTTCTGAGAATGAAGTTGTAAATGTTTGTCTACAATGTTGATGATGTGGACATTACTTAGCCATCTTGATCAGATTTGCAGTGAAACAGAGCTGAAACTGAAACAGAAAGACAGGTAGTCTGTCCATAAAAGGAGCTTGCATGTATTTTGAGAGGATTGTCTATTAGTGATCCTTTGACAATTGAGTCTGAATTGTTAAACCTTGGACAAAGCAAATGTGGACAAAGTGGCTTTGACTGCTAAGGAGATGGTGCAAATAAGGGAAAGTTATGTATTTGTAACAGTGACAATCAGCAAGTTTCCAGAGGGCAATACCCCATTTATCAAAAGCTCTGGCTTTTAAAAATTCATTTGGAAGGACTAAGCTTGAACTGTGTGTGGGGAAATTCCTTGCTGAAAAATGACTACCTAGGGAAGGTTTTTCCCAAGTTTGGCTGTGAAGGCACACGGAAGTTTGCACCCAAGGTTCCAGGTTCCAGAAACACCTTGAAATCTCTGCAGAACTTGATGCCATCCAAGTAGTACTGAATTTGTAAATACAGAATTACTAGATGACAGGGTCATGGAGGCTTGCACCAAGGTTTGAGAAAGCACCTAAGTTGCGGTGGGATGTCAGTTGCCAGAAATGCCAGAACTTCAATGTTTGGCAAGGAAAGCTGCAGACACTAAGAAGAGATGGCCACAAATAGGCCACAACTGCTGCAGGTCACAGAGTTGGAAGGGCACCAGTATCCAAGCCCACTGGAAGCCAGATGATTGCATCATAAGCTCCAACTTCTAGACACAAAGCTGCAAGCTTTGCTATGTGCCTTAGTTCATTTTTGCCTTGCTTTGATCTGCTCTTTCCTTCATTTTGGAAGGGGAGATGCTTACTTTGTGCTATAGTGTATTGGACATATGTGACTTGTTTTATTTATTTATCTTTTTATCATTTATTTATGCATATCTTACAGGAGATCACAGTTGAGAGATTTCTTTGTGTTTCAGAAAAGATTTTGGACTTTGGCATTTGGATCTGTGCTGACACTATTAAGACCCAGGGGACTTTTAGAGCTTGACTAAGTGCACTTTGTATTGTGAGTCCCACATGAGATTTTAGAGGCCAGGGTTTGGATGTTCTGATTTAAAGTGACATATTTTGATGTCAAGTTGGTAAGGAGTAGACAGTTACTATTCACTGTCAAATTGACTAGGCTTAGAATTACCAAGGAGATGTCTCTGTGCATGTCTGGGATGGTGTTTCTACAGATTAGCTGAGGAGGGATATTTACTTCAAATGTGCGTGGCACTGTCCCATGGGTTGGATTGGATTCGCAGGATGAATAAAAAAGAGAAAAGGAGAAATTCAGCTGAGTCTGATAGTCTCCTTCCTGTGATCTTGTTTGAGTGGGATGTGGACAAGCAGCCTCATACTCTCATTGCCAAGACTTTACCTGAAACCATGCTTTCTCCAGCATGATTTACTATCCTTTCAAACACGGAGTCCAAATTAATTCCTCTTCCCTTAAGTTTCCTTCATGAGGTCACAGCAGTGAGCAAAGTAACTAATCAAGCTCAAAGCCAACACAAAAGTTCTCAAAACCATAGGCAGGCCTTAAATTGCAGGTTTGAGTTCAGAGACTTTATTCAGTTCTATTTACGCAAGATTCTTACCCCTTGAATATGGGACTTGAATATGGCTTTTAAACTCACTGCCTGTTCTCACACTAACTATGAGAGAGAGAGAGAGAAAGACAGAGAGAGAGAGAGAGAGAGAGAGAGAGAGAGAGAGAGAGAGAGAGAGAGATTGTTCTTCAAGTGCTAAGTTCTTAGATTTATGGATTCAATAAAACACAGTGCCTCTTCAATTTTTCAGGGCTTGTGCTGATTTATATGGGCTTTGCTGGCACAAAAATTAGATTAAAAATTTTTTATTGAATCTTGTCTGAAATGCTTAAAGTTGAAGACAGACTTCAAAAACAGAAAATTCATTCTTCTAATTCTCTTAGTGGATCTGGCTTTGGGAAAACAGAACCTGTGCACACTAACTAGGCTACTTGTTTATTTCCAGACACATTCCACTCCTTCCAGTCCATTAGAGGAATAGCTTCTTTGTGCCATTCATAATCTTACCAGAAGTCTGAGCTCGGCTGGATGTTGCAGGGTGTGGTGGACTCAGTTATCATCTATTGTGACAGGCATTTGAATTCCACAGGCTCTCACAAGTTGATTCAAACTCCTTCTGACTTACCCATCAGTGAAAGAATGATCAAGAGACTTCTTCTGTGAATTTGGAAGAACTTGTTTTCCTGAGCTCAAAATTCAGATTTCTGGGCTGCAGCTCCCTGCTGCTGTAATTGTATCTTTTCTCTGCTTGCGTACGATTTTCTTCATTTCTGCTCAGTTTGGTCTCTAGAAGTCCAGTAGTGCTTCATACACCTGGATGGACATTGAATCAGGAGGACAATTAAATAGCTGAGAACAATGAACTCAGGGCACTCTGCCTTTCTTCTTTGTTTAAATTCAGGAATTCTTCTAGGCTTCGCTTGCAGGATGATCAAAACCTTTTGGTTTTTATCCTACAGTGGCAGGCTACCAGCAAAGTGTGGAATTGGTTTCATTACCTTGTGAGATTGCCGGGGACAGTGTCTCATGCAGGGATGGTTATTTGCTTCCTGTGATTTTCCTGCCATGCAGGTGGTTGGTTATTAAAAAAAAGTTATTTTCAGATATGTCCTGAAATAATATCACCTCTGTTGGGTTGTCTAAGGTAATAGGACACTGAAGGATGAGAGGTAGGGGGTTTTGGTCCTGTGCAGTGCAGCAGAAAGGTGCTGAAATGACAATATGTTGTAGAAGACATGGGTATGGACTGTAATTCCATGGTTGCTTGTATTTTAAAAATATCAAAAAATCTTCAATAATGCAGTTATACACTTGGCAGACCTGGTAGATGATGGTAGTTTTATGAATGAGATTTTTGAGTAACATTTTATTATGAAAGAAATATTAACCATGAAAATTGGGAACTTTGATATCTATTTTCTGCCTTTTCCAAGTATGCCCTTACTTTTACCCCCAGGAGAACTTTTTTCTCTGTTGGAAAAATGAAGACTATATTCTTGAGGAAAATTTTATTGATAGAAAAATTGTTTACAATGCTTTTGAGGTATAGATGATACATGGATTTTGTTTTGCTTTGAGACAGGTTCTCATGTAGCCCAGGCTAGCCTTGAATGTTATGTATAGCTGAGGATGACTTTGAGCTTCTGATCCACCTCCTAAGTGCTGGTATTACATTTGGATAAATCACACCCATCTTATTTGGTACCCATCCACTTTGTGGATGTCAGCCAAGTACTTATCAATTGAACTATATCAATATTGTGTTAAATGGGCTTATACATGAAAACATCACTAAAATTTGTATATCAATACTACAGTGATTTAGAAGTATTTATAAAGAATTTATAAAGGCTAAACATGTGAGCATTTCATCTTTGCATAAGTTACCAGCCTATGTCATAGTTGTTCAGCTTAAAAATGTGGTAACTAAATTCATTTTCTCCTGTAAATTACATCAAAAAAAAAAAAAAAAAAAAAAAAAAAAAAAAGGTTCCTAGGAGCTACCAGTCTACCAGTAGGCTATTAGTGTTTGGAAGTGTCTCTCTCTCTCTCCTCTGAATGTACTTGAGAGGTCATGGCAACCTGAGATCTCTCTTCAGTGGTCAAGAAGTTCTTCCAAGAAACAACAGGACAGTGGCCCTCCCTGTGATCAGCCACTTTCTCAGATTTTCTGCTTTCTCAGAGTTGTTGCTTCTCAAAGGCAATCTTTTTTCCCCAGTTCACTTTGCACTTAGATTTTATTACCTTGTAAAAACACAAACATCAGAAGTGTAGGTATACTCTGAGAGGGTGTTACCAGCTCACTTTCCTGCAGTACTGTCACCCTCACAGGTTTGTTTTCAGCTGTTATCAACGGGTTATTTCACATTAATCAAGGAGTATAGGAGTCCAACATGTAGGACAGTTGTCACTTCTTTAGTGCAGGTTCTATCATCTTCTTAATTTGATGGCAGGAAAGTTGCTTTAGGCTCTGAGTCAGAAAAGGACCCAGGGAAGGCTGAGATGGTCTGTATTTTTAATTGCAAAGCCCATTTCTCACATGAACATTGGCATCAGAGGTATCGTTTTTACGTTTTGCATAAAGATCAAGTACCTTTTCCAACAAGTAATTTGTGATGTATTTATTTAAAGCTTGTGATAAGGGAATTGTTAGTTCATAAAGAAAATGTGTAATTGCTTTTCCTTTTATTGGGTTCCAAAGTTGCAGGGAGAAAGCAGGAAAGTGGAGTCCACCACCTTCTCTTTTACTGGAAAGATAAGGAAAATGCTCATCAGATCAAATTTCCAAGAACATCTGGCTGTAATGAGGATGAGGTATTGATTGTTTCGATTTTATGGAGAATAGGGGTAAGGAGATGAGGGATGCATTGGAAAAATACAGTCCACACCAAGGTCTTCACCAGCTTTCTGGTGGTCAGGGTCAGTCTGGGCTGGGAGTTTCCAGGTTGTGGTCTCTTACCCAAAGATTTGTGGGGGAAAAAAAGGATCCATACTGATTTGTAAAAGAAACAAGATGATTGTATTCAGATTAAAGAAGAATTGAAGTGACAGATTAAAGAGTAATGTAAAGATTGATAATGTGAAAAGAGTGAAGATACCCAAGGGCCCAGATAACAACCCAAAGGCTCTTTTTATGGGTTCTGAGAGGAGGGGCTGCTTACCAAGAGGCATATTTGTGTGGGTCTCAATTTTTATTGATATATTAAGTGAGAGTACTGTTCTTATTATATATGTCCCTTCCCATAGTGCATCTAATTTTAGGCATATGCATGCGAATTGTGCATAGGGTTAAGGCATTAAACACGGAATTCTCCCTACAAAGTTACTAGGGGACACAGTTTTGCCTTACTGTGCATCATCCAAAACAAATTCAGGCCAGATTATCTCTTCTAGTCTTCACACTCAGAAGTACTAGGATTGTACATAAATAAAAACTGAGTTTTATTGTTAACAAGGGCAGGGAGAGTCATACTAATGTTCAAAATATAGGGGAGAGGTTTAGAGGTTCAGAGGTGATTTGGGGGCATTGTTTGCAGAGAGATATGTGTGCATAGCACATGTAGATAAAAGGACCAAGAGTATTATTACAAGTAAGGGAGTGCATCAACTCAAACCAAATGTTGCTCCCAGGATGCTAAACTGTCTGCTATAGTTCCCTGCCTTATAATAGGTACTTAGAAACAGTTTTTGTTAAATGCATTGACTCCACACTAGGGCCTATGTGGCAAGTCATAGTAGGTTCAGGCTCACATCTCCAACTGAATTTTGTGTCTGTCTCCTTTCTTTTGGCCTAGCCCTTTCTTGACTCTACCTAGGTATGACACTCTACCTAGGTATGCCACTCAAAATATTATCAGTCTGCCTTACCTGTCTCATCCTTCCTTGGTATGAAGGTGCAGTGATGTCATTGTTCCAAAGCTCTACTCAGTTCCAGTGATAGAAAAGCTTACTTGACAGACAACACTCATTCTCATGAGGGCAATTGTCTAGGATGGGAAGGCTGAACTCTAGACCAAGAGCAATCATATTCTGTGAATTACAATGACCTCTTAGGGAAAAAGGAGCTCTTTGGCTCACCTTGTAGAACCAGAGATAACACATTGATACATTAGACAACACCTTAACAAAAGCTGCCTAAGTATAATTCCCTGATTCTTTTCTGTCTGAACTTAAAGCTCATGGAAGAAATCTTGGTCTCTTGAACATCTTCTGATTTTGACATTCTTCATCTGCTTGCTTATGTGGGGGGGATGGGTGGCTGAATCTAGTAGGTTGGGGCTGCCATGGTCTGGCCTTTTGTCTTTAAACATTCTCTCTAGAATCTCTATTCTACACTGGTGTTAAGGGCCAGAGAAGAGCCACTTTGTAGATTAAGCAAAGGTAGGATTTTTATTATATATTTTTTTCTTATTTTTCCCAGTTCCCTCTCCCTCCCATTCTCCCGTGTCCCCCACCTCCTCTCATCCCATCCCCACCCACTCCCCAGGAAGGGTGATACCTTCCAGGAGGGATCATCATAATCTGTCAAGTCATTTGGAGTAGGACCTAGGCTCTCCCTCTTGTCTCTAGGTGAAGGGAATATTCCTCCATGAAGAATGTGCCCTAAAAATTGTTTTGATTTGCATTTCCCTGATAGCTAATGATGTTGAGCACTTTCTTAAGTATCTTTCTATCATTTTGGATTCTTTTGGAATTCTATTTTGGAATAGAATTCTCTATTCAGTTCTGTACCCCATTTTTTAAAATTGGATTATTTGGTGTTTTGGTAACTAGTTTCTTGAGTCCTTTGTATATTTTGGAGATCAGCCCTCTGTCAGATGTCGGGTTGGTGTAGATCTTTTCTCACTCTGTGGGCTGCCTTGTTGATTGTTTTCTTCACCTTACAGAAGCTTTTCAGTTTCTGGAGGTCCCATTTATTAATTGTCGATCTAAGTTTCTGTACTACAGGTGTTATGTTCAGGAAGCGGTCTCCTGTTCCAATTTGTTCAAGGGTATCTTTCACTTTCTCTTCTAAGAGGTTCAGTGTGTCTGGATTTATGTTGAGGTCTTTGATCCATTTGGACTTAAGTTTTGTGCATGGCAATAGATATGGATCTATCTGCAGTTTTCTACATGCCACCTTCCAGTTATACTAGCAACATTTGTTGAAGATGGCTTCTTTTTTCCATTGTATAATTTTAGCTGCTTTGTCAAAAAATCAGGCGTTCATAGGTGTGTGGGTTAATAGCAGGAATTTCAATTCCATTCCATTGGTCTACCTGTCTATTTTTGTGCCACAATCAAGCTATAGTAGAGCTTGAAGTCAGGAATGGTGATGCCTCCTGAAGTTCCTTTATTGTACAGGGTTGTCTTGGCTATCCCCTTTACATAAGTGACCCAAAAAACTCTACCAGGGAAATTCTACAGCTGATAAAATAAGGCCTTCAGCAAAGTGGCAGGAAACAATATTAACTGAAAAACAAATCAGTAGCTCTACCATATACAGACGATAAAGGAGTTGAGAAAGAAATCGGAGAAACATCACCCTTTACAATAGCCACAAACAACATAAAATGTCTTGGGGTAACACTAACAAACAACTGAAAGACCTGTATAGCAAGAACTTTGACTCTAAAGAAAGAAATTAAAGAAGATACCAGAAAATGGAAAGATTCCCCCATGTTCTTGGATAGGTAGGATAAACATGATAAGGATAATACTCAACTTTATATGTTGATTTTGGTTGATTTTAGTTTGAAGTCTAATTTGTTATATGTTAAGATAGCTACACCAGCTTTTTTCTTGCATCTATTTGATTGGAAGATCTTTTCCCAACTCTTTACTCTGAGGTAAGTGTCTGCCTTTGAAGTTGAGGTGTGTTTCTTGTGTGCAGCAGAAGGATGGATTCTTTCTTTGTATCTATTCTTTTAGCTTGTATCTTTTTATAGGGGAGTTAATACCATTAATATTGAGGGAAATTAAGGGCTTTTGATTGTTAATTCTTTTTTGTTTTAGATTTGGTGGTGGTGGTTGTATTGTGAGTAGATTTGCCCTGACCTTTCTTTCTTTCTTCCTTCCTTTCTTTCTTCCTTCCTTCCTTCCTTCCTTTCTTTCTTTCTTTCTTTCTTTCTTTCTTTCTTTCTTTCTTCTTCTTGTTTTTGTTTTTTTTTTTTGTTTTTGTTTTTCAAGACAGGGTTTCTCTGTGGTTTTGGGGGCTGTCCTGGAACTAGCTCTTGTAGATAAGGCTGGTCTCAAACCCACAGAGATCTGCCTGCCTTTGCCTCCCGAGTGCTGGGATTAAAGGCGTGCACCACCACCACCCAGCTACCCTGATTTTTCTTTTGGGTTCTGGTAAAGTGGGATTATATATTCTCTATGATTTTGTGAGTATAGTTAGCTGTTTTGGATTGGAATTTTCCTTCCAGAACTTTCTGTAGGGCTGGATTTGTGGATATGTATTGTGTTAATCGGGTTTTACCATGGAGTATCTTGTTTTCTTCATCTATATTGATTGAGAGTTTTACTGCTTATAGTAGTCTGAGATGTCATCCGTGGTCTCCTAGTGTTTGTAGAACATCTTTCCAGGACCTTCTGGCTTTCAGAATTTCTGCAGAGAAGTCAGGTGTAATTCTGATAGGTCTGCCTTTATATATTTGGCCTTTTTCCTTCACTGCTCTTAATATTCTTTCTTTATTCTGTATGTTTGGTGTTTTGATTATTATGTGGTTAGGGAACTTTTTTTTTGGTACAGTTTGTTTGGTGTTCGGTATACTTCTTGTACTTTCATAGGCATGTCCTTCTTCAGATTGGGAAAGTTTTCTTCTATGATTTAGTTTAATATGTTTTCTGCACCTTTAAGCTAAGCTTCTTTGCCGCCTTCTATACCTGTTATTCTTTGGTTTGGTCTTTTCTCGGTGTCCCACATTTCCTGGATATTTTGTGTTCAGGAGTTTTTGGGTTTAAGATTTTCTTTGGTTGATGAGTCTATTTCCTCTCGTTTATCTTCAGCACCTGAGATTCTCTCTTCCATCTCTTATATTTTGTTGGTTATGCCTACATCTGTAGTTCCTGATCATTTACCCAGCTTTTCTATTTCCAGAATTCCCTAAGATTGTGTTTTCTTTTTTATTTTTTTTATTATTATCTTACATATTGATCCCAGTTCCTTCTCCCTTCCTCCCTCTTTCCCTCTCTCCCACCCTCTCATGTGCCCCAACCACCCTCCCATCCCACCCCCCCAATCCACATGTAGGGTGATGCCCTCCAGGAGGGGTCATCTAAATCTGTCAAGTCCTTTGGAGTAAGGAGTAGGACTTCTCTCCTGTTTCTAGGTTAAGGTAGTATCCCTCCATGGGGGATGTGCTCCCAAAGTCCTTTTGTGCACCAGGGCTACATCCTGGTTCCACTGTCTGAGGTCCCTTAGACTACTCAGGCCTTCTAGCTGAGACTCATGTTCAGGGTGTCTGAGTTAGTCCCATGTTGGATTCCCAGCTATCAGTCTGGGGGCCCGTTAGCTCCTCCTTGTTCAGGTAAGCTGTCTCTATGTGTTTCTGCAGCCTGGTCTTGTCCTCCCTCTTTGCATCTGGATTCCACTTTGGCTCAGTGTTTAGTTGTGGGTATTTGCTTCTGTTTCCATCAGCTACTAGATGAGGGCTCCATGATGGTGGTCAAGTTAATCATTGATCTCAGTTTGTGTTTTCTTTATTGTCTCTATTTTAGTTTTCAGGTCATGAACTGTTTGCTTCCTTCATCTGTTTGATTGTCCCCCCCCCCCGGCTTTCCTTGCTTCTTTAAGAGATGTGTTAATTTCTTGCAATTTTTGTTTTCTCCTTGCATTTCTTCAAGGGATTTTCTCATATTCTCTTTGAGGGCCTTTATCATTTTCATGAAGTTGTTTTTAAGGTCATTCTGCTTCATCTGTGTTGGGATGTTCAGATCTTGCTAGTGTAGAATCCCTAGACTCTGGTGTATTAAGAGTAGGTTTTCCCTGCCGTCTTGGGCCCACTGTGGTGCCAGCCCCAAATAACACACAGAGATGTGGCATTTGATACAAAGCTGTTGGCCTGTTATTATCATTGCTTATTGGCTAGCTCTGAATTAAATATTAACCCATTTCTATAATCTAAGTATTTCCACATGGTTTTATCTTACTGGAGAGAGAGCCCGGTGTACTACCCTGTAGGTCCTCCATCTTGAATTTCCTCCCTACTACTTCCTCTCTCATCCTTGTCTCCTAGTCCCACATAGCTTGCTTTCCTATTGGCCAACAGTGCTTTATTCATTAACCAATGAGAGAAACATATTTACAGAATGACATCTCCCATCTCTGGTGATGTCATAAGTCTTTCTGTTGTTGGATGTGTTCTTATACTGTTGTCTTCCCATCTCGTCTTCCAGTGGGTACAGATGGGGTCTCTCCCTCTCCTGGTGGGTATTTGTTCAAGGCTCTACCCTCTTTTCTCTTGCAGAGGGTGCAGGGGCAAGACAGAAATGGCAATTGATGCTGAATACATTGTTCTGCTTCCAGGTCTCTCTGGGGGATTTGGTGGCAAGAAGGATCTGATAGTGGCAGGTCAGGGGACTCTAAAAGAGCAAGTAGGCAACAGGGGCTGCCTCCAGTACTGACCTCTCTGCAATATGATGAAGGGGCAAGACAGGAATGGTGGTGGATGCTGGGTGCCTTGCTCTACCTCTAGGTACCTAGGATTCAGTGGCAAGAAGGGTCTAGGAGCTGCTGGTCAGGGAAGAAAAGAGGGGGAGTTGGGGAGCGGGGGGAGCCCCTGGCACTCACCTCTCTAGTGGAGGGATGCCTGATGTTGTCCTTTCTTCAGCCTCCAAGGTAGTAATTTTGTGTTTACCAGGTAATTATGACTTTAAATAAGATTCAATGCACCAAAAAAATGATCCCCACTGAAAACAAAAGAACAACAAGGGCCTCTTTATTAACTTGATTCAGCCATCCATGCTTTCAAAGCATTTTTTCCACTCTAGGTTCTGCATTGAGTGAAGCTTCTCTAGAATGTTTTGGTAAGGTCTCAGGCCAGATAATAGCTGCTGCTCCTGCGGTAGAACTGTAGAGGGACTGGTCACACAACTCTTAGCTTCTCTTCCACAACCAGTTGAGGCTCTCTTGTAAGAAGTATGGTTTTACCGTCCACCACCAGTCTTGTCCCGCCGCTGAGCCAGCCCCAAATAATGCACAGAGACTCTGTGTTTGATATTATGCTGTTGGCCAGGTACTAGTTTCTTATCGGCTAGCTCTGTCTTAAGTATTAACCCATTTCTGCTGATCTATGTATTTCTCTTACCAGTGAGCCAGCCGGCATTCTGCTTTCTCCTGACTCTCCATCTTGGCTCTCCTTACTACTTCCTCTTTCCTCCTTGTCTCCTAGTCCCTCCTATCTAGCTTTCCTATTGGCCAACAGTGGTTTCTCATTAACCAGTATGAGAAACATATACAGAATGACATCTCCCATCACTCTCTACTGTGACCCTTGGGAGAGATATATAGCCGTGTAGTGGGGGGACAGGGTCAGCTTTCCAAAGCCCATGTTTAAGGCAACTTGGTTCATGGGCACAAATCCTATTTATTAGTTTTTCTAAGCTAAGGAATATTCACCATGTAGTAAGATCCTATTTCTAGCTATTGATCATTCTCACTATAAAGCATATAGAAGTAAGGAATTTCTTTTGTTCTGCAGATTGCTTTTGGATCTCCTACCCCAAAGTCTTATGGTGTTGTTGGTTAGGTTCTATTGAAACTGAAGTAATCCTTATAAATTAAGATACTCATAGCATTTAGCATCACCTCCAACCTTCATCTTGCAATTTTGCTATTAACTATCAAGTCTTGGACCCTAGGAGATATCTCTCAACATAATTCAACCTTCTCTGTCTTGACCATGTGTGGAATGTCATTTGTATGAGCCCTATGGATCTCCTCATTTTAGTTGGTTACAAATCTGACCAGCCCAGAATCTCAGCATAATTGGCTTAGATATGCTCAGGTATTGGAATGCCTAGGCATTCAAAGGCTGGATTGCATGTTTCTGGTTGCACTAGCTTTGATTCAATATAAGCTCCAAACTGTGATTCACCAAAATCTTCACTGTAGTGATTAACATTGGAATCCTCTTGCTCTCTCTATTTGTCAAACAACTCTCTGAAAGGACAAATTTTCATCTGTTAAGTGACACTTTGCACAGCACCAACTGCTAGAACTGGAATGGATTAGAGAAGAAGGGTCACTCACTTAGCCCTTTACTGGAGGGGGGGCAGAAAGTTGCATTCCAGAGGCAACTCTTTTCAGTATGGTTGCTGAGCATCTTTGCCTTGGAGTGTTCTGAGCATAAGTAGACACTACAGTCTTTCATGATAATGGGAATCAAACTTCTACATGCCAGGCTTATTCTACCTATAATTCTAATTTAATTTACCATTTGTCTGTCAGTGTCACTAGAAATACTACATCTCTACATTGCAAAAATGAGTGTGCTGTTTCTTTCTTTCTGGATGCAAATGTTTTTAAAAGATTCTTGAAAATGTTTATAGCACTTCTCTCTACTTTATTCATTGAGGCATGGTCTCTCAATTAGACTCATAGCTCAAGCTAGCCTTTGTGGTAGATGAAAACACTGTCCATGTCAAAGACTTGCATTCCAGGCCCTGGAGAGATTTTTCTGGGACATGAAAGAAATTAGTGACTTAGCCACTCTTTAGAAATTACTAATTTCAAAGAGGTAATGAGAAACTTGCAACTGTTTCCTGAGGAAAATACTCTGAGGGTGAAGCAAAGCAGAGGATCCTTTCTCCCCTGGAGAAGGAAGCCTTGTATTTTAACTTGTATCTGCTCTTACATGTCCAGCTCTACAGAAACACCATTTTTAGTTTCACAATTGCCTGCTAATAAAATCAGGTGTGTAAATGTATATTCTGATTATTGGAATCATGTGCAATGCTTTGGTGAATGTGTCCAGTCTTTGAGATGAATTCCCAAAACATCTGGGATCTCCAGTGGTACAATCTTTCTGTGAAGAGTCTAAGGAATGGCTCTATTGGGAAACAAGGGTCCTAGTTTGCATGCGTGCACACACACACACACACACACACACACACACACACACACACACACCTATATCTGTCTCTTTCAATGTATCTATATCTATATGTATATATGTTCTATGATTCTTGGTTATAATTTAGTACAATGATCAATTTTGAGATCCTTAACCAATGTAGTTAGTAATTACTTCTTGGTTTTGCAAAGCAATTGCTGTTAGTAAAGCTATCCTTATTATCTCCTCTTTGCTATCTACAGCACTGACTCTCAACACTGGCTAAACATAGTCTACAGTGGACCTTTAACTATGAAGTTCAATGGAAAGTGAGACTTTTTTTTTTTTTGAGACAGGGCTTTCCTGGAACTTGCTTTGTATACAGAGCTGCTTTTGAACTCACTGAGATCTACTGCCTCTGCCTCCCAAGTGCTGGAATTAAAGGCAAGCGCCACTACCATTCAGTTTTAAGCACTCTTCCTCTCTCTTTCTCTCTCTTCTCTCTTTTTCTCTCTCTTCCCTCTCTCTTTCTCTCTCCTCTGTGTACACGCTCATGTGCGTGTTTCTGTGTGTGTCCACATGTCGTGATGAGATTCGCGGACATCTTTCAGGAGTTTGTTATCTTCTACCATGTGGGCTCTTGGAATCAAATTTGCATTGTCAGGTTTTGAAGCAAGCATCTTTGTCCACTGAGCCATTGGTCTAGCCCAGACACAATTTGGAAGGTAGTTATGCCCAAGATCCCATTTTAAAGGTTCCTCTTCATTGGTTGTCAGTGGCACCCAGCATTATTGGTTCTCAAAGATCTCTGTTGTGCATATGAAATTTGGAAGCATGGTTAGGGTAGGTGATCAACCCTGCAAGATGCTCATCAACCACAGTAATTATTGTGTAAGTTAATTTCATACTAATTTTTGTAGGATATTGA
This sequence comes from Phodopus roborovskii, assembly GCF_943737965.1. Lineage (NCBI taxonomy): Eukaryota > Metazoa > Chordata > Mammalia > Rodentia > Cricetidae > Phodopus > Phodopus roborovskii. Next base: position 12,475,751 of record NW_026126424.1, read on the forward strand.
GGATTCGACTTTGCTTTGCAGGACTGTTTCTTCGCAGGAGGGGCATTTTCTAGAGATGTTCACATTACACATTATCACCCCACCAGCCACTGACTCCACTGTTAATGTAAGTTACATGTTTGAGGTCTTGGTACTTGACACAGTCAGGAGTCATTTGGTAAACATTAAGAGGGAATAACACTGGCCTAGTTATGAGATAGTGGGAATCAAGGAGGCAGAGCACGTAGCTCTTGCATGTAAAGAAGGTCTCTTCTGAAATTCCAATTCTAACTCTGGGGATATGGGATCACAGTAAAACTCAAGTACATGGTTATTTGCTGTTGAGAATAATTAAGGTGTGATCATAAGCTTTGAGGCTTTGGTAAAGGGGGGGGACTCAAAGTCAGGGAAATATGAATGGTAATTAATTTCTGGGTTTTCAAACATTTTAGTTATGAGATATCAATAAAATCTTTCCTGCCATAGCCTATTCGTCTCTCTACACACATGGGGGAGGGGGGACACCACCTGAATTCCTTGCTAAATCATCACTATTTCTTCCTCTCTGGACTCAAGTGGGAGGGTAATAGAGAAAAATACATCAAGGAGAAAAATAAGGAAAATGTGTCTTTAGGGCTGAGGAGGAGCAAAGTAAATGAGGGAGGAAGGGAAACTGATAGACTAGGCTTTGCTCTCAAGTCACAGATAGTTCCAAGAGGGATATTTTTTTTTAACACAATTACAAAAGTGTATTGCTTTAGAAGACATAAAATAACCCAGGAACTCACTTTCTTCTTTGACATTTATCTTATCTCTTTAGCAAATCTGCTTGCTGGTCTCTGGACCCCCCCCCCACCAGCTATACTTAGGACCCCCGCCCTACATACTCTTTGGAAAACTGCAGTGGGTTTTATTCCTTTTGGACAGCAGACATTTAAGCAAGGGCTTTTTCAAGGATGATCCAGTGAATTCCCATCCCCCATTGTGATGTCACAATCTCACTCATTCTAGCATGCCAAGGACTCTGAGAAGGAACAAAAAAGCATGAAAAACATCAGTCTAGCACTCTGCACATTTGTGACATTGAAGAATCCTGTGCATAACAAATTCACGGGGCTAGTGACCTGACCTGCATTGCATGGGTGGAGAATACCACATTCACCTACTTTATCCTGCTTTGACTCTGTAATAATACCCCGTTATTATATGTTATGTGTTGTAATATCATCCATTCTGTTATTATGAGCCTTCATTTGTTTGCACTGCTGAAGGCCTAGGAAAGAGAGAGAAGTTGAATTTAGGGAGATGGGTAGGAAAAAGGTGATGGAGGAGCCAATGACATGGCTCTGAGGATTAAGGTCCTTGCTGCTTAGCCTGATGAGCTGAGTTTGATCCTTGAAACTAACATGGTGAAAGAAGAGAACCCACTCCTGTGGGTATCCTCTGACAATACATGCTCACTGTGCCATATACAGACATCCTTTCCCAAATATAAATAAATGTACAAATAAATTTATAAAGGACAAAAGAAGAAAATGAATCTTTTGAGAGACGGAGGAAGGAATAAAGGAAGGGAGGGAGAGAGGGAGAGTGTACACCTGTGACATTGTTGCAGTAGACCCTCACACAGGTAGATTACAGTGAATTAAAGCCTTTAAGGTATGTGAACTAATATGAAGAGATAGAAAGAGATTAAGAGACTAGTTTGGCTTGTTAAATTAGTGATTATAGGATTGCTACTCCACTCAGAGGCAATCTCTCCTTTAGACAGACAGTTCATCAAAAAGAATTTTGATGAACATGAGCTGAGCATGAGATAAGTGTTTTTGAAAAAGATTTAGGACAATGAAGGAAATGCTTAGATTTCTGGTGATTTTAGAATTTTCTTTCTGTTATATTTTAAAGAAAGCTCATTAGAGTCATAGTACCTTTTTTTTTTTCTTTTCTGTCAGCCACCTCTTTACCTGTTAAAAATGTATCATGTATCAAATCCAATTAACAATAATCTGGCTATAGCAAGAGAAACTTTATTCATTATTACGCATTTAAAATGAAATAGAAAAGAAATTAAGGAAAAGGATTTGTGTTATGTGCAGGCAACCAACCCCATGAATTAAGTTTCTGAAGTGCTTTTGCATCGAGTGCCTAATTTGGTACAGATGAAGCACTGTGATTATCTTAGTTTGTGGATGAGAAGTTCAATGATTTGCTTGAGATCATATTGCTATGACAGCCTGCACCTGAACTCAGTTCTTCAGGCTTCCAAGTTTCATCTCCATTTTTAACACATGCATAGCTTTCTTTCCAAGTTCTTTGGCTGCTGCAGTAAGCAGATACTCAAACTTCACATAGAAATGATCAGATAGTGTCTTAGTTAATTTTCTATGAACACCATGACCAAGACAACTTACAAAAGAAAGAGTTTATTGGGAGCTGTCTTACAGTTTCAGAGAGTTAGCATATGACAATCATGGTGGGGAGCATGGCAGCAGAGAGAAGTAGTTAAGAGCCTACATGTCATGACAATTATAAAGCAGAGAGAGAGGGGGGAGAGGGAAAAGGAGAGGGAAAATGAAAGGTGTGCAATATTTCTTTTTTTAAATTTATATTAGAATCAAGCTTGTTTTATGTATCAGTCACAGTTCCCTCTCCTTTCCCTCCTCCCCTGTACCCCAACCCCTCTTCTATCCCCTTTGTGCTTCCAAGGGAGGGTGAGGCCTTCCATGGGAGATCTTCAAAGTTTGTCATATCATTTGGAGCAGGGCCCAGGCCCTCCCCAGTGTGTCTAGGCTGAGAAAGTATCCCTCCATGTGGGATGGGCTCCCAATATCCATTTGTATACTAGGGATAGATTCTGATTCACTACTAGAGGACCCATAGACCCATAGACTTCCCAGTCCTCCTAACTGACACCCATGTTCAGGATTTCTGGGTTGGTCCTGTGCTGGTTTCCCAGCTATCAGCCTGGGGTTCCTGAACTCCTCCTTGTTCAGGTCAGTTGTTTCTGTGGGTTTCTCCAGTTTGATCTTGACCCCTTTGCTCATCACTCCTTCCTCTCTGCAACTGGATTCCAGAAGTATGGCTCAGTGTTTAGCTGTCAGTGTCTGCTTCTGCTTCCATCAGATACTAGATGAAGGCTCTAGGATGGTATATAAGGTACTCATCAATCTCATTACAGGGGAAGGGCATTTAAGGTAGCCTCTCCACTGTTGCTTAGATTGTTAATTGCCAGATTTCTCTATAAACCTATAATGGCTCCCTCTATTATGGTATCTCTTTTCTTGCTTTCCTCTATTCTTCCCCAAACTCAGTCTTCCTGACCCCTCATGTCCTCCTCTCCCGTCCACTTCTCCCCTTTTCTTTCCCCTAACTCCATCTCCCCTCCCTGAATGGTATGCAATTTTAAAATCTCAAAGCCTGCCTCCAGTGTCTTACCTTCAACAAAGTCAAACTTTCTAAGCCTTCCCAAGCAGTTCCACCAATTGGGGCCAAGCATTCAAGGGCCCATTCTCATTCAAACCACCACAGTTAATAACTGATAGCTAATGACTTAATATATTTGTTGGAATGTTTATTCCATGCCTCCTTCAGGCACTTCTCACAAAATTTCCACAAAAGGAGCACCTTCTTACTCCCGTAGTGTACTGATGAAGAACAAGCCTAGGTGAGCTGAGTCTGAAGTTGTCTTTGGTCTGACATGGGAATCCATGCTTCTGCCACATTGCTCCTTCTAACCATTTTCTATGGCTCCTGTGAAAATTTCCTACAAAGTTGCTGCTTTCTATGGGTTGAAAGTGGAACCCAAGTCTCAGGTATGGACAGGGGTATAATTTTGAAGCAGTCATGAGGAACCCCTTGGGGACTTTTCCAGCTTTTGCAAGTCTGTCACATCCCTTGGTTTCTGACTTCTTCAATTTCAAATTAGGGGAAATTCACCTTGTCTTAGGAATCTGTCCACATTGGGTCTTTCCTATTTCTTTTAAAAACAAGTCTGGGAATTATTTTGCTCATACCTATATAACTGAGGATACTCTCCTTATACTAAAGGAGTTAATTATGAATGGTGTTAATTCTATCTGTAACCTGCCCTTTCTTTTTCAATGTAATTTAACATCTTCATTGTTGCAAAAATGAAATGAGAACAGCTTTGGGGAAGACTGCTATTTTGCTACTCAATATTTTTTTTCCCTTTTTTGAAGAAATGGAGATTTAGAATATAGTACTTTATTTACTCATGCAGATGATATTACACTATTTCAGATGAACTTTTACTGATAAATGTGTGATCAAAATGACTTAGTTAACAATAAAGATACAGGAAATATGGTTTTAATAAAAACTGTTTGGCTTGTACAAAGCACATCGCATAAGGCTTTGCAGTTTACCACATATTTTCACAGGCATCCACTACTCACAGGTACCACATGAAACAAGGAACGGAGACCTGCCAGTTACTCAGCTCTATTCCCGTTCTAGCTCTCTTGTCCTCCCTCAAACTTACTTTTGTTTACAAATGTTTTCCTTAAATAAGTTACATTGTTCAGGCCTAGAGAAAATGATAACTCTAACCCAAAATAAACATATTAAAATTCCCCACATTTCCCATTAATTTTTATTCTCATTTTTAAGGAACTCAATGGGAGGGTATTGAAGTATTGTTTGTTGACAGTAGGCTCTTGAGCTGGCTTAGTTTATCAAGAAAAATGGGAATAAGGGAGCTATTACTGAGTAAAAACTGAATTTGACTTTTTAAAAAAAAGTTGTTATTTATCTGAAAGAAATGTATTGAGAATTCAATATAAATCAGGCACTCAACTGTGTCAGGAATTTAGTAGTTTATATAACAGTTTGGAGATTCTGTCTAAGAAGTTTAGTTAGCAATTTCTAGAAGAGATAGACATGCACAAGTAGGACATATACGATATCTAGAAATGAAATGCTCAGGGGAATTTGGTGACAGATATTTTTAAACGTCAGAGGCTGAAAACAAACCATCCTGAAGAGATGCAACCAGAAGCCCAAAGGAAGAAAGAGACAAGGGCCATGCTTTCCACCCCCAATATGGAAACAGAGTTCAGAAATAAAGGACCTAAGACAAGAATCTGCTTGGCATATTGGAAGAAGCCTGGACAAATGACCCGATGCTCACCTGGGGAAGCAAAGTGGAGGAAACAGAAACTTGGCTCAGATTCATGCTTGGGTCCAGACCCCAGGAAAATATTTGATGAACTTAGTTTTATCCTGAGTGAGATGAGGGATTAATGGAGGATGTGAGAATGGGGAAGTAGTGAAACCTGACACCAGTTATTAATGCATCTCTCTTGCTGCTAAGGATGGGGAAATGAACAGACCAGGTAAGAAGGTTACTCATATTTATCTTATTCACCATTTTATTGCTCTTAAAACCACAACAAAGTATAATAAATGCTTTCTTTTTTAAGTTTAAAACAACAAAGTCAACTTAACAGAGAAAGCATTTAATATAGCTGTGGTTTCAGAGGGTTAGAGTCCATGATGGCAGAATGAAGGGGCATCTGGGAGCTCACATCTTGATCTACAAACATGAGACAGTGAGAGGGCACTTGGTAATGGCATGCATGAGTCTTTTGATACCTCAAAGCCTGTCCCAGTGACATACTTCTCACAAGGCCAGGCCTCCCAATCTTTCTCAAATGGTTCCACTAACTGGGGGCCAAGTATTCAAATAAATGTGACTATGGGGACCATTCTCATTCATAAACTCTGCTGGTAATAGTGAAGTGTGATATAGAAGAAAAGACACTAAGATTTCTGTCTTGACCTATTGAAAGAATGGAGCTGATATTTTCTTACCGAATAAGCCTGAAGACAGAGTGGTTCTAGATAACAAAATGATGATCTTGTGTGATGAAATCTAGTGACCTATTGTAAATTCAAGCAGCATTATTGGACTTCAAAGCTAAAAATCCAAACCAAAAATCATCAAAAGCCTGTGCATGCTATGAGAAGGCTGGAGGAAAGACAGGTGTCAGTAAAGCAAGCGGAGTTTTGGCTAGTACAATAGGAAGAATCTCACAAGGGACTAATAACAGGAAGCCAAGTAAAGAATGTTTCCAGAACGAACATGAAGATGGTGAGGCAGTGAGGAAGCCATAGGCCTGAAATTTTACCAGTGGGTTTAGAAACACAGAGAGAAATTTGATACCTTGGCAAAGGATTTTAAAGCAGTAGAACTGAGAGGCGATTGAGCATGAGACTGTGGGAAGCAGCCGATAGCAGGAGGAAGATGAGTGTATCAATGCAGACAGACTGGGGAATGTTATAGGGATGCATGGTATTTCTGACAACTTTGTTCCCACTGAGAATGAAAAGAGGGAACTGACTATGGGAAGCTTACAGAAAGAGTGCCCACAGGTGAGGAGCATAGTCAGCACACCACAGCCATCACTCACTAAGAGTGTTGGTCTGGTTTCAGCATGGCTTTGTGTTTTTCTTTTGCTTCCCCCAGGAAATGGAGGTTACAAATCAATCATAATAACTGGACTGGTAATATTTTTAAATTTGTAAAAATATTGTCACTTGCTAGATCTTAACAAAGTATTATGAATGAAGTCTTTAATGTGGTTTGCCCTCTGGGGACATTTGCGTTTTCAGCAGCAAGAGAAATCTGTAATCACAACCTTACAGTTTAATAGTAGAATTTCACACATCAGCAATGAGGTTGGTAGGGAAATGCTTTTGAAAAGTGGGTCCAATTGCTGTTGTTCAAATAACCACATATCATTATCAACTGATGCATGGACTTTGAGTTTTATTTATAAGCAGTAAGAATTTCAAATATTCACTTTTGGAAAGAGACTATTCACTGTCACCAGTGCAAGTGTACCTACCCCTCAACTGCTTTATGAAGAAGAAAAAATAGGAACCACCTAGGGAAGGTTGGAAGAGGCGAGGAAACCCTAACGCTTCCCTTACTCTCTTGAGATTATCTTTTAAAGTTGTGACTCATTACCAGGGTTTTACCCAACAAGGAAAACAATAAACACCACAGATTGTCCATCTTTTCTTATTGAGTCATGTGGTCAATTATTAGATGCCAACTTTTTTTTTATTTAATTTTATATAACAAAGTCCAACTAAATGAAAACAAACATTTATACACAATATTTGGGAATTTGGGCGTCGTTCTTTCCAAACTACTTCCTGCAGGTAAGGGGCGCTGTCTTGGGGGATTCGAAGAAGATTCAGATATCCTGGCTGTAGTCTGTAGGGCTGTTTTGTCCAGCTGTTTGGAATGTAGGATCAGCTTGTACTCTGTTTCAGGCGGTCTGGCGTGTAGATGCCAACTTTTAATGCCTTTGGAAAATGAGAGCATGACTATGTCTTAACAAAGATGGCTACTAATTCTGATCACTGCTTCCATTTAATATGTGATCATGTTTGCTTCTTACTTAACTGGAAATCTTATCATCTTACCTAGCTCTGAGAAAGAAAAAAAAAAAAAAAAAAAAAAAAAAAAAAAAAAAACTTCCCTGGGAAACATCTTCGGACACTTTTCCCCCTAGACTTCTGGCAAAATTGTATATAAAGGAGATGACAGGAAGAGAGCTTACTGTTCTGTCTTTTTGCCTTAATTGGAAATGTTGTTTCCTAAGAGGCTCTGTTTTATTTTCATGTACTCCCAGCATAGGCATCATAGTTTTGATTAAACCGTGAAAACTCTCTTGGTTAGTGCTCTGCTTTCGTTCTGTTACTGTGCACCTTAGAAGGAGAGAAGGGGAGTTTCCAGTGAGATCCGACTATCCTGCAAAACCTTCCCAAGTTTCAATTCAGCCTTTGTCCTCTTCTGCCAGCTATTGGCCAGAGGTGAGTCTGGGCCCAATCGGGGCTGCCTCTCCCCTACAACCTCTCACATACCCCCACCCACGAACTCCCAGGGTTGGACCCTGATCCTGCTGCTCCTGTGTCTTGTCCCCATCAAGAGCACCCTTGGAGCTCTGATACACCCTACCCATTCCCACCGTGAGCCTGCCCCCACTACCCTGTGCCCTACCCTGCCCATGGTCCTGCTGCTCTGGTTGAGCACTGGGACAGAGGGTGGAGCCAACAGTCCACCATACTTCGGAGACTTCTCAGAGCAACTCTGAAAAAAGGAGACCTGCCTATCCACGTGGGACCACCCGTAATTTCCACCTGCTTGGTCTCTGACCCCACCTCAAGTCCTCTGCTGGAGTCCCGGGCCCCTCCCAGAGATCCACCTATCTCTGCGGGTCCACTCTGAGTTCCTGCCTGCAAGATCCTTGACCCCCAAATCTGGGCCTCTGCTAAAGAAAGAGGCATCAGCTGGAGACTTCCAGTGAGATCCAACTATCCTGAAAAACCTTCCCAAGTTTCAGCTCAGACTTTGTCTTCTTCTGCCAGCCATTGGCTACAGCCATTGGCTCGTGGCATCTTCTACTGGATGCTCAGCCCTGACCCCATTGTTGGGTCCCTGTCTGCGGAGAGACCTTCTAGAGAGCTTGGACCACACAGAGCTACAGATATTGAATTTCTGACTAACATAAGCCCACCGAGTAAATACCATAGAGAGAGGGGAAGACCCCACCAACACCTACTGGAGAAAGCTATGGGAAGATGGCAATACAAGAAAACACCTAACAACAGAAAGACAAGCATGACACCACCAGAATCTAGGGAATCTACACCAACTAGAACAGAACACAACAACAAAGCAGAGGAAGCAAAAGGGAACGACTTAAAAATTACCATCATAAAGATGATAGAGGCCCTCAAAGAAGATGTGAGAAAATCCCTTAAAGAAATGGAGGAGAAAACAAACAAAAAAGTGGAAGAAATGGACAAATTCCTTAAGGAAAGTACAGAAAGCCAAGAAAAAACAATTAAGCAGGTGAAGGAAACGGTTCAAGACTTGAAAACTGAAATAGAGAAAATAAAGGCAACACAAACGGAAGGAATGCTGGAAATTGAAAAGCTGGGCAAAAAATCAGCAACTAACGACACAAGCATAACCAACAGAATTCAAGAGATGGAAGAGAGAATCTCAGGCGCAGAAGATAAACTAGAAGAAATAGATTCATCGACCAAAGAAAATCATAAATCCAACAAATCCTTAACACAAAACATCCAGGAAATGTGGGACACCATGAAAAGGCCAAACCTAAGAATAATAGGCATAGAGGAAGGTGAGGAAGCCCAGCTCAAAGGTGCTGAAAACATATTCAACAAAATCATCGAGGAAAACTTTCCAAATCTGAAGAAGGACATGCCCATGAAAGTACAAGAAGCATACCGAACCCCAAATAGGCTGGACCAAAGAAAAAAGACCCCTCGACATATAATAATCAAAACACCTAGCATACAGAATAAAGAAAGAATATTAAGAGCAGTGAAGGAAAAAGGACAGGAAACATATAAAGGCAGGCCTATCAAAATTACACCTGACTTCTCCATGGAAACCCTCGAGGCCAGAAGATCCTGGATAGATGTTCAAAAAGTATTAAGAGAACACGGATGCCAGCCTAGGCTACTATATCCAGCAAAACTCTCAATCAATATAGATGGAGAAAACAAGATATTTAATGACAAAACCCGATTTATCCAATACTTATCTACAAATCCAGCCTTACAGAAATTATTGGAAGAAGCAAGCAGGCATAGCTATTCTAATATCTAACAAGTTAGACTTCCAACCAAAATTAGTCAAAAGAGATGAAGATGGTCATTTCATATTCATCGCAGGAGAAATCCATCAACACAAAGTCTCAGTTCTGAACATCTATGCCCCCAATGCAAAGTCACCCACATTCGTAAAAGAAACACTACTAAAACTCAAAGCTCATATAAAACCTCACACACTTATAGTGGGAGACTTCAATACACCACTCTCAACACTAGACAGGACCACAAATCAGAGACTCAACAAAGAAACAAAAGAACTAACAGAAGTTATGTCTCAACTGGGGTTAACAGACATCTATAGAACATTCCATCCAAAGACAAAAGAATACACCTTTTTCTCTGCTCCACATGGAACCTTCTCTAAAATCGACCACATACTAGGTGGCATAACAAACCTCAACAGATACAAGAGAATAGGAATAGTCCCCTGTATCTTATCGGGCCAGCATGCTTTAAAATTGGAATTCAACAACAACACAAATAGCAGAAAACCCGCAAACTCATGGAAACTGAACAATGTGCAATTGCATCACTCCTGGGTCAAAGAAGAAATAAAGAAAGAAATTAAGGACTTTCTAATATTCAACGAGAATGAGGACACAACATACCCGAACTTATGGGCCACCTTGAAAGCAGTGCTACGAGGGAAGTTCATTGCACTAAGTGCCCATATGAAAAAAACAGGGGATAGTCACATAAGAAAATTAACAGCACAACTTAAAAGCCTTAGAACAGAGAGAAGCGAACTCACCCTGTAGGAGTAGACACCAAGAAATAATCAACTTGAGGGCTGAAATCAACAAAATAGAAACCAGGAAAACAAAACAAAACAAAAACCAAAACAAACAAAAAAAAAAAACCAAAAAAACAAAAAAACAATGCAACCAAGAGTTGGTTTTTTGAGAAAATCAACAAGATAGACAAACCTTTATCCAAACTAACGAAAAAGCACAGAGAGAACATGCAAGTTAACCAAATCAGAAATAAAAAGGGGAACATAACAACGGACACAGGGGAAATCCAGACAATTTTCAGGTCATACTTTGAATATATGCATTACACAAAAATTGAAAATTCAAAGGAAATAGACAAATTTCTGGATAACTATCACTTACCACAATTAAATCAAGAACAGACAAACAACTTAAATATACCTATAACCTGCAATGAAATAGAGGCAGTCATGGAAAGCCTTCCAACCAAAAAAAGTCCAGGGCCAGATGGATTCAATTCAGAATTCTACCAGACATTGAAGGAAGAACTAATACCACTACTCCTTAAACTGTTCCACAAGATAGAAACAGAAGGTTCATTGCCATACTCTTTTTATGAGGCCACAATAATCTTGGTATCCAAGCCTCACAAAGACACAACTAAGAAAGAAAACTACAGACCAAAATCCCTGATGAACATTGATGCAAAAATACTCAATAAAATACTGGCAAACCTAATTCAAGAATACATCAGAGAAATCATCCACCATGACCAAGTAGGCTTCATCCCTGGAATGCATGGATGGTTTAACATACGAAAATCTATCAACGTGATCCACCATATAAACAAACTGAAAAAGAAAAACCATATGATTATCTCCCTAGATGCTGAAAAAGCCTTCGACAAAATTCAACACCCTTTCATGATAAAGGTCTTGGAGAGGTCAGGGATAACAGGAACATACCTAAACATAATAAGAGCAATATACAGCAAACAAACTGCCAACATCAAACTGAATGGAGAGAAACTTAAGCCAATTCCTCTAAAATCAGGAACAAGACAAGGCTGCCCTCTCTCTCCATATCTCTTCAATATCTTACTAGAAGTTCTAGCTAATGCTATAAGACAACAAAAGGAGATCAAGGGGATCCAAATTGCAAAGGAAGAAGTCAAACTGTCTCTATTTGCAGATGATATGATAATTTACATAAGTGACCCAATAAACTCTACCAGGGAACTCCTAGAGCTGATGAACACCTTCAGCAAACTAGCAGGATACAAGATAAACTCAAAAAAATCAGTAGCCCTCCTTTTTTTAGACGACAAAGAGACAGAGAAAGAAATTAGAGAAACATCACCCTTTACAATAGCCACAAGCAACATAAAGTATCTTGGTGTGATGCTTACCAAACAAGTAAAAGACCTATATAATAAGAACTTTGTGGCTCTAAAGAAAGAAATTAAAGAAGATACCAGAGAATGGAAAGATCTCCCATGCTCTTGGATAGGTAGGATAAACATAGTAAAAATGGCAATCTTGCCAAAAACAATCTACAGATTCAATGCAATCCCCATTAAAATCCCACCACAATTCTTCACCAACCTTGAAAGAATAATATTCAACTTGGGAAAAACAAGACCCAGGATAGCCAAAACAACCATATACAATAAAAGAACTTTAGGAGGCATCACCATTCCTGACTTCAAGCTCTACTACAGAGCTATAGTTCTGAAAACAGCCTGTTATTGGCATAAAAATAGACATGTAAGCCAATGGAATCGAATTGAAAATCCTGATATTAACCCACACACCTATAAACACCTGATTTTCGACAAAACATCTAAAATTATATAATGGGGCAAAGACAGCATGTTCAACAAATGTTGCTGGCACAATTGGCTGAGGGTGTGTAGAAGACTGTAGATAGACCCATGTCTGTCACCACACACAAAACTCAAGTCCAAATGGATCAAAAACCTCAATATCAATCTAGCCACATTGAACCTCTTAGAAGAGAAAGTAGGAAGTACCCTTGAACAAATTGGTATAGGAGACCGCTTCTAGAACATAACTCCAGGGGCACAGACACTGAGAGAAATAATTAATAAATGGGACCTCTTCAAACTTAGAAGCTTCTGTAAGGCAAAGGACACAATGAACAAGACCAAACGGCAGCCCACAGACTTGGAAAAGATTTTCACCAATCCTATATCCAACAAAGGGCTGATCTCCAAAATATACAAAGAACTCAAGAAACTAGTCAACAAAACACCAAATAACCTTATTAAAATAATGGGGTACAGAACTGAAGAAAGAATTCTCAATACAGGAAATCAAAGAGGCTGATAGACACTTAACTAAATGCTCCACATCCTTAGCTATCAGGGAAATGCAAATCAAAACAACTTTGAGATATCATCTTACTCCTGCCAGAATGGCTAAAATTAGAAACACCAATGATGACTAATGTTGGAGAGGATGTGGAGAAAGGGAAACACTCCTCCACTGCTGGTGGGAGTGCAAACTCATACAGCCATTTTGGAGATCAGTATGGCGGTTCCTCAGGAAAATGGGAATTAGTTTACCACAGGACCAGGCAATCCCCCTCTTAGGCATATACCCAAATGATCCATATCCATACAACAAAGACATCTGTTCAACCATGTTCATAGCAGCACTATTTGTAATAGCAAGAACCTGGAAGCAACCTAGATGCCCCTCAATTGAAGAATGGTTAATGAAGATGTGGCACATCTACACAATGGAATACTACTCTGCAGAAAAAAATAATGGTATCTTGATATTCGCAGACAAGTGGATGGCACTGGAAGAAACCATCCTGAATGAGGTAACCCAGTCACAAAAAGAGAAACACAGTATGTACTCACTCATTTATGGATTTTAGACCTAGATCAAAGGATCACCAGCCTATAATTCAAACCACCAGACGAACTAGGATACAAGGTGTGTTCTAAGAGATTCTGAACTAGTAATGGACTCCCCCAGAGCTTAGGGGAAGTGGGGGGGGCAGCGAATGGAGAGAGAAGTAGGAGAAAAAGAGGGGGAGGAAAGGAAAACATGTGCCTGGTTAGGAATAGAAGACAGGGAAGGGGGAGAGAGAAAAAGAGAGAGAGAGAGAACATAAAAGAGGGAGCCAATATTGGTTTAAAGATAAAATTGAACAGAGACCTACAAGAAAGCTGCCATCTAACAGTTTGAGCTTCTGTGGAAAGGCTACCATAAAAGCCCTTCCAGGAGAGTGCGATCAACAACTAACTTATCCATGGAGCCCTCAACTAATGCCTGATGGAAACAGGAGCAAACACCCATACATAAACACTGAGTCAAACTAGAACCCAGATGCAGATGGAGAGGACAAGACCAGGTGGCAGAAACCCATAGAGACAGCTTACCTGAACAAGAGGAGCCAACGGGCCACCAGACTGATAGCTTGGAAGCCAGCTTGGGACTGACTCAGGCCCCCCTGAATATGGGTCTCAGCCAGAAGGCCTGAGTAGTCTAAGGGACCTCAGACAGTGGAGCCAGGGTGTATCTCTGGTGCACAAAAGAACTTTGTGAACACATCCCCCATGGAGGGATAACTGCCTTAATCTAGAGATAGGAGAGAAGCCCTAGTCCCTACTTCACATGACCTGTGAGATCTACATGACCCCAACTGGATGGCATTCCCCTACATATGGAATTGGGGTAGGGAGATGGGAGTGGAGGGTGGTTAGAGTGTATGTGAGAGGGCAGTTAGTGTAAAAGGGACGGAGGGAGGGAGGGAGAGGGAACTGGTATTGACATGTAAAATAATAAATTAAATTTAAAAAAATGCTTTGACCTCAAAAATTTAAGTTCAAGGACAAGTTACTGGGGAAAAGGATTTCTATTTTTGTTTCCACAGAAAATGAAAAGATATGGATTCCTTCCTGACAAATGTGGTTTGATCAAGCCAGACCACCTGAAACAGAGTATGAGGTGATCCTACATTCAAAACAGCTGGACAAAGCAGCCTTACAGACCACAGCCAGGATTTCTGAATCTTCTTCGAATCCCCCATGACAGTGCCCTTTACCAGGAGGAAGTAGTTTGGAAAGAACAACGCCCAAATTCCCACATATTGTCTATAAATATTTGTTTTTTATTTAAATGGACTTGGTTATATAAAATAAATTAAAAAATAAGGAATATATGTACAAGAAAAAAAAGAAGGAGATAAAGGGTTATTTCAGCTTTCATGTTGCCATCTGTCACTGGAGGAAGTTCAGGGCTAGAGCTTGAACAGTAAATAGAAGCAGAAATAATAAAGAATAAAAAATGCTTCATAATTCACTTGTGCATAGTATGTTCTTATCTTATATGGCCTTTCCTAGATATCCCTTTCTTATATGAACCAGGAGTTAAGGAATGGTGATGTTTGCAATGAGCATGACCATCCCATACCAACTAACAATCAAGACAATCCCCCAAGACTTACCCACAGACTAGCCTGATCTGGGCAGTTCTTCAACAGTGACTCCCTTCTCTGGTGGCTCTCAGTTGACAATGAAAGATAAGTAGAACAGTTCTTAGACACCATCATTATCTGTCAGATCTTGTAGTGTGGATAGATATCCAAAGGCAGGTTCAAGTACATGAGAACGCTTGTCACTAAGTGTTTTAGTTACATCTGTATCACTGTGATCACACTCCCTAACAACTCCAAGGAGGGAAAGATTTATTTTGGTTCATGGTTTTGGAGGGCTTTAGTCCACCCTGTGGGAAGGTGCAATGGAACAATTTAGTTTAATCATACTGGAGCAGTAATCAAGGAGTGTGTGTCAGATCTCTGCCCATGCTTACCCTCTGTCATGTTTTTTACTGCCCAAAGGTCTGTAATATACAAGATAGTGTCTCACATCTTCGGGCTAATGTTTCCTCCCTTCTGTTAACATTTTTTTTTTTTTTATAGAAATTCTCTCACAGGTGTGTTCAGAAGTACACTTCATGAATCTCCTAGATGTTTCTTAGTTTAACAAGACTGACAATCAAAATTATCCTTCACATTCATTTTCTACATGAATCCTGAAAGGATTATTCCCAATGAGAAACACCACAAAATATATTGCAACACAAAGATATCAATTACTTCTTTTATAATTTATTATGTATCATCAAAAGCTATTATTATGTAATTGTTAACTTATTTATCCATCTACTTTTGTAGGCATATTATGAGACTTCACATTATGGAACAAAGCTAGCAAAGATGGTCATTGACCTCACTGAAGCATATGACCTAGTTTTCCTAAGAAGCCCATACTACTGGGTTGATTAATGTGTCTCACAAAATTTATGCAGTCAAGTGAGTTAGAATGTTAGTTAACTTGGAAATAACATCAACACAAAACCACATTGCATTAGGGTGAACTCTCAACCAATGGCTGTTCTTCTGAAGAAGACATACACAGAGGTGAGCAGTCTGACATTACACTGCCAAAAACCAGTGGATGGCAAGGATCTCCAACAAGTGCCAGATAGCCTGAAAAGTCTGGGAAGGAAATGTCTCAGAACCTCCAGACAACATAATCTACCCCATTCCCTGATTTCTGGTTCGCAGCCTCCAAAGCTGTGGTGCAGTCATTACTCATTGTAGTGAAGTACTTGGCTTCTGCTTGCTTGTCATGGCATTTGTCATGCTAGCCTCTTCAGGGATTGCAATGACTCAGCTATGTTACCCCACCTCCATATCAATCTTGTTTCCATCTTTTCTTTTGTGAAGTCTTTCCATTTGACTGGAAGATGTGTTCTCTAGGACTCTGTGAGAGATGATTTGAGTTTTTGTATTATGGGGATCCAAACTTATTTTTTTTCCCTTACCTTCATCAAGTGCTTTTTTTCTTCATTAAAGGCTAATGTTTCTTTGTAAAAGCACATCTCTGAGACACTATGCTTTCGTAGTGAAAGTAGTTTTATGCTGCATATAAAAGCTATTAGCAGAGGACTTATTTGAAGCTGAAGGCTTTTTTCCTCCTTAAACCAAACAACAACCAAATAGTTCTTATGATTCTTCTCTGAATTTCAAATATATTTTGTGTGAAGCAAAGATGGAAAGAAAATGATAGCAGGGCTTCTTAAAATTAAATGAAATTTCTACTTGGCCACATCTTAATAATCAGGAGCCAGCTAAGCCATATATATATATATATATATATATATATATATATATATATATATATATATATCTGCACACAATGAATAGCATTTCAATCAATAGATCTGACAGCAAAGACGAGTCATTGTGTGCACCACAGCCAGGGTCAAATTTAGTAAGTACTCAAGAAGACTTCAGCTGGGACAAGTTTTGTGCAAATGCTGTTTCATGAAAAGCATGGAGAACATGAAGATCATGTTCTAAATTAACATTGCACAATTATTGATTTGAGGTGGGAATGCATTTATTCTAAAGGCCATTACCTAGCAACATGCAAGGCAGAGTCACCCTATCAGAAGTTGCCTCTTACAGAACTATGGAGCCCAAATGGCATGTACTGTTTTGTTGTCCTGTTCACAAAGTAGGGCTGAAATGAAATGAATATTCTTGGACATTACTTTTCAAATCTGCTGAAAGCCTGATTCTTTTATAAAGGATAAGAAATAGCATAAAAATCCTGTTAGAGTTTTTAGGAGATAGAAGAAAATAGAAAAAATAAAAATTTCTTCTATAGGTTAGATAATTTTCACTTTTTCTTTAGGAGTGAGCTGTTCCACATTTTCCCTTGTAGTCTCTCTCTCTCTCTCTCTCTCTCTCTCTCTCTCTCTCTCTCTCTCTCTCTCTCTCTCTTTCTCTTTCTCACCCAATCAATCAATCACTTATGTTGAGAACAATATTTAGAAATGTGAAACCCAAATAAAATCTACTCTCATGTGGTACTTATTTAAGAATATTCCTTTTGAAAATAACTACTTAAGACAATGTTGGTCAAGATTAAATAACATTCCAATATTATGCAAAATGAAATGCAACTCATTTCCCATGGGGTGAAGGATTTCAAGAGAAGCTTCCTTGAGGTGCTAGATACAGAGTTCCCTTGTTCACTTGGTATAGCTAAGTAGCAATCCACAGGGAAGCAGTGTTCTTTTTTTGTTTTAAAAAAATATTTATTTATTATGTATACAGTGTTCTGTCTGCATGTGTCCCTATAGGCCAGAAGAGGGCACCAGATCTCATTATAGATGGTTATGAGTTACCATGTGGTTGCTGGGATTTGAACTCAGGACCTCTGGAAGAGCAGTCAGTGCTTTCAACCTCTGAGCCACCTCACCAGCCCAGAAGCAGTGTTCTTTAATGTTTCTACAGTCACTTTAAGATTTTCCTAGTTGCCTTGCACACTTCAGTGTGTTAGGAAAATGATAGAGCTTTACAAAAGTAAACATCTGTTTTGGAATTATGATGACACATATATTTAAGAATATTTAAGTATCTGTAACAATAGCCCAGCACATGTGAACACCAGGTCCTAAGCCAAAGATTTTGGCCTCCTTTGCATAGCACACTTAGCATTCTTAACAATGCTAAGTTTGGATTATTTCTCAATGGAATGGTTACTACTCTAATGTGAGGTCTATGATTATGTGAACCATGTGTGTGATGTCATATTCTGGATCATTTGAAATTAGTCACAAATCTTTCAAAATGTCTAATGCTTAATTTTCTTAGAATTCACAAACACACTTTTCATTGTGTTGGATGTTAAAAATTTCTAGTTATTTGTTGAATGTTGGCTTGCACATTACCACATGCTTGGAGAATTTGTTCTGTCTAATTCCAGCCACTGATGATTGACCTGATGAAGTTAAGTGTATAGCCAATTAATTAGTAAACGAATACTTTGACCCCAAATTCCTATATTATGTCTTCTACGGCATCTATCGTTCAAATGGTTCTACTAAGTTGACTTGTGACTATTGAACCTTACTCTACTTAATTAGAAACAGAATGGTGTATAGCATTTAGGTTTCATATTCTTAGTTGACATCAGTGTTTAGTTCCTGAATACTCCCTAGGTGGCTAGTGAGGGGCAGACAGTAGGCAGGAAATGACCAACAGACAAAATAAAACTCTTTGCTTGTTAGCACACATTCTACAATGAGTTTATTAACATAAGAGATGAAGTATTTAATGAGAGTCATGCTTACTCCTTTGAGCTATGTAACTGAACTATGTAAGAAGTCTAAGGGACCTCTTACAGTGGAACCAGGAATTATACCTGGTGCACAAAAGGACTTTGGGAGCACATTCCCCAAAGGGATACTCCCTTAACCTAGAGACAGGAGGCAGGGCCTAGTCCCTACTCCAACTGACTTGACAGATTTTGTTGACCCCTGAAAGGCATCACCCTCCCTGTAGAATGGGGGGAAATGGAATGGGAGGGTGGTCAGGGGGCATGGGAGGGAGGGGAGAGGGAAGGAGGGAGAGAAGGAGGGAGAGGGAACTGGGATTGATATGTAAAATAAGAAAAATAAATAAATTTAAAAAATAAAAGAAAAAAACAATTGATGTATATGAGTACAATGCACAGACAAGATGAAATCTTTAATGATCAGATAGATTTATGTATCTATAACCACAATTATAGTCATATCACTAGGTATTATATCTAACCCCAGAAATTCCCTTAAGTACTTAACCATGAACTCATGTTAATAATCCACAATAAGTAATAAACTTTTTTAAATCAGCACAATTGGCTTGCTTTTCTAAATACCATATGAATGTACCTGTAGCCCACACTCTTTCTTACCATGCTGCTTTTACTCAGCATGAAGTACTTGAGAATCATTTACGTACTATCAGTAGCTATTTTCTTGTTTCCTTTAACAGTTTATTTTGTTTTGTTTTTATTTCTATATATGTGTCTGTGTCTATATGAGTATATGTGCAGGTGGCCATCGAGGACAGAAGAGATTGTGAGATGCCCTGGGGCTGGCATTACAGGTGAAATGACCTGGGTGCTGAGAGTCAAGTGTAGGTCCTTTGCAAGAGCACTAAGAGCTCTTGTCTTCTGAGCCATCTTTCCAGCCCTCTTCCCCTTTAGTGCTGGGGATCATCTCGATGTATGTCTGTACCACAATAGGTTTATTCCTTTGAATGCTGATAGATGTTTGGATGGTTTCCAGTTTCTAGTCCTTGTGACGAAAGCTTCTGTAAACAGTCTGCTATAACTTTTTTTCCATATGCATCTATTGTCAGATGTATGTACTGTGAAATTTTTTTCTCACTCTGTAGCTTGCCTTCACATTTCTGAATCATGTCTTCTGATGAGCAGATGATTCCTATTTGATGAAATAAAATTTTCATTTCTTGTTACAATTGATGTTTTTTTTTTTATTGCATCTTTATGAAACCTTTGCCTTGTTGAGCTACAAATACATTTTACTGCCCTTGAAAAAATAAGAAGTTTAGCTTTTGCTTATAGCTGTATGATGCCTTATACTTATTTATTTACATTTGTGCTTGTATATGAGCCCTTGCGCACATGTAAATGCCATGGCCTGCGTATGGAGGCTAGAATACAGCTTGTGGGAATTGGTTCTTTCTTTTCACCATTTGGGTTCCAGGGATTAAATACAAGCTATTTGGCTTGGCAGAGGGTGCCTTGACCTGTTGAGTCATCTCACTGGCCTAGGTCTTTGATTTCATTCATGTTAATTTTTCTGTGCAGTAGAAGGTTAAGATTGTTTTCTTCTCTTACAATTACCGCAGGGTATTTTGTAAAGATTATTTTTACCCTATTAAATTATGGGTCAAGAGTCAGAAGTCCATACATCTCACCATAATGGCTTCTGGACTATTTTTTTCTGTCTCTTTATTCTCTTTTCATTGACTTGAGAAACAGTGAAATATCATGCATAAAATCATGACTATAGATAGAAAAAGCTTCCTATATCATTGTGATGCAGACAGGGTTTGTAGTATTCTACTTTTAACCGTACAGTTTGAAATAAGGCAACATTTAATTTCTTTCTTTCTTAAATATGGTTTAAGTTCCTATTGCATTTTTCTTAAGAATTAACTTGGAGTTGGCAGTGGTGGCTCATACCTTCAATTTCAGCATCAGGAGACAAAGAGAGAGAGGGATCCTTGTGCATTTGGGGCCAGCCTGGACTACATAATGAGTTGCAGACCACCTGGGGTTACATTATGAGACCCTATCTCAAAATAAATGAACAAACAAAAAATGAAAACCAACAAAAGAGTAAACTTTCTTATTTCTATCATAAAAACTTATTAGGGGTTTTTATTAAAACTGTTGGATAAATTTAATATAATTGAATTGCCTTAATCAATGTAAGTAAAATTAGCTTTGTAATATTTAATCCTCTAATCTATAAACATGGTATATCTCTGTACTTACCCAGGTCTTTTTTAAAATTCTCTTTGGAATGTCATACAATTATTGTGCATACTTTAAATTTTTTTGAATTATTTTGTATATCTTAGTGCTGTTTAAAATAGAGTCAGTTTTAATAGAATCAGTATCTTTAAAATTATTTACTGTCAATATTTGCAAATTTGACTTTGTATATTGCTTCATGCATCTTGTGAACCTACTTAATAGTTGTATTGAGTAAATTACTTTGAATTTTCTATGTGAAGATTGTAGCTTATTAGGTGCTTATCAAGAACTTATTAGGAACCAAGGCTTTCTGAGGTGCTAAAATATTAATTATGTGAATATAAAACAAACCAACAAACCCTTGCCACCTCAAATTGTATGATGAGTCTGAGGCCAAATTTATGTTTTAAAACTTAGATCAAAGTCATCCACTAGAAATACACTATGCAGCATAGAAATAATTAAAGACTTTCCAGAAACCACATTTAAAGAAGAGAATAGAACGACATAATTTTTAAATTTATTTTTTAATTGTGTAAACATGTGAGTGGGAACCTTCAACAAAGGCCAGAAGAGATCATTGCATTCCCTGGAGCTGAAGTTGTAAGTGATTGGTTGTGAGCAGTTGGAAAAACATGCTGGGAACTGAACATGGGCCCTATACAAGAGAGATATGCTCTCTTAAATGCCAACTCAACTCTCTAGCCCTGTAATTAGTTTTAGTAAATGTTATTTAACGTGACATAATCCAACCATCATCATTTCTATATGTAATCTTTGTAAAAATTAATGAGACATTTTGTACTCTTATGCTTTTGGATTTTGGTGCTCAACCTTTCACAATCTGCATGCATTTCAACTTGGATTGGTTCTTTCAGATTTTACACACACCAGTGGCTGTTGAGTTTCCTTTATCATCATATAAATTTAAAGTTTTCAATATTATAGACACCTAACTTATATCTGAATGACTCCATTTGATCTTCCTATAAATTCACCAGCAGTTAATATAGTAACTTTGTAACTGTGAAGAGAAAACCATGCAAGAGAAGAAGGGAACATTACGGAAGAGGAAGAGGGCAAGAGGGAAGTGGAAACAGAAGGGTAGTGGAGGTATGACAATGATTGAAGTACATTATATCTATGTATAAAATGCATGTTAGCTTATGTAATACATATATACTAATAAAATTAAAAGTAATATAGATCCTATATCACTTAGATAATAACATAGGTCCTATATTATATCATATATTATATATCCTATATTATCATATATTGCACAGTTTTTATTAAGAAGACTACTTTGGGACAAGTTCTCTCTATGAAGCCCTGAGACTTGAATAGGTTGGCCTGGAACTCAAAGAGATCGACCTGCCTCTGCCTTCCTAGTAGTGGGATTACAGGAGTGAGACACCATGACCATCTTTTTGAAAATTTATTAATTTTTCTTATTTTACATATTGACCCCAGTTCCCCTTCTTTCCCTTCCTCTCTCCCACCAACCCTCCCTCCCTTCCTCCCCCCCTTGATCACCCTCCTATCCTATTCCCACCCCACTCCCTACTCCATAGGGAGGGTGAAGTCTTCCGGGAGGGGTAAACAAAATCTGTCAAGTCATTTGGAGTAGAGACTAGGCCCTCCCTCCTGCATCTAGGTTAAGGGAGTAACCCTCTATGGGGAATATGCTTCTGAAGTCCTTTTGTGCATCAGGGCTACATCCTGGTTCCACTGTCTGAGGTCCCTTAGACTGCCCAGGCCTTCTAACTGAGACACATGTTCATGGGGTCTGAGTCAGTCCCATGCTGGATTACCAGCTATCAGTCTGGGGGCCAATTAGCTCTTCCTTGTTCAGCTCAGCTGTCTCTATGTGTTTCTGTAGCCTGGTCTTGTCCTCCCTCTCTGCATCTGGATTCCAGTTCAGCTCAGTGTTTAGCTGTGGGTGTCTGCTTCTGTTTACATCAGATACAAGATGAGTGCTGTATGATGGTGGATAAGTTAGTCATCAATCTCATTATCAGGGAAGAGCATTTAAGGTAGCCTTTTCACTGTTGCTCAACTTGTAAGTCGGGGGGCCAGTCTTGTAGGTCTCTGGACATTTCTCTAGAGTTAGTTTTCTCTGCAAACTTATAATGGCTCCCTCTTTTATGTTTTCTCTCTCTGTGTCTCTGTCTCTGTCTCTCTCTCATCTATTCCTCCCCTGACTCAATCTTCCTAGTCCCACATATTTTCCTCTCCTCCCCTTCCCTTTCTCCTTGCTCCTTCTCCACTCACTGCGGCCCCCACTCCCAATGTGCTCAGGAGATCTTGTCCCTTTCCACTTCTGTGAGGGACCTTGTATGAATCTCTTAAGTTCCTTCTTGTATACTAGTTTCTCTGGCAGTTTGAACTATAGGCTGGTGATCCTTTGCTCCATGTCTAAAATCCATATATGAGTGAGTATATTACATGTTCCTCTTTTTGTGACTGGGTTGTAAGGAGTAAGGATTTTCCTCCTGCAGCTGGTCTTGTCCTGCTGCCACGCCAGCCCCAAATACCACACAGAGACTCTGTATTTTATATAATGCTGTTGGCCAGTTACTAGTTTCTTATCAGATAGCTCTGTCTTAATATTAACCCATTTCTGTTAATCTGTGTATTTCCACATGGTTTTACCGGAGAGCCAGCTGGCGTCCTGCTCTCTCCAGACTTCCCATCTTGACTCCTCCTTACGACTTCCTCTTTCCTCCTTGTCTCCTAGTCCCCTGTCTTGCTTTCCTATTGGTCAACAGTGCTTTATTCATTAACCAGTATGAACAACATATTTACAGACCGACATTTCCCATCACTGGGTTACCTCATTCAGGATGGTTTCTTCAAGTTCCATCTATTTACCTTTACAAGAATCCATTGGTTTTTTTTCCCACAGAGTAGTATTCCATTGTGTAAATGTGCCACATGAGTACTTTTACTTTTTTTTTTTAAACATACCAAATGCAGTAATTGAGCCCAAGATCTAGATATAGACCAGCTGTTTCCCAATCTTGTCTCTATCACTTAAGATATGACTTTGTACACATTCATTATTCTCCGGATTAGTTGATTCACTGGTAATATGAAACAATGACATGGGCTACATATGATAATGGCTGAGAGTTTATGTAGGATGGAAGCCAGATAGAAATGATGACATTAAATAGTCTAGGAACATCATAAATATCCAAGTACATTGATTAAAATGACTGTGTGTGTGTTGCATATGTTTGTGTGTGGGTGGGTGTTTGTGTGTGTGTGATGTTTGTGTATGTGTCTATGAATGTGTGTGTGTGCATGCAGGTATGCATGTTTAGAAATACATTTTGCAACATTGGCTAAAAAATAATTCAAGGGGAAGTGTCACATATCTACATCCTCTTTGCTTGGTTTTATATCTAAACTGAGCCACAAAGAACAGGTTGATACATTAAAGAGGAATAATTAGAATTACAACTCTTAGGAAGAAAACACAGGAGGAAACTGGAACCAAACAGAGGCAGCTGCTCAGCCCTCCAGCCAAGAGAGGTCGCCCCTAGGGTCTCCTAGTCACTCTGAATTTGGAGTTGGATGGACTTCTCAGACTTTTTCTATAGACACATTTGCTCTAATTTCTATTTCTGGTCTCTGGCTGCCGGTAACCTCTGCTGGCTCTGTTGACATCTGGCAGCTCTCTGGCTCAGTAACTTAAGTCAAATTACCCTCCTCTCTTTGTTTTAATGAAGATTCCTTTCCATCCTCTGCCTCTGGAGCCAAAGAAAGGACAGAAGGAAGAAGCAAAACCCCTCTGGGGCACAGTCTTACATTTTTGAAAGAATTTGTTTTGGATTCACTTTCAAATCCTTTCATTTTGATAAATATAATCTAGCATGCATCTGGAGCCAGCCCAGTACATTTGTGAGATTCTCGGCTTCATCTCAGTTCTCTGAGAGAGAGAATAATTCCACACTTTGCAGCATAATGAGATTTATTTGCGCAACATCCACAGGCATATCCATAGAATGTGCTCGTGGGGAGAAGGGTTATTCAAGTGTGATCACTCGACTTTCCTGCTTTCAGTAAATGTTTGCTATTTGAGATATTTCTCTATGTATGTGTCTCTTAGAGTTTCTTTGCTCTGTGATGTGTTCTCCTCTTGGGAGGCTGACTGTGTAAGTAGTTGACAAAAAAGCTAATAAATCTGAGGTTAATAGGG
Source organism: Phodopus roborovskii (assembly GCF_943737965.1). Classification (NCBI taxonomy): domain Eukaryota; kingdom Metazoa; phylum Chordata; class Mammalia; order Rodentia; family Cricetidae; genus Phodopus; species Phodopus roborovskii. The sequence continues at coordinate 12,500,712 of NW_026126424.1, forward strand.
CTCTAGACAGCAAAGTACATAGAATAAGGAGTCTCACTAGCTGCAGAGTATTGTTGAAGAAGGAACTGTCAACATGGCAGCTGATTATTGCAAAGGGCAGGGCAGAGCTCAGAAAATGTCCAGATCTGCTTTCACTTCATGGAAGTAGTATCTCAAGTAGTTATATGCCTCTCCTGGGGACTCTGTGGTTAAAGAGAAAGAGTCTTAAATTTAGAAGTTATTCACATGTGTGCAGTTCCTAGGTGGAGTAAAAATTCATAAGAATGGAGAGTTAAGCCTCAGATAATGCATAGTGCCATGCAGATGGTCTTGTAAAAAGCTGGTGGAAATTCAGGCATGTTTTTGAAAAACTAACTACAATTTCTGTGTGCTTCTAAGTATGTCGGCATGGCATATATGTGTGGTTGGTTCACACATGAGTGTGCAGCTGCACACACAGTGGTCAGAGAAAGGGTGCATGATGCCTGCTTTTTTTTTATTTAATCACTCTCTGGCTTATCATCTTATAATAGGACCTCTCACTGAATCAAAAACTAAGCCTACAGCTAGAAAGCCACAGAAATCATTATTTTGTCTCCATCTCCATACCCCACAAGGCTGCGGTTGTAGTCACAAGCATGTCTATGATCATGGGGGTTGGGACTTCATTCTCAGGTCTTCATCCATGTGCAGCAAGGGCTCTTATACTCTGAGCCATACCCCCAACCCTTTGTGTTCATTTTGAAACTCAAAAATAATTCATATTCTCTCTTAACTTTCAGTTCACTTGTGTGCATTTAAATATCAATGATTTATGTCTGCATAGTGTGGGTAGCAGAGAGGAGATTATTCCTACAGTTCCTTTGACTGACAATTCGAACAGTGACTCAACTGTCCCTTAGGGGATCTGAGGTAGATACATTACTGTGGATCTGGGGGGTGTCTTGCTAGCAGGGAGAAAGCTTTTTGAGATCCAAGCAGGGGATCTGTGATGGAGGTAAGGAAGAGTTTTACACACCCTTTAATATGAAAATGTTAAGTATTTGAAACATTATACATCAGAGAAGAGTAAGAAAAGAAACTCAAATGGCATATCTGATGAAGGGACACATTGAAGTCAGCTGACTTTGGCAGTGCAGCTATTGACTTCTCTAAAACTCAGGGCAAGCACTGTTGAGAAGATGAATTCTTCACACTTATAGGTGAGAAGTCCTTGTTTTAGAATGTTATATCAGGCAATAATGTAAGCTGAGACTTCCATATAATCATATATCTCTTAGAATTTATTAGGAGGAAATTTGCGTATTTATTTCTAGGCACAGCAGTGGTAAATTTCTGGAGCCGTTCTACCCACCAGCAACTCATTATTTCCTTGGTGTTTAGCTTTGTAAAAGGCACTGGTTCATATGCCAGGAGACAAGAAAGAAATACATAACCATATCCTTGGGGATGACATCCTATAGCACATAGATTTCTCTAGGTGCCTCATGAAGCCCCGAGAGAGATGAAAGGGAGAGAATTAATGAGAATAATCCAGAACCACTAGCTCTGAACAGCTCTCCAATATATATCCAGAGCCAACTTCTTGCTTTGAATTAATTCATTTATTTGTACTTCCTCCTTGATCCAATTGCTTCATGAGTTTATGCCAGTTTAAATAAATATCAGCTTTTTTTTTTTTGAGAAAGTGTAGACATCATTATAATTAACAAAGAAAAATGGACATTCAAAAAACTGAAATAGAAGAATCCTTCCTATTGTAATTTCCACTTTCCTGTCTTGCAGGCATGTGTGTGGGTTTTATTTTTTAATTGTTGTTTGTTTTGTTTTGTCTGTTTTTTTTTTGGTCTGGTTGTTTCCCTCCCCCCACATCTAACCTGATTTATTTGTAATTTTATCTAATATTTTGGCCCTAATAATGAGGTACCTGTAGGTGATGCTCAATTCTTCCTCTTGTATCTGCACATTAGGATATAGCATTTTAACCTATGGCAGAAGTCAGTTCCCCTCATATTTGTGACTTCTTGTTGGTCACATGGAACTTTATACTTCACAACAGCTTCCTCTGAATATCTCAGATCTCAAGTATCCAAGTTCCACTTATCTGAGTCAGTCCAACCTCAAGAATCTTCTCAATTCTTCTTGTTCGCCCCATTCTTGTGGAAATGTCTCTCTCCTTGAACTCCCTGCACCATTCTAAGTACTTTATATGGCCTAACACATTTACTATTAACCATTGCCTAAAGTTTTAATCATCTCCTAGTCACCCCAGTTTAACAGATGAGCAAACTGAGGCATAAAAGTCACATGATACCAAATCCATGGAATTAGTAATTAATAGATCCGTTATTCAAGCCTTCAATGGCCTATTTCCAGTTCACACAATTTTAAAGCCCTTATTTTATAATGCCTAAATATATTTAGAGCTTTCTATTCAGTATTAAAGGTACTGATGGAGTGTGCTTGTTTTATAAGCCACCTATTAGGGAGTCATATATTCAACAGACTGAGTGAATATTGGGCTAAAGATTGATTTCCTTAAGTTGTTACTGTATCACTTTAGGTAGCTTGGTTGTCCTTGAATTTAAGCAAACAACCTGTTAGTTGATGGTCAATATGTTGATGTGTCCAAAGCCTTATTAAGAAGATGGTAAGCCATTTCCCATGCATCTTTCATGTCATCACCCAGCTCCTCCTGCCTGAAGAAGAAAGTGGAATTGGTTTGACATGAAAAATCTTGTGTGCTGCTTCTAAACAACTCAATAACCTCCAGGATTTTACAAATTGATCTTTTCCTTAATGAATTGCCCTAGAAACTTTCAGATTTGAGAGTCAGACTAACTGCTCCATAATTCATGAGTTAGGACTGTTGCTCCTCTTGTAATGCAGGATGAACTGATTAATTTTTTGGACATTTTGGCAAATCTGATCTGGATGACTAAGTCCCTAGCCTGTTTTAAATCTTATTTCTTAAGTCCTCTGGTAGGAATTGTATTATGTCTCTGACAACAGTAGTCTTCATAATGAGAACTGAAACAAAACAGGCATTAAGCATGTCAATGCTACCCAACCATTTTTCATTTCTCTTTTAACTGAGGTGAGTGTCTACCCTTTATTTTGACTGTAGCTGAAATATGTTTCCTGGTTGCTAAATGTTACATCCTTCTTGCTGAGCTGATCTTGTGTATCTGGAGTGTATGCATAGGCTGTGGCTTTAGATGATAGAATCTGGATTTATTTTTTCTTTGAAGGTTAAAGTTTGGGGATTATTTATGATAGCAACATACTCATGCGAGCATGACCTTTACCTTGATCATGAAGAAAGGCTGGTCACACAGAAAACAACCTACTTAATCTTGCCTTATTATAACACATGAATGCCTGGGAAAAATTCAGAAGCTCATGATACACTCAAAATAAACTAATATATAGCAGTTGAAAACATTTTCTTCTTGCCTGAGGACTATAGTTCTAACAAATTTAAAATAAGTAGTTTATTTCTTCACTCACCAATTTTTGCAATAAATATGTCTTGGCATAGTCTAGTGTGCTAGAGGGCCAGGCATTGAATCTGATGAATACAAAGATGAGAAAGAACCCACCCTTGTTTTAGGTAAGTCTGATGATAGAAGACAGGTAATTTATGGCTCAACAAATATTCGTAATTATAGAAGAAAGAGTGACTTCCAAGGGGGTTTAAAGAAGGGAAATTTGAACCAGATCTTCACAGTTAGTTATAACGTATGAAACAGAAGACCAGATGCAAAGATGCTGAATATTAAAAAATGATAGAATAATGAGGTTGAAAATGAGAAATAGGCACTGATGCAGGTGAATGATGATTGTAGAAGGATAACAAGTATAATATAGAGTCAGACTCTACCATTAAAGATTATGCATTGATAATATAACTATTATTTCTATATCATAGGAATGGTCTCTGACACATTGTTCCTGTTTGCAGAATTGAAAATGTTTTCCCCACCTATTGCTCATATTTGAAGATCAACCCAAAGTCTTGACATTTAAGCCAGCACATGTTCATTTGTGAACTGTTTGCAAAACAGGATTCAAATAACCTTTAATGGACATTTGGCAGAAAATGGCCTTAAAAGTGATTGTGGGGCCCAGACTCTCTCTGGTGATTAAAATAGAATCATGTTTTATTTAAGACATGTGAGACTGGTGGCTGGGGATGGGTTTTGTAGAGCTGACAGAGGCAGCAGTAACAGACCAAACACAGAAAGATGGATATCATGAGTGTCTGACATGTTAATGCATGGTGATGATGATTGTGATCACTAATATGGAGCATCTCTGGAACAATGAGTTTTCTTAGACATATGGGTTATATGTAGTTTATTCAGGTGGCTAGAATAAGTTACTGTAGATTGGGTGGCTTATAAATAAGAGAAATGAATATTTATTTTCAGTTTGGAAAAAGAGAAGTAAAAGGCTAAGACACTAGCAGAATTGGTGACTTACGAAGGCTTGCTTCAGTTTTCACAGATGGCACCATCTTTCTGTAGGATTAACATCATTTAAAGAGAGATAACTCTTGCTGGCATCACTTTTATATGGGAATCCATTTAACTAATCAATAATCCACTCCAAAGGGCCATACCAAATGCCACTACCTTCAGATTAGACTTCAATATTATTTTTACCTGATTTTTTGTTGTTAGTAGAAAATACTTTGACAGAAGAATTTTAAGGGAGAAAGAGTGTGTTCTGACTTAAATTTGAGTGTACAGTCTGTCACTATGGGGAAGTTAAGGTGGCAGGAACTTGAAGAAGCTTGTCATCTTACATCCACAGTCAAGAAGCATGGATAAATAAAAGCAAGCTGCTGATCAGTTCTTTTCTATCTGTCCATTTCCTACTCCCCATGCCCAGGGAATTGTGCCGCCTGAACTGGGTGGGTTTACCACCACATCTAACCCAGTATCATCAAGACATCATGCTGAGAAACCATTCTCAATCTAGATAACCCTCACAGGCATGCCTAATAGATCATCTTTGGGGAAATTCTGGATTCTGTCAAGTTGATAGCACTCACCATCAATATAGATTGAAGGTTGGTCAGAAAGCATAAACCAGTATTACAATGTGTTGAAATGCATGTATGTTGGCTTTTCCTTTTAATTTAGTTTATGAAAATTCAGAACATATTTCACTACAAACAAAAAATAAAAACCTGTTATACAGGGACAATTTCCATAAGCCTGAAAGCTAGTTTTTAATACAAAAAGCCACGTATCTTATGCCCTTAACATGCTAATATTGCCATTCAGGATGTATTTGAATAGACTGCTGCTTTTATTAGAGGACTGGGGCATATTATTTGGTGACAAAATAATAAAACATGCAAAGAGGAAAATAAAAACAACCCATTTTAATGGCTTGTATCTAAATGGCCTTTTAAAATGTTAAAACAGAAAATGTGAATTCAATGAATTGAAAATTTAGAAAAATATTATGATGCATGGTTTAATAAGACTTTGGCCAGGAAGAAGTGTAAAAGTAGAGACACTGATCATTTTGGTGTCAACATAATGCCAAGTCAAGACCAGAGCACTTACAATTGTGCTATAACTCATTCTGCAAGTGATGCTTCTGCTGCTGGGAATTGAAACTAGAAACTCTTGTGTGATAACTGTATGCTCTACCATTGAGTCCCACAGTTAGTGTACAGCTCTGATGAATGTTTAATTATGCCCGGAGACCCATGTTTAAGACCTGGCTTTGTCGTGTGATGAGTTCAAGGAAGTAAGAAATTCACTTGAGCTCCAATTTTCTCTTTCATATAAGAAAATTATATTTTTCTAAGATGCTTCTTAATTCTCTCATGAATCAATTTTGTGAATTGGTGGCAACGCAAAGTGAGAGGAGACAGCTGGATACTTCCTGATTGGGTCAATTGGACTGACTAGCTGATCCCCCTTTTCATGCCTCACCCTACTTTCTGCCACAAGCTTTATAAAAAGACACTGGAATGACAGCTTGATGGTACCTTGTTTCCTGGGTCCTTCCCTGCTATCCATTAGGTCTGCCTTTAAGCTCCCATTTATCTGTAATGTGCTTCTTTCTAAGCTTCATCCTCTATGGTATGAGAATTGCATTCTTTGAATTTGAAAAACATGAACCCAGGGTCTACTGACTCAGGGGAAGCTTTCTGAAACTGCAAATCTGACACCATGAATTTTGGGTCAAAGCCCATCAGAGGCAAGAGGAAAGTGCTTCTTTGAACTCAAAGGCATCCAAATTTCCCCAAATTAATGGTTTAAGTTCAAAGGAGTCCTTTCCTCTTCTAAGGCAAGGTTATGGGTAATTAGGAGGACTGGATCCACCAGAAGTAAAGGAGAAGGAAGTACAGCTGGAATCTCCTGGAACCTCTTTGCCACACCCATCTATTGTAGTGGCTAAAACAATGGCTTGTTTGAAAATTTAGATATGTGACTTAACCTCTCTGAGCCATAGTTCCCTTCTAATTCCATCATAAAGCAGGCTAGAGGATTAAATGAAATTATGTGAAAAACAGTTCTTATGGGTATTAAGGCAGGTTAGAAAGGTAGCAGAAGTTCAGGGAGCATAGGAAGGGAAAGGAGTCCTTTACCCTGGAATCTGGCCGAGAAGCCTTCTTCTGACATCTGCTAGTCAAGAATTCCACCACAATTTACAATTGCTGTGATGGCTGGCTGCATAGAGAATGTTATAATGAAAGAGCAATAAGCTACCCTTAAGGCCTATGCATATGTGAGTGGATATGTGACCTTCTGCCTTTTGTAGTTGTAAACCAGCAATTTTCTAGAAGTTGCATAAGCAAGACTATACATTTCATTTACAGATAAAAGACACATCTTAACCTCACTGTGGAACTGTTGTGACACAGTTTGATAGGAGTGCAATGATAGGAGCCCTGAATATTCTCTATTATAGGGACATATTTGTACCTTGTTCTATTGGAACAAGTTTATCTACATGCTCATACTGCTAATGGTTTGTCTTCTCTGAGTCAACTGTCAGACTCAATGTCATCCAAATGACTAGCTCAGGAGGAGTGCAAGACTCAGAGGCCCCAGAGTTTGCCACTCCCCAGGGAGGAAGAGGTAAGGAGAAAAACACCAACACCATAAATCTGAGACAAGACTCCCCATTTGACCAGAAGGTGATCTAGAGATTGAACTTCAGGATGCTTGAGTACCTTTGTCTCCCCTTTCTCCCTGGTGGAAGATGAGATGGAAGACATATCCCTAGGACACTAAGCTATGCTTTTCTTGGGGTTTGGGCCTTACAGTAAATATGGGTTAAAGATTCAGTTCATGATCTCTCTCTCTCTCTCTCTCTCTCTCTCTCTCTCTCTCTCTCTCTCTCTCTCTCTCTCTCTCTCCTTGCTTGTGTAACAGGCTTCAGGGTTACTTAAAATTTTACCTTCTCAGACTGTATTCCTAGTCAAGGCAACTCTATCATTTACAAATGAACTAAAACAAATAGGGCCACCAAACCACAAGAACAAAGACAAACCAAAGAGGTCATTTAGAAACCTTTTGAATGCTGTAACTTCCAAAGCCATCAATGCTGTGTGTATGCTGCTAAGACACAACAGCAGTCTCTCCTGAGAAGTGCTCACTCACCCTTGGATGAGTACTGTCTCTTCCTGAATGCCCCTCTGTCTTTTTGATCTTTGTGCTTAAATCTATGGTGAAAGCCTCTTATTAAATTTCAACTCTGGTTTGTTCTGACTTGTCCTGAAATCCTTTTCTATTGTGAAGTCAATAACTCCAGCTTGACCTGTGTAGGGGTATTACAAACGAATTTCTTAGGCTGCTATAGGGTGGTAGGGTGGAACCGTGACTCTGAGCCACATTCATTGCTACAGACAACACTTAAAGTCAGGTACTTTGCATGAACTTTAAAGTCTTAATTGTACTGATTTATGCCCCAAGGTAGTGGGGAATGTTGAACAGAGAGACTGAGATTGTTTTTGAGGAAGTAATAGAGAACCTGAGGCAGCTTTTGCACCCTACCTTCTATAAAGCAAGCAAACTCAGCTCAGTATAAACATTCATCTGGCAAGGCAATTGAAAGTCACCAGTTAACCCCTAACAAGGCAAATGTAAATCATACCAGCAAGCACTAACTATGGACTTGCCACTGATATGATCCAAGTAGGCAGTTCTTTAATCAATCAGATATATTCTTTGCCTTGACTTCATGATCACTTTCTGAAGTGTTTCCTTGTACTCCTCTGCTCAACACAAATCTTCCTGTATTTGGGGCTGTCTGACCCAGGAACCATTATCTTCTCACATGCATTCTGAAATATTAACTCGCCTGAGTTTATCTTCTAATGAATGACAGGAAAGGAAGAGACAGGACACTAAAACAAGTTTTTCTCACTTTGTAGCCTCATTTTGTGTCTCTTTTCTCAGTTTTCTCATCATTCCTAAGCATATGTCCTTTGAAAGTGTGCCAGTTCTTGAGCTTTCAGAGGAAAAAGCAAAGATATACTTAGAGGGAACGGGCTAGTTGATGGATATAAAACTTACATACTCACATCCACTCAGTTATTCAGTGCCTAGCATTTTCCTTCGCATTTCAATATGATGAAAATAATTTGATTCTTTTTTATTAAGTGGATTTAATTTGGGGTGGAAAATGTGCTTTAAGAAATCACCTGTAATGACCACAGCATAAGAGTCTTTTCTATAAAAATAAGCAGTGTTTTTTACTTTAATATTGTAAATTAAGTGCAGGGAGAAATGTAGTCTTACTTTGTGTTCATGTATATATTATTAATTTATCTTTGCTCTCTGTTGAGGCCACATGAAAGAAATTGCATCCAGAGGGAGCCAAGTGTGCATTGGGTAGGACTGGCTCAGATGAGGACTTCAAAACAGTGCTGTTTGTTATCTACAGTGACTGGGAAGCGATCGTCCCTGGAGAACTTTAAAAGGCGCGTTGGCTTTTTCCTGTTCCTATTTCTCTCTGTGCAGTGGAAACCGAAAGTGTGTGGATGTGTGTTCATGTGGTGAGAGGTGTTAGGATGTGTGGGCTTTCCAATTCTTTCTATCCAGTGTAACTTTTCAGTTTAACCCCAAAGGGAAAGGGTGCCTCACAGAGAACTGTTATCATCAGAACCAAGTTAATGACAAAGAGCAATTAAGCATTTCTATGGTGGGTAGTATTCTGTGTCTGTTAGCTATTATTAAACTTATTGAGTTTTTGAAGGGATTTATCTCTTGTTGCCTCTCTTTGCCTTTGGCTCAAAAGGGCAATGAAATCGGAATTGCAAGCCTGAGACAACATGGGGCTTTGCCACAGAATGAAAGATGTTACCAATTTAGCTTGCAGACCACTTCAAAGTCAAGAGGAGGAACAGATGGGACGGCATTGGGAAACTCTCCTTCTTGCTTAAATGAAGATAACTCAAAATAATAAAGATGGAAAATTGATTCAAAAATTAAGCAAATATAATTCATTTTTAAAATGTATATTGGCATATATCCTAGATAATAAAGACGTTTGATCTAAGATCAATCAAAATGTGCCATTGAGTGCTTCCTATCTATGCTGTGATCCATGCCTTTCAAAATTAATGAATATAGAAGATGTGGACTGCTTCTAAAGAGAGTATTAGATTTGTCAAGATGCATATTTATGTGTTTTCCCCTTCTCTATATATTTTTAAAATGATATTGATGTTAAATGCATATCAGGAATTGCTGAGAATTAATAACATATAATGAGGTGTGGGTGCTCCGGCAAGGACAACTCATGCAATATGCAACAAAAACAAGGTAGAAGAAATTTCAAGATTAGGTTAACAAAAACTTTAGCCTGAGAGTGAATGACTAGGCATCGAGGTGCAGAGGGAGAAAAATGTGGGACTGGAAGGAAGAAGGCAAATAATCAGCTATGACAAAGGAGCTAGAGCCAAAGTAGAAGTTAAAGCCAGGGAGACATTAAAACATCTTTATAGAGTCTAGTATTTCTTGAATTAGAATTGTAAGAGATCAAGCAAACCTGGAGGGTGAGCTGAGGGGGATAGGTGAGTTGGAATTACTATGCTAATACAGGGCCCTGAAGGGAGAGTATCACATTTAATGTTTGTGGAAATTTTAAATTGGAGACAAGATTCTCTCCTGATGTTATTGAGCAAGGTTAGAGACTTTTGATTTGGAATTACTTGGAATGGTGACAAATGCTGAGCAACAAAATACCATAATGTAGACAAGCCTACTGTTCAGTTTGAAAGGTGAAGAGAGCTTTGGTTTTGCGTAGAATCTCTTGCAAGTTTGGCAACAAAAGTATTTGAAAATCATTTTTCAGGACCAACTCTGTGCCAGGCACACCCAATAGAAAATTCTGTGTTACCTTGGAGTTTCCATGAAGGATAGCCGAAATTGATGCCCACTACCATTCTTGTCTAGAGGAACACATCTCTATCTACTCATTTTCTTTATGTCTCTCTTCCCAATGGGTAGGAGGAAAGTATAAATTTGTGACTGAACAAAAGTCTTTCCTTTTCTGCTTTAGTCATTCAACGCTTCCTGTGGGTTACATCTTCGGTGAATTTAGAATAATGCACTCCCCAGGGGTTGTTCAGATTTTTAAAGAAGACTGGATCTTTTAATAAAATCCTTAATATTTATCATTGTAGAGGGCTTATTCTGGTGGGCTTGGATTGTGAAAAAGAAGGGACTAAAAATTCAATAGTGTTATTGAATTAACAGTTTTTGTGTCTGATGAGACACAACTGGTGTTGTTGAAGTTTTGGACTGTTAGGTGAAATCTATTCCTAGGGTTTAGGAATATCATTATCAGACTGTCTCCTATTTAGTCATTTTCTTTGACCTGGGACTAGGGACCTGTATCTCCTGTGTCTTCATTAACAGTCATATGTGTCCTTCCTATTGTATGTTATATTGGATTATGGTATGCTACACATAATCTTTTGAGCCAGGTTATCTGCATCATCACTTTAGCTGTCTCCCAAGAATTGCTGTTGTTTACATAGCAAGATGTGAAATACACTCATTTTTCTTGACTGATTCCTGAGACACCACTAACCCTCTTGTTTTCTGTCTGGTACCATTGGGTTTTGAGGCATTGCAACATGCAAATATAAAATTCTGCATACCCTTCCAGGTTCTACCCTTGTTTTGGACTGAATTGTGTCCTCTTAAATTCATATATTGGTTTTCTTTTTCATTGTAGGGTTTCAGAATGTGAACTCAGAGAGGGTTTTTATAGAGGTTAAATAGGTGACACCCAGTCAAATGTTGGGGCTTAATCCAATTTAATGGATGTCCATGTAGGATGGGAAAACTTGAACACACAAAGAGACACTATGGTTTGGTACAAATGGACCAAGTGGAGACACAGAAGGAGGCAGCAATCTGCAGGTCTAGGATAAGAGTCTCATAGGGAAACAGAACTATGTATATTTTGATCTTGAACTTCGAGTCTGTAGAACAGTGAAGAAATAAATTCGAATTGACTCTGGTTTCTTGATTCCAGTACATTATGACAACCCTAACCAGAAACACGACTCTCAGTGCAGAGCGTTGACCTCATGTTTGTCCCTACTCTTTTCACTTTCCACAATCTATTGAGACAGAAAAGTTAAATTTCGTTGTTTTCCATTTTCTGTTCATGAACTTTGCCTCCAACCCTCTCTCCACGTGTTCACCAAGCCCCAGTCTTTATTCATTATAGAATAACATGATAGAAGAAAAAGCCTCTCCTACACTAGTGAAAAAAAACTCATGACCTAGGTCTGTCAGACATGACTGTTGTTAAGGTAGTCATAGAATGATTTCCAGCTTATGATAAAACTAGCATGAGAATATATTATTTTCATTTCCAAACATTCCCTTGATAGATGGCCTTGTGAAAAAATAAAGTTTATCATACAAACACAAAAGTAAAAATGTAAGTATGAAGTGGAGTACATGCAATAAAGGGACATAGAGGATATGGTGAGATAGGGGTTGGTAGAAGTCAGAAATTCTTCTCTCAGAAAGGGACATTTTTGCTGAGACCCGAGAATGGTTCAGATTTAAGAGGGAAGGAGGAAGGCAAGTGTCAGGCATGTAAAGGTAGAAGAGAGGGAGGTGGCTCTCCCCTGGGATGGAAATGGTCTGTTGGTATATGAGGGGTTTTATGAGGGTGAACAGGTAGGTAGTATGGAATGTAATAGTGGGATGAGTCCAGACCAGATTAAAAGGACTGGCGGACTATGTTAGAGAATTTGGGACTTTGACCTTAGTGCCAAGGTAGCCACTATGTGTGCATTCTGCTACTGCTTGTTTAGAATGTTGGACATTCAAATAGCCGTGGTACTTATGGTATGTTCCCTTGATGCCAGGAACTTTGTATGCTATTTTTTATTAACTCTTTAAAAAGTGAAGTAATAATTGATAATGTATTGAGAAGCAACAGTATTCTAGGGATCATATGAAGTGCTTCATAAACATTAAAATATTTACATTTATTTATTTGTTTGTGTGTGTGATGATATATTATTTATGATCTATTAAAGCTTGCCTGAGAATTCAGGATGCAAAGCCAGACTCACAGTTTAGCGATAGAGGCTAGGTGGTGGTGCACAGCTTTAATCCCAGGAGTCAGGGTTAAGGGGTAGACTGAGCTCTATTAGTTCAAGGCCACACCAAGTATATGAAATCGATCCAGTTCTAAAAGAAACAGTGCACACAGCACCTGCAATCACAAGCCTTTAATCCCAGCACCATGGAGGTGGAGACCAGTGTGATATGAGAGGGTGGAGAAAGGAATAAAAGGCAGGAGGAGACAGGAACTGGGAGACTTTTGCCTCTGAGGAGTCATGGAGACAGGGTTGTGTCATTTCATCTGGATAGAGGTGAGACCTACTATCTTGGCTGCTTTGTTTTCCTAATCTTTAGCTTGAAGCTTGAATCCCAATATCTGTCTCTGGGTATTTATTTTTTCTTGTTACGTGTGTGTTCACAAATGCATGTGTGTGTGTATGTATAAGAGGACAACTTGATTGAGTCAATTATTTTTTTCTACCATGTGGATTCTGAAAAGCAACTCAGATTGTAGAGCTTGGTGACAAGCACCTTTACCATTGAGCTATTTCACCAGTCCTTACAAAGATGTCTAATCTTACAACAAACCTGTAAGGATGACTCACGAAATTTCTGTTGTACTGATACAGCTCAGCTCACACTTCAAGTTTATAGCAATTAAGTGATGGTTGAGGTTAAATGCAAGAGCTGATATGCAAATCCTAGATGATCCAAGCTATATATGGTCCCATAGTTGTAGACACATGGTATGCCTAGCTGTGTAAAGGATCCAAAAATGCTAATGGCAGAGAAAGTGAGATGAATAAAGAAGACCTTTAACCACTCTTTATATTTCAATCTCATGAACTCTGGTAAGATCAATCCACTCTCAATCTGCCTGACTTGTCTACTGTCTGTGGCACTTGTATTTATGCTACCTGCTTTAGTAACCTAGGGTTTCAATAAAACACCCACAGACTTTCTGGCTTACAACGATAGCAATGTATTTACTAACCATTCCAGAGCCCAGAGGTCCAAGTCATGGTGTTAGCTGGGTCATGTTCCCTGTAAAGGCTCTGGGGAGCTCTTCCTTCTTGTGAATCTGTACTCTGTGTATATTTTCTAAGGACACTTGTCTTCAGATGGAGGTTAAGTACTCTAGGATGCTCTCATCCCAGAGCCTTGCCTTGATTACATCCTCACATTTATTTTCAAATCCTGTCCCATTCACAGATTCTTCATCACAGACTCCTCATTTTCAGACTGACCTATGTACTTCATCACAGGAATTGCCCACCCATGATCTTAATGAGCACACCCAGAAAAAGAAATAATAATAAAGGAACAGATCATTGCCAATCAAGTAGTGACAGCAAGACTCCTAGAGTCAGGAGACCTCTCTGCACAGTGCTCTGCCATGGTTAAGATTTCAGGGACTAATGCAAGAAGGTTAAAGGTCCACAGAAAACTGTGTGACAACTTCTCTGTTAATTGAGGAATTAATCTTGTAATATTATACAAGACCATACAATTTTCCTTTCCTCATCGGCAAGGAGTAATACACACAACTCCATTTTCTGTTCCAGTTTACACACAGGGCATTAAAATTTGTTGTTATTGAACCAGGGAGTGAAAAATGTGTCTTGGGTATCAACAACAGTTATGACTTGAAGATTGTTTCGTCTTTCTTTTTTAATTTGTTGGTGTTAGCCCAGTGAACCAAAGTGGAAAGGATCATCCCAGAGCTCTGACTTTCCACACTCCATCTTCATTCATACATCAAGGCGTCCACAAGAAGGTTTAGTATGTGCTCAGAATGACATTCTGTAATCTGACCTACAGATCAAAAAAGTGCTAATAAGTGGCAATCAATCCATCAGCCAACAAATGGTTTTATTTTCACTCCGTGTGGGTTTCACGCTTAAAGGGGAGATAGATAATTAAGACTTCATGTTTCAAAATATTAAATATTGATTTGTAGACATTTAGCAGCAGGCGTAATGCTCTCCTGAGGGATGGCAACAACTGTCTCAAAGATTATAAAAGATTTTATTTCTCTGGGTAGAATTTAACATTTATTTCTTATTTAAAAGATGTGAAATGAGAGTTAGTAAAATATTATATCAAGGAGATAGCTCGGAGGTTTGCAGATGGATGTCATGTCTGCAGTGTGTGGCTAGCCAGAGCTAAAATAAAACTGCTTTGCTGGTTTCATATCGGCTTTTGGTTTATTGAAGTGTCAGAAGGTTTATAAGCTCTTCAACTCAAGTTTTGATTGTTTTATCCAACTACTGTCACTTCTTATCAGAATTAAATGCAGAAATCAAAGAAAAGGCCCACGGGAGGAAGACTTCCAAGTGTTGCTTTTTGCTGTCACAGTTGTAGCGTGGATACTCTCTTGACAGACTTCCTTCTTGACACCACAGAGTAATTAGGGTGATTTTTATAATAGGCTTCACCAATTAGTTAATATTTTTATGATTAAACACTCCTTTGTTTCAGCCTTAGAGAAAATGCCTACAGGAGTTAAAGCTAGAGCTGAGACCTGTTGTCATTAGTCAGGGAAGAAAATACATAATTGGTGTAGATGTCAAGCACAGCTTTGACCTTCACCAGACTTCCAGTCAGGATTCCTTGGTAGTGCAGGTGTTCAGGACACTAGCACCCTATGCAGTATATGGACCATGCATAGTTAACTTGCAGTCAATAGACCTCACACAAGTGTGAAGTGCTGTGATAATTTAGGAAATTTTTTTGTCTTTCAAAATATATTTTTATATTATTATAATGTATTTGCATGTATTGACATTGTGCATAAAATATTAATTATAACAATACATTATTCTATGATGATTTGTAGTATTATATATTCTATTGTACTATTGTATTCATTAGCTTTTTTGATTGACAACATGTTCAGCCAAGAAGAAATGCATCAAATTATTATGCACATGGAGAAGTTTACAAACTTTTTTTTAAGATTCTGTTAATAACAAACATAGAAAGTCCATTAAAGTTGCCAAGCTTCCCAGTGGGACAATCACATCCTTCCAGGTAGAATGCAATTTTCATTTTTATTTATGCTGTTTAATTTGTTTCCATACAAACAAGAATGGTATTAGAGTCTTATGCCTTTTGGTTTGTTGAGTCAAGCTTTTATAGTTGATAAAAGTAAAACACTAGCTCTCCAAGGCAGAATTCCTTTCCTAACATAAGGCTCAAGAGATAGAACAAAGATAAGAAGTCTGGGTCTGCTTTCACCTAGGAATGTGAACAGAGTTCACAACCCTTTGAGGGTTCTGTGGAGTGTATTTGGATGGCCAACTTGCTTCCATTTTCTCTTTCCCTTTGTTTGATTGAGAAGCTTCTCAGCCTACCTTTACTACTCACCTTAATACCATGAAATAGTGATAGTAACTTCAAAAAGTTATTCAAATTTTGGGTCAAATTGGGTCCCATCTAAACACTAACTGGGTCACTGACCCTACTAAACTCCTGTGATTACCCATAGTGAAATTCTTATAAACTTTATTTTCCATACAATGCATCCTTCGCAACCCTTCCTCCATGATGCTTTCAAGACCTGGATAGGGTAATATAGATGTCCAACTTATAGCAGAGAATTCAAGAATCATTTCTTCTTTGTACTTTGTCAACATTGACCACTGCAAAATGAAGCTTCTCTGATCAAAGCTTATAAAAGTACTAATCTATAGCTGTAAACATATCTCTTTAAAAGCCATGTAGCAAAGAAACAGCAATAGCTTCCTTACCAGAACCCATGCACTTAGCAATGATTGGGCTTTTGACCAAGTTTACATTACCAGACATGAATTCCCTCTTGTGGAATAACTGATATCCAATCAGAAAATGAGTGATTGTCCCATAGCAGGCTTGCCTCTATTGCACCACTAGGCCACCTTGAGGTTCATAATCTAACTTCCTCCATTTTTCTAGTGTTTATTAATATGGTGGTTTGAAAAAGAATGGCTCCTGTAGGCTCATATTTAAATGTTTGGTCCACAGTTGGTGGAACTATTTGGGAAGGATTAAGAGAAGTGGAATGTTGTGTCACTGTGGGTGTGCATGGAGGTTTCAAAGGCACAGGCTATTCTTGGTTAGCTCTTGCTGGCACTATTCTCAGATAAAACACCATGGTCAAGTTAACTTATAGGAAAAAAGCATTTAATTTGGGACCCAATGTTCCAGAGGGTTAGTGTATATGATCAATTTGGTGGGGAGTGTGGAAGCAGGCAAAGAGTCATAGTACTAGAGCAGTAGCTCAGAGTTTGCTTCAAGATCCAAAAGCATGAGGCAGAGAGAGCTAACTGCAGAAATCATACCTTATTGTCATAAACTGTAACAAGAAATGAGTGAGAACCCAAAACTTCACGTTGTAGCCATGATCTCACCAATGGCAGTCGTCCCCTGATATCCATATACAGTATCTCTTTCCTAGTGAATTTTTTTTGAGGAGTATGTGTAAATCAAGACCTCCACAAGGTTTCAGAGTTGCTCACTAAAGAGGCTGAGATAAAAAATTTAGGTTCAAATCTTTTGTTTAATTTATTTTTTTTTATTTTACATGTTGATCCCAGTTCCCTCTCCCTCCTTCCCTCCCTTTTACTCTCTCTGCCCCCCCACATGCACCCTGACCACCCTCCCCTCCTATGCCCCCAACCCAATTCCACATGTAGGGCAATGCCATCCAGATTGGGTCATGTAGATCTGTTAAGTCATTTGAAGTAGGGACTAGGTCTTCTCTCCTGTCTCTAGGTTAAGGCCGTATCCCTTGTGTCAGCAAGGTCCTTTTGTGCACCAGGAATACATCCTGGTTCCACTGTCTGAGGTCCCTGAGACTGCTTAGTCCTTCTAGCTGAGACTCATATTCAGGGGGTCTGAGTCAGTCCCATGCTGGCTTCCCAGCTGTCAGTCTGGGGGCCCGTTAGCTCCTCCTTGTTCAGGTCAGCTGTCTCTATGTGTTTCTGCAACCTGGTCTTGTCCTCTCTCTTTCTGCATCTGGATTTTAGTTCGACTCAGTGTTTAGTTATGGGTGTTTGCTTCTGTTTCCAACAGGTACTAGATGAGGCCTCCATGATGGGGGATAAGTTAGTTGTTGATCTCACTATCTGGGAAGGGCATTTATGGTAGCCTTTCCACGGTTGCTCAAATTGTTAGTTGGCAGCAGTCTTGTAGGTCTCTAGACCTTTCCTTAGGTTCAGTTTTCTCTTCAAACCAATAATGGCTCCCTCTTCTCTCTCTCTCTCTCTCTCTCTCTCTCTCTCTCTCTCTCTCTCTCTCTCTCTCTCTCGTCTTCTATTCCTACCCTGACTCAATCTTCCTAATCACACGTGTTTTCCTCTCTTCCCCTTCTCTTTTTCCCACTTCTCTCTCCATTCACTGCCCAGCCCCAGCCCATTGTATATAATCTAAGACAAAGTGGCAAAGACTTAATGAGTAGCCTTGTTGTATATGAAATTGATTTTTCAGCAAATATTTGTTTGTGCTCTGCTAGTGTGAAACAGACATTTGGGGTCACAGCCCATCATATTTTGTTTATTGAACAGGCATATTCAATTTCAGAATTATCCATTTAAATAGTTGTAAGTTCAATGGATGCATTTTAGTTCTCTCTTCTATTTGTCCTGAAACACTTAGAATTAAAAATGCTTTCTTTTAAAAGCACATTTCTTTTTTTATTAGACATGTGAATGCATCACATTGTTTTATCAGCCATCAAAAGCAGAGGAATAAAAAATGTGACAGGAAATCCATATGACAGAGAAAATGAGCTCTCTCTCTATGTGTGTACAGTTGCATGTGTATGAGTAACATTACAGCAGTCATAATACAAGGGCAGGCATCTTTTAGCATCATGATGGTTAATCATAAAATACAAAACAATTTAAAAAATATGGCTTGTTTTGGTCACTTGGTTATTTCATACTGTCAGCAAATAGAAACAGACTAAGACAAGAGAAATTGTATTAGATTGCAGTTTAAGTCCCAGAATGGATGTGTGTGTGTGTGTGTGTGTGTGTGTGTGTGTGTGTGTGTGTGTGTTCAGCAAATGAAAGGGAATTTAAAAGATATTATCTATTAGGAAAAGAAAAAGAAACAATACAGCTAGAAGTAAACACTCATATTTTATTTTAAACATATATTTTAGGAACCAAAGACTTATCTGTGGTTTCCATAAGAGAATCATTGAGAGTGCATTAAATGGAATATTTAAACCTGTAAAGTTGAAGTGGGAATTCTTACCAATTATCATCTTCTCTAATAATGTAGATAGTATTTCATAGTGAGTGAGGACAAATCTCTAAAGTATATTATTATGCTCATATTAATATATAGCCCTGGAAAAATAAAACAACACAACAGAGAAATAACTTTTTCTTTGAGCTCATCCAGATTTGTATTAGACATGGAAATTCCTCATGTTTCATAGGTGATATAGGAAGTAGTTGCAATTTCTGTAACACTAAACCATCAAGGATGACAATAATGTACCCCAAAGACTGAAAATAGGATACATTTAATAAAGTATACTTCATTTACAGTTCTGGGTGTGTGCATATTGCTGGCAACGACTTTTCTCCAAGTCATGCCTCTGATAGATGCAGTCTCCAAGTACAATTTAAATAAAACAACTGAATGATACATTCAACAGAATTTATGAAGAGGAAATAGACATATTTTAGCATGGCAGAATATTTATGCATTATTTAACAGCAATAATGTTTGAATTCATACATTATGCAAATACAGTTATAATCAGGAAAATGAAAGAAGTTAGACTACTGCAGTATCTTCACCCCACCATTAGGCATGTATTTG
Source organism: Phodopus roborovskii (assembly GCF_943737965.1). Lineage (NCBI taxonomy): Eukaryota > Metazoa > Chordata > Mammalia > Rodentia > Cricetidae > Phodopus > Phodopus roborovskii. The sequence goes on from NW_026126424.1 coordinate 12,520,085, forward strand.
TGCATAATACTTTATACTGCACAATGCTGTTCAATGCTTCAGGATGTCACTCCAAAAGAAAAGTTATCAGAAATTAACTGGGTGTAAAATGAAGAGTTGTTGACCCCTGATTGTTACCTTGATATTGACTTCTATAAATTTATCCTCATACAAGAGTCAAAGTGTTAGTGATAATTAAGAAGGTATTGGAATCAAATGCATCTCAGTCAATGCTGTCTGCACAATCGCTTCTAAGTCTTTGGTCAGATGTCACTGACTTTTACCTATTTACCTAGACATTCCTACCTATCCTAGTATATTATTCAAATTGCCATGTTTATGCCTATAACAAGTTCCAAAAAACTACACAGAGAGACAGACACCATTGTTTTTCCTTCCTTACAGAAGAGGATACTGGTTTGTCCAAACCTACCTAGCCTAGTATATTATTCAAATTGCCATGTTTATGCCTATAACAACAAGTTCCAAAAAACTACACAGAGAGACAGACACCACTGTTTTCCCTTCCTTACAGAAGAGGATACTGGTTTGTCCAAAGTCAATGTCAGAATATTGGCTTTGAATGCAGAAAATCTGTATTCTAAAACCATGATGTCATATGGTTTATATTACCATGGCTGTTACTTATGTCCTGTCCCCCCCCCATACTGAACTCACTGCATTAAAAATGACGTTAATTTAGCATTTCCTTTATTACAGGTCCAGTATCAGTATGGCACAGGGAAGCAAAGAGTAGTAAGTAAAGCTTTTATTCCCCAGGGGCTCCTAGCTAGCAGGGAAGGTAAATAAAATTGTACTGTGTGGTAGGAAGCAGAACTTAGCAGGCAGAAGAGGATCAGAGATGCCACAGGAAAAGCATGTAACTCATGTTGGCAGATGGAGGTAGCAGCATGGCTGGATACTTCTGAGGAGTTAGGCACCTGTGACTGGCAATGGCCCATCTTCTTTGTCCTTTCATTACCCATGAGCTCTCAGCCTGAGAATCCATATACAACACTCGATCAGTTTAATGCACTCTGGAAATTAGGTTACTCATCCTTGACACAGGGGCCCAGGAACCACCATCCACAATGGTGATTTCTTGGTGTAAATTGCAGAGGCCATACTACTTCCTACTCTAACCAGAAGTAATTGCTTATACAGTGTCCTATAAAATTTCATCTCTTGCCCCAGAAAAATAGTTTTGATATGTGGAATTTTGTAACAGTTCAAGGTTTTGTAAAGTAAAATCCACTCAGGGACCCCACACAGGACTTGTTCACGAAAGAAGACCATTGGGGTGACAGCAGCATTCTCTGGTACAGACAATGGCTCTTAGGGTTTTTGATCTTCAACACTTAGTTCAGCTTTAAGGACTGTATAATTCTTAAAAGGCAGGTTTCTCTTGCAGTTGTTGTTCATATGAATATATATGTATATATTATACCAATCCATGCTTATATAAGAAATTAAAATTGAGAGTTAAAATTTAATTAAAAATACAATTACCAACTATTGCTAACACATATACATGACCATACTTTCTTAATCAAATGAGCAAAAGTTAATGACAAGCATTATTTTACATTTTACCAATCTCCTTACTGTATACTTTGCTGTTAAGACTTCTGGATTTTCACATCTTTTGTGATTTCCTCTGTTGGGATGTATTATTCTGGTTGAAAGACACAAAGAAATAAAATCCTATTGGCTAGCTTTGCACTTTAAAACCTCCTATCTTTGCATGATTATTATTTTAGAAACATTTTGTAATGGTCATTCATTTGTAACTATAAGTTAACTGAGATATATACATACATCTTTCAAATTTTGGCATAGTTCATAATACAACATAACATTTAGCTGGGCATTGGTGGCCCACACCTTTAATCCCAGCACTTGGGCAACAGAGGAAAGCAGATCTCTGTGTGTTTAAGGCCAGCCTGCTGGTCTACAGAGTGAGTTTCAGGATAATCTCCAAAACAATACAGAGAAACCTTGTTTAAAAAAATAAGCAAAAACAAAACAAAAAACAAACAAACAAACAAACAAACAAAAAACCAAAATTCATTCTCTGAAGCTACCACCAATCCTATGCAAAAGTTCTCAAGTACTGGGAAATCAGTAACCTCATTCTGTGGCTACATGTTTTCCCAAAGTCTATTTTTCATGTGTAACCTTGTAATTTTATCAATAACAACAATAAATAATAGTAATAACAAGAGTAGATCGGTTACTTTTCTTTTTTTCATGAGTAATATTTATTCCCTAACAAGCGAAAAGTAGTGGACACAATTCTAGATCATAATATTCTCTTCATGTACACAATAGGGTGATGTTCAAATTTTTAGAAAAATAGAATGTGATTATTTCTGTTTCAAGAAATTATGTAACATATATTAATATGAAAGGAATAAGTTACTTTTCTTGAAAGATTCACTTCGTTTAGTTTTGACAAAATAACCCCCCCAATATTGTATAATCAAGAGCTAGTCAACCTCTCTTTAACAAGAAATTTTGAAGGATGTGGCTTGTACAGCTTGCACCAGCATCATATCACACAACCTGGAGTCAAAGTATGTATGTCTACTGGCAGCAAGTGTCTTTCATGTCCACCTCAATTCCATAATATCAACTCTTAGAAAGTGTACTCAGAGGAAAAATGTAAACAATGTTAGCATCTTTACTGGCTCATCAAGTCTATTTCTAGGTGAAATTAGATTTTTTTTTTAAATGTGGAGTGCAGTTGAAAAGCACAGTGGTTACTTGAATGGTGGTTGGAGGTGTCTGCTTTGCGTTTTCCTAAGACATGTGAAGACTGACTCGCATTATTTTTCACACTCGTTGTAAAACTGCAAATTAACTGAAAACAGAAAGAAAAAGATTATTTTAGAATTATGAAAATGGTGCAAATTTACAGGTACCCTCAGAAGCTCTTCCTGACCCTCAGGATTCTGCAGATGCCTTCACAGGCTCTTCCTGATCCCTGGGATTGTACATTCCTGATCATGTGGGGGTTTAGAGAAAAAAATGTTTAGTAAAGGCTGAAGGTTGTATTTAAGACAGTTGGAGTATGGGGAACAGCTGCAGAGTCCCCAGATGTCCACTATAGCAAGTTTAGCATTGGACCACCCACAATGAGGATGCAAGCCTCAAGTGGCAGTTATTTTTCTGATTGTAGCTTCTGCTCTTAGCATATTTAACATACCCATATCTACTTCTCTGGGTAGAATTTAAAGAAAGCCTGAGAAAGAAGTGGCAGGAAAAAAAAAAGTGTGTTCCTGTAGCTCAAAACGGAGATTTGAAGAAATCTTGCCAAAGTACTTCTTGAAGAGTGAGCTTGTAATGTGAACACATGGGCTTCAGAGTGGAGTGCCAAGTTCCTCCTTGCAGAGGGAGGCCCAGAGGAGCAGAAAAAGACAGATATGCAGTAAGTAAAGCTAAACTGGAGATGCTGAGTGATCCTTGTTATTTTGTGCTTTCGAGGCAGTGTGTCCAGGTTGCCTCATAGGAATCTATTAGCATTTACATTACAAATCTCATTTCTACAGAGTCTGACCTCAAACTGAAATTCACGTGTGGTGGAGAGTCCTTGCATTCCTTTTGGTCCGTGTCACACCACAATGCTTCTTTGGTTTATTTCAATTGTCTACAGAAATGAATTGTATGTAATGTTTTCCTTCCATTTATCAGTGGTCATATTGAAATTTGAGGGTTCCTTGAACGAGGATAGAATTCTGTATTACACACAGATCACTGATGAGATCGTATTATGAAACAGGTTAGTAAGAAAGATTATTACTAGCCATTCATCTTTCCACCTCCAAGGCAAGGAATATCTTCCTGAGAGATAGCAGTTTATGACCTTGTGAAACAACAGGAATGATCTACCCACCAGGATTGTTGTCATTTGGATGGACACTTGTGGTAGAAATTCACCCTGAGCTTCAGGTTTCATTCATGCTTTCTGATTTCCCTGGCCCCACCATTTTGTTAAGTTTAAATCTGTTTTCTAGATGTTTCATATGGGTCAAAACTCATTTCAAAGATTTGGCAGTGTTTTCTGTCAAAGCCTTTTGCAAATAGAATTACTGTGCTATGGGGATGGCTGAAGGATGTGATCTTCTGGTTTATTGAATATGAAACATAGTGAACAACATTTGCACTCCTAGCAGAAGAAAAAGCCTGGGCAAGAGCTTTCACTTCTCTTGCCCTTCTTCCCTCTGTGAAGTCATCATTTTGAAAGGAAGGCAAGTAAGGAGCAGAGGAAAAGAGTTTAGAATTCTCAAAGTGACACAAAATTAGTGTAGTTGTCACTTCACTCTCACATAACTTACAAAATAAACAAACAAACAAAATTTGAAACTTACATTTCTTGTGAGCCAGAATGAATTTGGCCTGTGAAGAGGCCATGGGAACAAAGGATATTGTTTTGGTCCCAATGAAGAGTGTATCTCTGTTGTATTTAGAATATCGAAGTCTTTGTTTTTAAAGGTGGAAATCTTTCCATGCCTTGCCCATTCCAAGTTGAAATGTGGGCCCCAAAGTATCATACTTCATAGTTTTATTATTAATAGAGCTCTCATTAGTGCAAATGTTGACACTATCTGCCTGGCCATTTCTACCACAGAACCACACAAATAATATTTGACATCTTATTTACATAGCTACTGTAGCGTGTTTTTTTTCTGCTCTTCTTTATATCCTGACTGCATATTGGAATGAAGCATTATTTTGGCCTACTTCTGATTCTTTTAATATGCAAACTTGAATCAACATCAAAGGACAAATCAGCTAGCCTGATTTTTCACACTACGGACTTCTGCATTCCCACTAAATATTATCGTGTTGATTACTCCTATGTTTAAGATTCAATGGTGTCCTGCTGAGTTTTCGCTGTCTCTTTTTTTGTCCATTAATACAAAATATGGCCTTGTATGTTCTTTTTACTTTACATTGTTCTCATAGAAGTCCTGATTTTTGCTTATTCAATGTGTAATTTTAAATATCATCAAGAGTTTTCAAGGATCAAGTTGTGAATGAAACTTTAATTATTTAAGCCACTATTTACTATGCAATTGATCAAGGTACTGTGATTCTTAACATTGGGATTTCCTTCATGGGCTAGACTAGAACTGTTGTAAATTTGCTGTCAATCCTGTAGGACTCTAATCTGAAACAGTGTCTTGAGAGCTATATGTTACTATAGAATGCACACATCCTGTCTCATCAGAAAGGCATCGTAGAGAGGGCTTGCTAATTGATTTTTCCTTAAGAACAATCTGTTTCTCTTTCAGTTTATTTTAGGACAAACTGGCCTTTGTCATTTTCCCAATATTTGGAGCTTGCTGCCTTAATAAATGCATGTATCAAATGTTGCTCTCTCCCTGTCTGATAAGCGAATGGGCTCGGGCAGAAGAGGGTCACAGCAATGTTAAATTTGCTGCTGAGCAAAGGATCAAAGTGTAAATGGAATCCTGAAAGCTGGGAACCGTGAGTGTGCCTGTGTAAATAATCTATTAATTATTGACAGTGAAGGGACTAAAAATTCCTATTTAGTAGTGACATCTTTATTTTCATACCAGCTGAACTGTTTCTGGCGTTTTTTAAAATTAAAGTTCCTCTTTTTTTTTTTTTTAACTGTAGATAGAAAATATTTCAATTTATAGTAAACCTCTGCTTGTGATTTCTTCTTGTGACGTTTTTGTTTGATTTCTGCATATTAAGGTAATATTGGTGGTGACAGAAGGCAAGATGAAATCCACGGATAAGAAATAGAACAATGGTATGAGGATTGGCTATACTTTTAAAAATATCAGAGCCTTCACAAAAGAGAAAGAAATTCCAGGAAAAAAAAGAAAGTAATACTTAGAAAATCTAAACATGTTTGCTATTTTCAGGAAGCCAAAGACACCCAAGGAACTGCCATTTCTGAACCATCTCTGCCATTATGTAGTAGGTAGTACATAACTGTTACCATTGCTTCAATATTTTGAAATATACCCAAGAAAAAGACAAAGTGTAGGTGAACTATTTTAGTGCCTTTGCCGCAGTTTTTGAAATCATAATTTGGACAACAACTTAGAACTGTCATATATTCCATTGTTGGAGTTTCTTTGACATTTTGGTTATTTTCTGAATTGGCTTTTTGTTTAATTAAAACAACTGATACTCTGCTCATCGTAGTTTAGCTGCAAAGAATATAAATTTAGCTGTAAAAAAAGGGGATTGGTACCATGGCAGAACATTTGGGTACTTCTAAGGCGCAGCTGGTTGGTGCCCCTCCACGTGGGGAGCAGCTTTTATTAACAGCAGACTTCCATTGACGAGGTGACATGTAGACCTCTGGTAACTATAAAGGCCTTCTTGTCTGGGTTTCTTAACAAACTAAAAGGTTGGACAGGTTCCCTGAAGTTAAGAACCCCTTTTTGTACATTTGGGTCAAGTTTGAAGCCCAAATGGGCCAATTTATGTTTTCAGGTTAGTTTTTGCTTTGAGTTGAGGAAATATGTTTGAACCTTCCATTCAACAATCAAACTCAGGGGGTGTGAATAACAGTGCACTTCGCACAGGAGCCTCTGCACACCCACACTGCTGTGTCTCCTACTGCTGGCCTACTGCTCTGAACTGGCCTTGAAGGACTCGACACCAGGGGGAGGTCTTTTATGTCCCCCTCGCTTTGATTTCACACTCTGGGAAACTGATCATTTATGATAAACTGGAGCCTTCTAAGGTGAGCAATGTCATGGCTGCTGCTAAGATTTGAAATGATATGACACAGATGTATTTTTTTTTTTTTTTACACAATGGGAACATATATGGAATGTATCATTTTAAAAAGAAATGTTTTAGAGAATAGGAAAATGCACCCACGAAGAACATTTAAGTGTAAGGATTGAGGGATTCAGTTTGATGGTTTGTTGAAGAGAAAGCAGCAAGGGTAAAGTAAGAGGCTATTCTATGAGAGAGTGTGATAACTGCAAACTATTGTTTTATTACTGAACACACTTAGTGGGAGTGAATCACTATATTTTTTCTTTAGTTTGGAAAGATGTTTTTCTTCCTCAGTGAGCTGCTGTGTGTTGGGTGTTCTACAACAATGGCATCAGAAATAGATTAGATACAGACCCACCACTTTTCCTTGTATTATGAAGAAAGACAGCTGAGCTACAGCCCTCCTGGAACATAGAATACTTACTCTGCCCAGCAGAGGGCACTGGTAACTAGTGCACACCAGTCATCACATCACGACATTTCCTATAGGCTGAATAACCATGCTTTTAATATCATACAAACCCCACAGTAGTTAGAAGTACCAGTCCTTTATTGTAGCCATTATCACAATATAATCTCTTTTCCTTACAAAAGCACAAATTTCCAATTCTGCTTGTCTATGAAAATAACAACATCTAATTCAAAGGAAACCTATAGAATAGGTCTATTAAAGCAAACTTACATGGATCTTGTCACACTAATAAAGAAGATGAATTACCCTGACATTTCCACTTACTTAGACAGGACTACAAAGGGACAAGACAGCAACCCTAAATGTAGATCCAGCCTTTGGTAGATCAGAGAGGGACATCAGAATGGTCCAGTCACAAACCTCAGCTACCAGGTACCAGCCTTATACTGAAGAGACCTGATCAAAGTTGAAAAAGTTGGTTTCATAGAATTTTATTGAGCTATAACTTTACATATTTAAATGTCATATAAGTAATCATTGTATACATATTCAGATCATTATATTATTTGATATTACATTATTGCACAATTCATTGGAGACTAACAAAATATTTCCAACACATTATTCCAGCTTTTCACTGAAGGGAGCTAGCTCTTTGTAACCATTCATCTTTGATGATGATGGTGGTGATGACAATGATGATGATGATGTGTATGTTTGGTATAGGCATGTGTGTGCATTGCTGTACTCACAGGAAGGGCACATATTGAGAACAGAGATTGATGTCAGGATGTATCTCTCCAACTTGTTTTTGTTTTATGTTTTTGTTTGTTTTGTTTGTTTTTGATATAGGATGTCTCATTGTATCTGGAGCTCATTTCAAGTAAGCTTTCTTGCCCCAGGATCTACCTGCCTCTATACCCAACCAACTAACCAACAAACAAACTCAACAACATTAAAATAAACAAAATCTACTTCATGAAAAGGTGCAGGAGAGATGGCTCAACATTTAAGAGCACTTGCTGCTCTTGCAGTGGATCTGAGTTTGGTTCTCAGAACCCAAGGCAAGTTACTCATAACTACCTATAACTCCAGCTCCAGGGTCTTTGGAGGGTACCTCTCTTCAGCTACACAGACACACAGGCATGCACGTGCACACACACACACACACACACACACACACATTAAAATGGTGATGCAAATTTTAAAAATAAAGCATGAATGTAAGTTGAGTAGCATTCAAATGACATACTTTGAAACTTACATTAAAAATATAGAGTAAGATATGATTAGTTACTTTTCTTTTGCTATGATAAAATGATATGACCCAAGTGACTCAGAAAAGAAAGAATTTATTTTGGTGTAAGGTTTCAGAGGAATGTAGGGAGCCGTCCCTACATTCTCCATTACAAGATGGCACTGGCATCCGGCTGACAGTTGGCATAAATAAGCCTGTGCGCGCGTGCAAGGGGATTTCTCCTGCGCCTCTCCCGTGGCGTCAATGAGCGAGCAACCAGTCAGGGAGTGACACGTCCTAAGCGAGGCTGAGTTTCTATATAAGGGTGTGGGTTTTTGCTCTCGGGGTCTTCGCTCTACAGTTGGTGTAAGCTTATGCTCTGCCTCTCAAGAAGCATTAAAGCTATTATCGCAGAAGGATCCTATCTGTGTGCCGCGTCGTTCTTGCTGGCGAGACGGTAGCGCGGGACAGAGGAAGAGCTCATAATGGTGGGAGAGCAATGGTAGCAGTAATGTGGAGCAGGAAGCTGATAGGTTACATCTCAACTGTACAGTAGAAGTAGAACGTGCAAGCAGGAAGTGGATGAGGCTATAAACTCTAAAGGGCTAGCCTTATTGGTGCATTTCTTTCCAACAAAATCTATGTTATAAAAATTCTATAACCCACTCATAAAGCACCACCAACTGGGATCCTAGTATTTGAATACATAAGCAAATGGGGGACATTTCTTATTCAAGACACCTTAATGACATTAGTCAGTCAATCAAAGTTATTGACTATTCCTTATCATATGTTGACAGATAGTGTTCATTATGGCCTCCATTATGATCTCACCCAGATAAGTGTAGAATGAGTGGTATTTTGAGATATGACAATGTTACTGGGAGATGGATTCATGCCACTTGAACAGCTTATACCAGGTTGCCTGCATTTTTAAATCTCCTTTATTCTAACAGAGGAGAGAAGTTTGTTATTTTTGGCTTTCACTGGAATTTTCATTCACTGTTGGTTAATATGGCTTCTGCTCTGTGGCTGACATCTTTTTCCTTTGTAGCATCCAGTACACACAGGGTGAGATGTTATGGGTTTTCAGCATTATGAGTGACACAGCTTATCTCCTTGGTCCTTATTATTCCTTGTAACTGAAAGTACTAAGTTCACCGTCTCTGCTGTGATGGCCTGACTGGTAGGTAGTGAAGATGGTAGACCTGAGGAGGGAAGGGATGAGGCTGGGGAAACAGTGAAGGAAGTAAGCAAAGGGCACAACAACAAAGTTAGTAACAGAAATATGATCAATACAAAAACATAGTAATTTTTTTAAACATTGAGAAATGTGTAGTAGGGCTGGAGAGATAGTTCAGCCATTAAAGGCTAGGCTCACAACCAATTTTAAATTTAAATTTAAAAATTCTGTATCATTTTCTTTTAAAGTGAAGGCAGCAGAGAAAGAACCCTCTAGATAAGTTTTTTTTTTCTTTCTGCTCTTTGGCAAAAATGTTAAGGCAGGGATTGGGCAGATCAAAATGCCTTGAATACAAAGAAAAGTATTATCTCACACTGCAAGAAGCTTCCATGTAGGTGGCTGCAGGGTACAATAGCATCCTCTGGACTGAACATCAGCCACCATCTCTGCACTGTTAACCTCATAGACTCTGGACTCCTCATCTCTGTCTTTATGGGTAGAATTTGGGTACTGTAGTTTCAGGGATTCCAGCCACATTATGAACTACAGAGGATCTATGCAGCACAAGGATCTGAGGAAGAAATGACAAAATAAGTCTGGAGTATCAAATTGGACTGTTTAACTTCTGAATATAAGTGTTGGATTAATTCTCAGGATTCACATGGAAGCAAGATGGCTTCCATTGTCCCTCCTCTTTGGTTCAAGTAGAAGAATAAAAATGAGTAAATCCAAACCATACCAAACCAATGATTAAAATAAATAAGCTCCAGAGACTCAAATACATTTAATTCTTTGTATTAGGATTCTGAAGCATGTATAAAATATGGTGTCTGTTGTTCTTCAAATTCGGTGCTTCCCTAGGAAGCCTGGCTTAAGAGACAGATCCCTCCCAGGTACCTGTGTGCCTGTGCACACCTTTTTGTATACAGTAGGAACTCAATGAGCATCAGCTGATTTGATTTTAGGCTCAAAAATGAAATTAAAAGGGAGCTCTCTCTGGCTAATTTGGCTTTGCTCCTTCTCTGGCATTTCTCTCTGTTTAGTTTAATTGAATTTGAACCAGACTCAACTGTTCTGGTTCAGAACAATGTCCAGGACCCAGAAAGCTTTTCTGATCTATTGGACTGCACAACAACAATGTATAGAGAATAAGATTCCACCACGTATGCCTTCTGTTGTTCCTGAATCTTGGCCCTCCTCTGTAATCAGTGAGCCAATTAATCCATATTTCTTTTTCCTCTCCATGGAGATACTAGTAGCTATTCCCAAACCTGTACAATTTGTCAAGATGCTTCCAACGTATATGAAAAACATATGAAGTTATGTGTAAAAGGCTGGCTCCTGACCCTAAGAGAGACATACATGATCCCCTGGAGAAGCGAAAAGGCACAAAAGCTCCTGAGCATGGGAGCATGGGGGGGGGAGGGGAGAGGGAGTTAGGAAAAAGAGAAGGGGAGAATAAGAGGGGAGAGGAGGTCACAAAGGAGCAAGAAGATTGAATCATGGAAAGAATAGAGGAGAGCAAGAAAAGAGATACCATAATAGAAGGAGCCATTATAGGTTTAAAGATAAATCTAGTACTAGGGAAATGTCCAGAGATCTACAAGGATGACTGCAACTAACAATCTAAGCAATAATGGAGAGGTTAACTTAAATGCCATTCCTCAATAATGAAATTGATGACTACCTTATAGCCATCCTAGAGCCTTCATCCAGTAGCTTATGGAAGCAAAGGAAGACACCCACAGCTAAACAGTGTGCTCAGCTCCTGGAATCCATTTGCAGAGATGGAGGAGTGATGAGCAAAGGGGTCAAGACCAGGCTGGAGAAACTCACAAAAACAGCTGACCTGAACAAGGTGAGCTCAAGGACTCTAGTCTGATCACTGGGAAACCAGCATGGGACCGACCCAGATCCCCTGAATATGGGTGTTAGAGGACTGGGCAGTCTATGGGGTCTCTGGTAGTGGATCAGTATTTATCCCTAATATACAAATTGACTTGGGAGCTCATTCCACATAAAGGGATATGATTTCAGCCTAGACACATGGGAGAGGGCCTAGGCTCCAAATGATATGACAGACTTTGAAGATTCCCCATGTAAGGCTTCACCTTCCCCAGGGAGCAGAAAGAGGATGGAATGGGGGTTTGGAGGGGGCAGGGGAGGAGGGAAGGGTGAGGAAACTGGGATTGACACATAAAACAAGTTTGTTTCAAATTTAAATAAAGAGTTATATAAAATGCTTGGTTGACCACACACACACACACACACACACACACACACACACACACACACACACACACATACACACACACACACACACACACAGTTAGTAGATTGTCTCCATGATCTGATCTTGAAAGATAAACTGGGGAAATAAAGACAATATTAACTCAGATAGAGAAATTGTACTGGGATTTCTAGGTGTCTGTAGCTATACCATTTGCAGAATAGGAACCCACTATGCCCTAAAGGAGTACTAGGGCTTTGAAAACTATGGCTGGTGTTTAGGGCCATAAAGTGTAACAGTGACTCAAGTGAATCAGTTTTGAGAGACCCCACGGGAAACCTCTCTAGGTTAATTTAACTAAGGTGCAAAGTTTGAGGGACTCTATCCTAACTAGAAGCACTCAATACAAGTGACCATTATGGCCAGCATAGATTCTTACAAGCTGCACAGTCCACTTTATAATGTACTTCATGCTGTTACTGTACTCAGTTCTGCTTGCTGTAAGTCTCATCAGGAGTATAGTCTTCATGGTCTTGGAAGCAACACTTCAGTTTGTTGTTCCTTTTCACAGAGTCTCTGTGCACAAGGAGGAGGAGTGTGTCCCTGGAAGTGACAGAGGTGGCTGCTAACACCAGAAGAGCAGATGAGATACACGGGAGGTGGGGGCACTTCACAGAGAGGAAGGCGAGAAATACAGTTTAGAAGATTGTCTGCCAGGGTTGATCTTAACCACACTGCAGACAGCAGTCACTGAGGACATGTTAGGAAGTTAGACCCATAACCTTGGGCAATTGTTGGACAGGTAGCAAATTGCCAATCCGGTCATTAAGACTAAAATTCTCATGTTTCTTTCCCACCATACTCCCTCTAGACATTTTTCTGTCACCATGGGACTATCCTGTTGTTGGTAGGCCATCCTCAGATACTTATAATCCCTTTGGCTCATGTGTGTGTCTCTGGAAGTTTATTTTTATGTTCTATGACCAGAATTCACCTGCTGTATTTGGAACTGCACAATCTTCACTACAGGTGTTTGGATTTGAGCTCAACAATGGTGTGAGATAGAAAGACCCTGTTGCAAGGTCCTCGAGAAACAGCAGTAGGTTGCACAGAACTCTTATCTCCATGACCTCTCTGAGATACCCCAGCATGTACTTTCCTGTTAGTTCTGTGCTTTTGAAAGCAGGAGGGGGGGGGAGGAATAAAGACAATGGAGAATTAGGTGCAAGAAAAGATCAGAACACAGATGCTGTCAAGTGATTTCCACAGAAACCAAGAACTGATTAAAAGAGAGAAGCAAACAAATGTGGGGTCATCTGAAGCCTAGAGATACACTTAATAACATTTCTTCATTTCTTTAAGTTTCTATCTTCCTCCCCCTATGGAAGAAATTTGCCCAATAAAACATAAACCACTAATACTATGCTGTAGGCAGAACACGGTTCTGGGAGCCAATGCAGTCTGGTTTCAGGGAAGCTAACAACATTATTGATTTTAGGCAGGCTTATTAGAATCAGCATTACATGCCCTCTTCCTCTAGCAGATTGTATTTGAACTTCATTATGAAATCTCATTACATTAAAAGGAGACAGCAATGAGTTCTGTAAATAAAAAATTTCCAAAGATGGATCTGTTCGAATTAGTATATCTGTGAAACTTGCTTTGGGTATCAATCTATCAAGGAAACAAATCATGTATCTTCTTGAGCCTACCTTGTATTGAAAAAAAATATTGGAAATATCCATCAATTCTCACCACATGTAGGAAAGCTTCAGCGGTTTTTCTGTTAGCAAGCCCCGAGGAACATATTGCCACCAAACCTTGGTGAGCCATCACATCACATAATAACTTCAGACGGCTTGAGGGGATGAGCATGTGCTTTTCCCTTTGCCATAGAGCCTTAGAACATGATAGACTTAGAGACACCGAACTAAGTGCTATGAAAATGGAGTTAAGTCGATGGGAGCCTTGCCTGGAATTCTAGTGCAGAAATGAGAAAACCAAGAAATCTCCTTCCACTTCTACAGCAATATGTGGCATATCGCTTGGATTAGGAGGCTTAAGTGAATTGATAAAATTGATGGAAATGAACTGATATAGGAAATTACTTTTCCAAAACAAACAGTTACAATATGTACTTTTCTCTTAGACACTCAGTTCTGTGTCTGTTTGTTCAGTACCAGCAGGTGCAGCCTTGTAAATACTGGGGGAAATAATGAAAACTAAGTTTAGTGCCTTCTTTCAAAATTGTAACCACAAACCCTGAATCAAAATGTGCAGAGTGGCTTTCATGAATGGAAGGAAAAGTTCTAGGATAACCAGCGGGAAAGCAGGGGATAGCGAAGAGCTGGGAGGTGGGACTTGGAGAAGCACGGGAGGAAAACTCTTATCTCCCTGTTTTTCATGCTGTGTTGAACATTCTGACACAGCATAACCCACCCTCTTTTTGACCCAGTGTATTCCATTACCTCCTACCCATTTAAAACTTAGATGCTGTCCAGTTAAGAATATTGGTCTGAGCTTTTGAAATAGACATGGAAAAAGACCTAAACTTCCAGATGCTTAGCACAATGGTACATTGTAAGGAGAACCATTAAAAGAAATAAGGCAGAGTTATCAGTACGTAAAGGCCCTTGTAAAGGGTAATGGTTGTAGTAACAAATTTCTCCCACCTTTTCTGGGGTGGCCTTCCTCACACACCACAGACAAGCAGTACAGTGAGTATAGAAAACCACACACAAGCAATGTTTCTTTTTGTGTGTGTGGTGTTTTTTTTTTTCTCTCTTTCTTTTATTTATTACTTTATTTTTTTACACTGCAATCACAGTTCCCCCTCCCTCCTCTACTTCTGCTCCCCCCAACCCTCTGTTCCATCTTCTCCTCATAGAAGGTAAGGCCTCCCCCAAGAAGTTTACTAAGTCTGTCCCATCATTTTGTTGAGGCAGGACCAAGGTACCTCTCTACCCTCCACACCCCTATATACAACCACTGTTTTAGCAATGCTTATTTTCACATTTTGTGATTGATCTCAACACTCTTTGTGATTTCTTTCTCTTCTGAAATCTAGGAATTAGGAATTAGCTTGGTATTTGATTCCAGTGCTTTATAGAATTGAATTTCAGTTACTTGTTAATCTGTCTGGCCTCTACCTGGGATGTCCCTATAGTCATTGCTCCTGCACCATGGAGACTTGACTGGGTTCTGAAACCTGGGTTTGTCCCAATAAAGTGTACTTGGGGGGCATTTTTGTGGACCTATAGTCAAAGATTACGAAGGGCTACTGGAATGAATGTTGTCAGTGTGGTCTCTTTTACTTCATTTAATTCATTGAGTTCTCTTCGTTGAGTTCATTATTGCTTTTCCATGCAAGGAACTACATCATCAGTCCAAGTTTTTTTTTTTTTTTTTTTTTTTTGTGAGAAGTTTTATTAGAAAGGGGAGGGAAGGGGGAAGGAAAGAGAAAAGAGGTAAAGAGACACAGAGACAGAGCAACAGTGAGAGAACAGAAGAGAAGTGGGAGACAGGAAAAGTCCTGTCTGCCCCAGGGCCATCGTAGTTTTAGAATTGCAGACAAAATTATTTTTCTAAGCTTTTGCATAAGATGATTGTGCTTGATTGATGGGAGATGTCATTCTGTAAATGTGTTTCTATTATTGGTTAATGAATAAAGCACTGTTGGCCAATAGGAAAGGAAGATAGGAGGGTCTAGGAGACAAGGAGGAAAGAGGAAGTAGTAAGGAGGAGTCAGCATGTACAGACTGGAGAGAGCAGAATGCTGGCCCTACTCTCTGGTAAGATGAGACCATGTGGAAACACTTAGAGTAATAGAAATGGGTTAATAATTAAGACAGAGCTAGTTGATAAGAAACAAGTAACTGGCCAACAGAATTATATCTAATACAGAGTCTCTGTGTATTATTTGGGGCAGGTGTGATAGTGGAACAAGACCGGCAGGAAAAACCTTATTTGTAACACTTGACAGTGAGTGTATTATATAGTTCTGGATGCATGACATCACAGGTGACTTCAGATGCCTTGAATGACAATAGACATTAAGCCACTTCACATATATTTATTTATTGCGTAAACATTTCTCATGTTGTAAGTGCTAGTCATTTATTTTTTGAGGTTGTGGCAAAACAGTATCAAGGGTTAAAAAGAATGGACAAAGACTCTGTCTGAGGGACCTTGCATTTTGATAAATAAAATAAGAGAGAAATGTGGATAAGTGTATGGAGTATATGCAAGGACCCTCAAAATTGTACCAATTACCACAAAAGCCATCCCAGGAAAGGAGGCTGGGATTGGAGAACTGCAGATTCAGGCTCAAGCCCTGTATTTTTATTGGGAGTTGCTTCATGAAACAGAGCTAGAGTTAACAGTGAAAGACTAAGGAAGCAGATCAAAGAAGACTCCAACAAATAGAGCTTCAACCCACCCAAGCATAGCATACGTTCGATAAAACAAGACTTTAAAGTCCAGTTAATCATGTGGCAGAGAGAATGCAGAGCATTTCTGCTTCTAGTAGACAACGTGAAGGTGGTCTAAAAGGCAGGGGTGGCACTATCCTTATCAGTCATTTATCAGGAAAATGCCCCAACGACTTGCCCACTGGCCATTCTGACAGAGGCATTGTCTTAGTTGAGGTTCCATCTTCTTAAAGATTCCAGCTTGCATCAAATTGGCATAAAACTTGCCAGCACCATCAGCTATGAGAGAAAAACAAATCAGGCCACAAGACACCATGCCATACTTTCCATGATGGGGAGAAAGAAAAGGAACAAATACTGGCAACGGTGTGGAGAAATTGGAACTTCTGTATATTGATGGTGGGAAGGAAATGATGCTGTGGTTTAGGAGAGGAATCTGACTCCTTTTTAAGGAATGGGATGCACAATTACCATGTACCCAGTATCCATAACTGCACTTAAATGGAAAAGAAATAAAATACGTCTGTGGAGAAATCTGTGTATGAATGCTACTAGCAACATTATTGACCATATGCAAAGGGTGGTGGTAGGACTGAACAGCTTAGTATCTGCCAACTAATGACCAGATAAATAAAATGAATGCAATATGCCTATAAAAAGAAATAATGTAGATTCATGCTATTACATAGATGAACCTTGAAAACATGATAAGATATAGTAGTCACCACAGGAAGTGATATATGATTGTACTCATGTAATAAAGAATAGAGGAATGTGCAAGGCTAAATATAGATTAGAGATTGCTTAGGGTTTGAGGGAGGTGCTGAGACAGGAGAGCAATTATTAAAGACAGAGAACTTCTGATTAAGGTGAGGGAAATACCCTACAATTTTGTTAATTATTGCATATATCTGCAGATATACTAAGTCACTGAATTATGTACTTTGCACCTAGGAGTTTTATGGAATGTGGACTATAGCATAATATATATATATATATGTATATATATATACATATATATATATACATACATATATATGTATATATATATATATATCTTTTTAAGAGCAATACATGAAACAGTCTCAAATGGCTTAATGGCTAGCCTGCAAAGAGAATATTAGGGAGAAATTGCTCACATTGGGTTGGCCTGAGGACACGTTTGTGGGGGATTATTTTAATTAAGTTAGTTTATACAGGTAGTGTGAACACTACCATTCCCTAGGTAGGGGGTCCTGGGCTGTGTTGATAGTGGAGAAACTGAGCTGAGTTCAAGGGAACAAGCCAGCAAGCCTTAACCCCTCAGTTCCTGACTATGCACGTGATGTTACCACCTTTTGGAAGTTCCTGCCTTGACTTTTCCACGATGGTAGCATAGAATTGTGAGCTGAAATATACCACTTTCTCCCCTAAGTTGCTTTTTTTGTTGGAAAATTTTATCACAGAAACAGAAACGAAGCCAAAGCAAATCAAATTCTTGCCTTTTGAGGGACACTTTAAGGACACCCTAAATGCCATTGTTTTTGATAAAAAGAACAAATCTTTTAAAGGTTTATTGAGTCTTTTGTGCCTTGCCTTCTGCAAGTAAGGAAGTCAGACATTGGCATAATTGGCTGAAAGAGAATTCCTACCTTTCTTTCTATGCTCCTGTGTCCTCCATCTTAAGTTCTCCCCTTTCCTGTACTGCTGAGATACTGGAAATTAGCTGCTACTCTTTATCCTCCAGATAAGTTTGATTAAAAGAAGAAAGAGATTAAAAGGATATGTTGTGTATGATTGATTATATATTATGGATATTAGTCACACCAATATATTCTGGTAATTTATAAAGAACAAAATTTAATCTCAACATGTGATCATCTCTTGTTCCATGTCATAATGAACACTTTGCTCTTTTCTGGGAATCAGTTCCATTACACATGCTTTTACATGTCTAACTTATTGTAAGGGACAAATCCTTACAGTCCATTTTCAGTATGAGGTTTGCTCAGTGATCATCAGAGAACTACAGATGAGCACAAGGAATTAGCTCCCTGTCTTACCTACCTGGCAGATGGTGTTTGATTGTTTAAGCCAGTGGTTTTCAACCTGTGGGTCTCACTCAACCTCCAACAGGGGTCACATATCAGATATCCTGCAAATCAGATACTTACTTTACAATTCAGAACAGTAGCAAAATTACAGTTATGAAATAGCAACAAATGTAATTCTATGGTTGGAGGTCAGTACTACATGAGGAACTGTATTAAAGGGTAGCAATAGTAGGAGGGTTGAGAACAACTGCTCTGAGCATTCTGAGTTCATCCTAGGGTTGAACAGTTGCAGGTAGTCTGTTATGTGACTAAGCCCATGTATCAGAAGAGGAAGGAATCTTGAGTCCCAGGATATTCCTTGGGTAAGGCTTAGTGTCTTGGGGCAAACAGGATGGGGAATTTAGGGAGGAGATAATATTCGATACAGGAGTGATTATACATACCCCCCTGAAGGACTCAGGCAATGAGAACTAATAGTAGAGGACTAAAATGAGGGAAACAAACAAGCAAACAAAACCTCAAACTTGTTTACTGCCAAGTTGGTGCAGCAGAGATTTTTGCCTTTTCCCAGTCTGGTGACAATCTTCTGTGCAACAGATAATAAGCACCCCTCATTTTCACTAGTCTAAGACTGCAGTATTTGCATTGGAGTGAGGATCTTGTTTCTCACAGACACAGCTGTATTTTGCATTAAGGAAATAAGAGCTTAGGGAGACTCATTTGCCACCCATAACACTATTTTGGTAACTAACAGACCTGGGATCTGAATCAGTAGCTTTCAAACATCAAAGATTTTTCTTTTTCTTTTCCCCCCTTCTGAACTACCTTTGAAGAAAATAGTTCACGGTTACAGATTTCTCTGTCCCCTTACTGCCAATGAGTTAAAAATAAGCTACAGAGATGAGAGCAGGCTGGTTGGGAAGTCCCTTCAAAAGTTTTCAAAAGTGAAGTCATTGGTTGAGACTTCTCCCCGCTGGCCCCAGAACGTTTGCTGTGTTAGAAAGCCTTCAGAACCGCATATTCCTTTCTCTCCTGTGAGCTGGCTGGATTCAGATAGAGGCCTGCTGTCTTTCCGAGAGATCACCCTACACAAAATTGCTGATGGTTGAACTGCCAGCAAATCAGAGCTGCAGGCACAGTGTCAGAGCAGCCAGGCTCATGTTCGTATTCTCTCCGGCTGATGAAATATTTAAACTCTGCCGATAGCCTCAGATGGCATGTTAGATGCCGAATGCATCATCCCTGTTGTGTCGTTTTCCACCAGGAACCATAGGCTGCCATGCCTGGCTTCTATTTCACTCCCATGTTTATGCTTTTTTCTTTTTTTTAAAATGGCTTTTCAATGGTGTTTTAATAAAAAAGCAACCCATCATCGAGGGAGGGAGAGAGAGAGAGAGAGAGAGAGAGAGAGAGAGAGAGAGAGAGAGAGAGGAAGGAAGAAAGAAGGAAGGAAGGAAGGAAAGAAGGAAGGAAGGAAGGAAAGGAAAGCCATTATTAGTATGCTTAGCTGGCCAAGTATACACAATCAGTAAGAGCTTTTAGAGGACCAATGTAAAGTATTCTCTGTAGACTTTTAATTAAAATGGCAAGAACAGCAGAGCATGTGGAGAGAAAACCTGTTGCAGTTTTGTTAGTCTTGTAGCTACTGTGTGGTGGGAGAGCAAGGATCTCTTTGCAAGCATAGGTGAGCAGGTCAACCAGAATGCAGCTTTTACACCCAAGCTAATTGATGGAGATATTCTCATTTTGACCCGATCCCACAGAAACCTGACAAACAAACCCAAAACACTTGTCAGGGAGCTGTGCTAACACAGGTAAGGTTAATAGGTGTGAGAGACAAGACTTTCCTTAATATTAATCAAAAATAATTTAAGCCTTAACATAATACCCCTGGCTCTTTAATTTTGAAGGTAAAAATCGGAATGTTTCCCTTCAATGCCGTTAATGGGGTCAGTCCCTGGGTCTGAGTAGGCTGCCATGTCTCAGTCCCGTGGAATTCTAAAAACCATCATCATTTGTTTCTAAACAGATCAAGAGCTATTTACCATCTCAGTGTTTTGTGCACAGCTGGGTGTCTGGCAAATGTCCAATATCCATTAACATTTAAAAATTAGTCCCATAATGCATCTTTTCTAGGGCTGGAGAAGTACACACAGTGACACGTGTTGGGAACCAATTACACTTGCACCACCATTAGTCTGGCTGCATTCAACTTCCCAGTAAATGCAGGCTAATTTAGTTTCCAGAATGGTGTGTCTAAATTCATACAATAACCTCAGAGGAGTCTGAGCATCTGAAGATGGATAGTGAAGCCACTGCTCGACAAGGGGTATGAGTTCTACTGTGGAGGCACCAGGGCACATTATACAACTGTGCTTTGAGTTTCTTCACAGCTCCTTCTATCCCGTCCTTTCTAGCCAGGGTGAGACTAGAGGGCAACCAGTAACATATCTCAATAACCATCTATAACACAGCTTTGTAAGCCAGCTAATAACTTCATATGACTGTATTTCTCCTCACTCTTGGAGTGAGTGCTTTATTTCCTTTACCCAGACAGTGAACACATCCTGTCCTCAGAATAGAGAACTCTTTGGGGGAATATTATTCCAATATTGTACAAGATGAACACAGAAAACACTATAATTCATGTTGAGGTAAAAGGTTGAAAACAGAGGGGAAGGATTAGGGGTAGACAAAAACTTGGATTGGTAGAGTGCTTGCTTAGCATGCAAGGACAATCCAGATTCAAGACCCCGTGTCACATAAACTGTGGAATACTAGTGTATCTGTAATTCTGGGGTTCAGGAAGTGAAGACAGACAGAGCAGAGGTTCCAGGGCATCATCAGTTACATAGTAAGTTTGGGGCCAAACTGTGGGATATATGGGACTTTGTCTTAGTTCAAAAACAAAAACACCAAGCAAACAAGCAAGCAAGAAAACAGAGAACATGAATATTACATCTTTTACACAGAATTATGCTTTAAGCCTTTACTTCTGGGAAAAAAGCTCTCTAATAATACCTGGAGTGAAGTGAGGAGTCAGATCCATCCCAGGAGCAGACAGAAGATGTGACCTCTCCATTCCAGGTATCCATTTGACTTATGGACATAGGATAGAAACTAAAGTTCTGCTCTGGTCTAGGAGTTCAGGGCACATACTGTATAAACTTATCTTCACTCACTTAGTCTCTGTCATGCTGCTTAACAAAGTTAAATTGCTCATAAACAGAACACTGTGCCATGGGCTTTTAGGATTCAGAGGTAGTTTAAAAATATAATTTTTCACTAACATTCAACAGAACAATTTAGGACCAGCTTACAAAAATTTGCAGGAAAGCAGTTATTTTCCAAATGTGCACAACCCAATTCAGAAATTTACAAGTTTGAGACTTTTGGGGGGGGGGGTGGTTCAGGATGTACAGTGAGCTCAAAAAGTCTCTTTTGTAGGGAAATTTTCCACACTTCAGGCTGTGCTGAAGATATTGTTCTTTTGTCTCTCCAGTCCCTTGTAATGGTTCATGGCACGGTTCCTTTTGGAAGTTGTAGCTATTAGGTTAAAATTTCCATTGACAAATTGATTTAAATTAGAATTTATCCTAGGAAATGTCATAATTGCTATAATTTAAGAGTAATTTATTTGGAGGGAGGAGAAACTTAGGTCAGGAAGTAAAATAAACAAATAATAATAAAAAGAATGAAAGAGCCGGAGATTAAACTCAGTGGCAGAGAGTGTGCCCAGCAACTGTGAAGCCCTGGGTTCAATTTCCATTAGCAATAAATAAATATATAAATAAGCAAGACCTCCCCAAAGACTTACCAAAAACCAAACCAAAACAAAACAAGCAAAGAAACCCCACTGTAATGTGTACAGGTTTTTTAATGGGCGTGGTCAGTGCCACAGAAGGACTATCTCACTACAATTCCCCTTTTAGTCTAAAGAAAAGATTTAGACTTAATACAAAACTACATTCAAAACAGCTGAACAAAAGGACAAGTTACTTGGGAAAAGGATTTCTATTTTTGTTTCCACAGAAAATAAAAAGCTGTGGATTCCTTCCAGACTTATGTGGTTTGATCAAGCCAGACCCCCTGAAACAGAGGACCAGGTGATCCTACATTCAAAACAGCTGAACAAAGCAGCCTTGCAGACTACAGCCAGGATTTCTGTGTCTTCTTAGAATCCCCCATGACAGCGCCCCCTGTCAGCAGGAAGTAGTTTGGAAAGAACGACGCCCAAATTCCCAAATATTGTTTATAAATGTTTGTTTTCATTTAAATGGACTTGGTTATAAATGGTTAATGATCACAGCCAGTTCTTTTTAAAGGTAAAAAGGGAATTATGGTATAGATATGAATACTTTGTTTTGTAATGGATTTTCATTTATTGATACAATTTAAAGTCAATTTTGTCATATGTATATTTCTCCTCTTGTTTGTATAGCTCATTTAGAAATGTAATGTATAATGTAGTACAGATTATAGATAATTACCTATGATAGTCAAAGCTTAGAGTTTAGTTAGGGTTTTCAAGATACACGGAGATGTATTTAAGATAGATAGGAATTCTTCAAACCTTTCAAAGACCTACAGAATATGGCATTTAAAATGGTTTAGGGTTTTACTTGACAATGAGACATAATTGCTCCTGGAAACACCACCTGCGTCAAAAAGGAAGATGGACATTAAAGAAACACGTTATGGAGTTTACTTCCAATATGGCAAGACTAGCCATTTGGACAAAATACTGCTCTTGTCTGGACTGTTTGACTTTGTGCTATATAAACTGGACATGCAGGGCCCACAGGAAAGTGACTCCTGATTCACGATGGACATTGCTACAGAGATCCTGCTTCATGGAAGAGTCTGCGAGACAGTATGCAGGGCACAGAGAAAAGTGACTGATAAACTGCCAATACAAGAAGACAGTTTAAAGTTTCCTGTGTTGCTGAAGAGTCTGCTAGACACACTATGGCCTATGGGCTGAAGATGGAAGATTACAAAAGAACCTTGGGTGACCAGGCAGTGAGTTGTCTCTGTCATTTCTAGAGCTTATATACTATCCTTCTGTGGTCTTTGATGGAGTTGAAGACAGATAGTTATGGTTATAGTTTTCCTTAGTCAGGATTAAAGATAAGTTACATATAGGAATTTAGACTCACAAATATAGGATAGATGATAGAATAGTTTCTTTTAGTCTTGCTAAATGTTAATGGACTAAATATTGTTAGCTGTGGTTCTTATTTGATAACTGATGTGTTATATATTTTGCTATGTTAAGGTTAAAACACTTCTTTTTATTTAAACAGAAAAGAGGAGATGATGAGAGATGCAATTATGTTTCTCATACTGGTTAATAATAAAGCACTGTTGGCCAATAGGAAAGGAAGATAGGAGGGACTAGGAGACAAGGAGGAAATAGGAAATAGTAAGGAGGAGTCAAGATGGAGAGTCTGAAGAAAGCAGTATGCCGCCGGCTCCCCGGTAAGAGAAATATATAGATCAGCAGAAATGGGTTAATAATTAAGACAGAGCTAGCCGATAAGAAACTAGCACCTGGCCAACAGCATAATATCAAATACAGAGTCTCTGTGCGTTATTTGGGGCTGGCGTGGTGGCGGGACAAGACCAGCGGCGGCAGGCAGAAAAACAGTACATGTTACACCCCACAAAAACAAGCAAGAGAGAAGATTTGGTAGCCTCTTCAGAACAGGGCAATCAGGTGGCCACAAAGAAGAATACTAGGCTTTGTTTAACCTTAAAGTCTAGTGGTAACATTGTAAAGAACTTAACAAGATCAAGGGAGATACTTCAACAATGTATATCCCTCAGAGGAGTGTAATGGATACAGTTTTTGCAGAAAGCTGTTAAATTCCTATCAAAGCCTGCATATAACACAACAGTTCCTACATATGGATGTATATGTATGTAAGGAGTAGGGTTTTTTCCTCCCGACGCTGGTCTTGTCCCGCCGCTGCACCTGCCCCAATTAACACACAAAGACTCTGTATTTGAAATAATGCTATTGGCCAGTTACTTGTTTCTTATCAGCTAGTTCTGTCTTAAGTATTAACCCATTGCTGTTAATCTACGTATTTCTACGTGCTCTTACCGGAGAGCCCACTGGCGTCTTGTCTCCCCAGTCTCTCCATCTTGACTCCTCTTACTACTTCCTCTTTCCTCCTTGTCTCCTAGTCCCTCCTATTTTCCTTTCCTATTGGCCGACAGTGCTTTATTCATTAACCAGTATGAGAAACATATATACAGAATGACATCTCCCATCATCTCCTCTTTTCTGTCTAAATAAAAGAAGTGTTTTAACCTTAACATAGCAAAATATATCACATAACAGTTATCAAATAAGACTCACAGTTAACAATATTTAGTCCATTAACATTTAGCAAGATTTGAAGAAAATATTCCATCACCTATCCTATCTTTGTGTGTCTAAAGTCTATATAACTTATCTTTATTCCTAACTAAGGAAAACTATAACCATAACTATATGTCTTCAACTCCATCAAAGACCACAGAAGGATAATATATAAACTCTAAAAATGACAGAGACATCTTGCCTTGTCAGTCACATGAAGTTCTTCTTCATCTTCCATCTTTAGCCCATAGGCCATGGTGCGTCTGGCAGACTTTTTAGCTAAGTAGGAACGTTTAAACTGTCTTTCTGTATTGGCAGTTTGTCTGCCACTTTTCTCTATATCCTGCAGACTGTCTGGCAGACTCTTCCATGAAGCAGGAACTCTGTAGCAATGTCCATCTTGAATTAGCAGCCACTTTTCTGTGGGTCCTGCATGTTCAGTTTATATAGCATAAAGTCAAACAGTACAGACAACAGCAGTATCTTGTCCAAATGGCTAGTCTTGCCATACTGGACGGTAAATCCATACGTGTTTTTTCGATGTTCATTTTCCTTTCTGACATAGGTGGTGTTGCCAGGAGCATTTCTATCTCACTGTCAAGAAAAACCCTAAACCATTTTAAATGCCATATTCTGTAGGTCTTTGAAAGGTTTGAAGAATGCCTATCCATCTCTGTGTATCTTGAAAACCTAACTAACTTAACTACCATAGGTAATTATCTATAATCTGTACTCCATTATACATTACATTTCTAAATGAGTTATATAAACACAATACCTAAACAAAAGGAGACATATACATATCACAAAATTGACCTTAAATTGTATCAATAAATGAAAATCCCTTCCAAAACAAAGTAATCATATCTATACCATAATCCCCTTTTTACCTTTCTTTAAAAAAGAGATTGGTTGTGGTCATTAACCGTTTATAACCAACCCCATTCAAATGAAAACAGACATTTATAAACAATATTTGGGAATTTTGGCGTTGTTTTTTCCAAACTGCTTCCTGCTGGTAAAGGGCGCTGTCATGGGGATCCTAAGAAGATGCAGAAATCCTGGCTGTAGTCTGCAAGGCTGCTTTGTCCAAGCTGTTTTGAATGTTGGATCACCAGGAATGCTGTTTTAGGGGGTCTGGCTTTCTCAAACCATATTAGTCTGGAAGGAATCTACAGGTTTTTATTTTCTATGGAAACAAAAATAGAAATCATTTTCCCAAGTCCTTAGACTTAAATTTTGAAGTTAAAGCATTTTTAAAATATATAAATTGAATTAATCCAGCAGCATTTCCTTTAACAGTTGTTGTTTACTCAGCAGTCAAACAATACAAAGTCATAATAATACCATACAGTGTTCAGATTTTCCATTTGTGGTTTTTTTATTACTGTGTTTCTTTTACTTTTATTTTTTGAGACAGGGTTTCTCTGTCCTGGAATTTACTCTGCATACCAGGTTTACTTTGAAATCACAAGAGATCTGCTTGCCTCTGTCTCTCAAGTTCTGGGATTAAAGGTGTGTGCCATCACACCCAGTTTATCTTTGTCTTTTAAAAACCATTTTATTCATTTTTCTCCCAAGCCTACATATATTTTAGAACACACTGAAAACTTTTAGAGGTTTTCTTAATGTGAATCTGTCTTTACTGTAAATCTTTATCTTTTTGTAGCCACAAGTCTTTTATCTGGTAAACAACAACATCCCTAAAATGAAAGTCATAGTTGTTTCTGCTGCAGTTTATCAAAGATGGCGGCGGCTACTTTTACTGCCAGAACTGAGTGTTGTGGTCACCACCTTGGTCTATGAGGCAACAAGCAGCATGTTGCCGGCTTGGAGATGTGGTCACTGCCATTGCCAGCTCTGTTCATGCCAATGAATTGTTAGCAGAGTTTCTTAAAAGCCCTGTGGTATTTTTTGTCGCTTATGCTGAGTCAGGAAACTTTTCTTAAAGGAGCCCCGCAAATCTCTGCTTGTCTCTCACAAAGCAGAGTCCAACCGAGAAAAATGCTGCTACCAAGAAACCTTGCTTGTCTCTGTTCTTTTGTTTCTAAAACTCTTTTTTTTATTTTTTTTATTTTATTTTTTTATTTAATTTTATATAACAAAGTCCAATTAAATGAAAACAAACATTTATACACAATATTTGGGAATTTGGGCGTCGTTCTTTCCAAACTACTTCCTGCTGGTAAGGGGCGCTGTCTTGGGGGATTCGAAGAAGATTCAGATATCCTAGCTGTAGTCTGTAGGGCTGTTTTGTCCAGCTGTTTGGAATGTAGGATCAGCTTGTACTCTGTTTCAGGCGGTCTGGTGTGATCAAACCACATTAGTCTGGAAGGAATCCACATCTTTTCATTTTCTGTGGAAACAAAAATAGAAATACTTTTCCCCAGTAACTTGTTCTTCAACTTAAATTTTGGAGTCAAAGCATTTTTTTTTAATTTATTATTTTACATGTCGATCCCAGTTCCCTCTCCCTCCCTTCTAAAACTCTTTTTTAAGCTTTTTTTTTTTTAATTTTAAGTGGAAGTTCTTATTAGCCACGTGGGTGCCATATGTAAGGAGTACAGTTTTTCCTCCTGCTGCTGGTCTTGTCCTGCTGCTGCACCTGCCAGAATTAACACACAGAGACTCTGAATTTGAAATAATGCTGTTGGCAAGTTGTTTCTTATCAGCTAGTTCTGTTTTAAGTATTAACCCATTGCTGTTAATCTACGTATTTCTACGTGCTCTTACCGGAGAGCCCACTGGTGTCTTGTCTCCCCAGTCTCTCCATCTTGACTCCTCCTTACTACTTTCTCTTTCCTCTTTGTCTCCTAGTCCTTCCTGTCTTCCTTTCCTATTGGCCAACAGTGCTTTATTCATTAACCAGTATGAGAAACATATATACAGAATGACATATGTATGTGTGTGCATGTGTTTGTGTATGTATGTATGTATGTATATACATATATATCATAGAAATATTCCATACCAGCTGTGTCAGTTTGAACGGGAAATGTCTACGTCTCCCATAGGCTAATATATTTGAACTTGGTCTCTGGTTCATGGCACTGTTTAGGGGAGGGGACCTTCAGAATTTGAAGCCTGGCTAGAGGAGTTCACAGTCTCATCCTACTTGCAGTTGTCTCATTGCTTTCCACTTGTGGTTGAAGATGTGGTCCCTCAGCTTCCTGCTCCTCCTGCCATCCCTGCAACTTGCTGCCATGCCTTTCCACAACTACATGGCGGACTATTCCTTTTGGAAGTATAAGCCAAAATAAATTGTTCCCTCTACGGAAAAAAAAAAGTAGTATTTTTGTAGGTATTGAAGAATGTGTTGTATTCTTTTTAAAGTGCTCCCATTTTTGTTAAAAGTGTATTTTGTTATTAAATATTTTGAGTGGAGCTACTTTGGAACATTGTAAGAAGGGATGCTACCTCATTAGGACTGATCTGTGTTCTTTTTACATTAGGAATCTCTTTTGATGAGTGTGAATCCTTGTTCCTTCTGACAGAGGGAACCAGACATGTTGGGTGGAAATCATACAGAATAAATATGTTCACCGAGGAGAAAACTTTAACCATATCATATCAAACTGCATATACTATGTGTTTCCAGTACATTTTGTCAACATAAGGATTAATCTGAGGGGTGAAGAATTAGATGAGGAGAGAGGTGACATTGCTGGGAGTATTTCAGTTTATTGACTTGAGAGGTAAAGACTTTATCTGTAATAGTCATTTGGATATATGTTCTGCTTTAAATAATTAGCACAAACAGGCTTGGGGAAGTGCATTTATCTTTTGTGCAAAATTCACTCAGGGTTATGATCTCATCACACACACACACACACACACACACACACACACACACACACACACCTTTACAACTGGAATTGTGAACAAGAAATGTATTTCCTTTAACTTAATTATTTAGTTTCCTAGGAAGAATTTGCTCTGCAGAGGTCAATTATCCTTCAGGGATACCCTGGAAGAAATGAACAATTAACTTGATTTTCTGTTGAATTTGGAGCTTCAAACTCAGTATGTGATCTATTAAAAAAAGGAGATAATTCCTCTTAAACCATGTCCTAATCTACATGGGAGCCTTACACTGCAGGTAAGAAATCAGCAAAGTAATCCAACCCCCCACCATGGGGCCATGGCTGAGCCGCTGACACACAACAGTGATAGCTTCAAAACATTCAAAGAAAAATCTCTCACGGGGAGCACCAAAGAATAACAGAGCTCACTTCTCTTATGAAGAGTAAAGCCTTCTGAAAGGGAAATGGTATTTTGATTTTTTTCTTTTTCCAACTAAACAGAATTGCTCAAATCTGATTAAAGAGAATCACGGCAAACATTGTAATTTGGGGTAATCAGGAGAGTGTACAGTTTTATGGCGAGATGAAAGGCAAGGGTAAGACTTTCATAAGCCTCTGACTGTCCAGGAGGCTGACTATTACCTGGCTCTCCTCTAAAAAAAAGCTTTCTTGCCCCAAGAAACAGAATTTAAAGTGGGGACTAAATTGAGTTAAAAAGCTTCCTGTAAAGCGCTTTATAGAAAAACACCAGGTTCACCTAGGCATGGACCCTGAGAAAGGGAAAGAATACTTCCTCTCCCTCTCTCTGTGAATGTCTCTGTCTCTTTTTGAGTTATTTTAATATGAGAGTTGTAAATACAACATCTTTATTTTATTTCTCTTTAATTTGAGGGTGCTCATTTCAGCTGGCTGTATTTTCTTGGAAGTCGGGGCTATGCTATAAGCCTAATAAAACCAATGACCGTCAAGTCCTTTAAATCACTCGCCTGTCACTGCTTTAACATTTCCCCTGAGGATGCATTCATTTCTTCTGTCTCAGTCTTGGGAAAGTCGGCTTTTAAATACACAGACACACTGACTCAGACACAGACATGGGGGAGGGGGCACGTGAAATGAGAATATGCAAAGGGTTAGAAAGTATACTAAAAAATATATTACAGAAGGAAAACTTGCTATTTTTAATATGATCCCAGGCACATGGTTTTATAGGCAGTTGCTGGTTTTCTTTACAAATGGAAGAAGAGTTCCATGAAAGCCGTTGAGTGGGCGGCAGAAATGGGTCTTTTCGTGCAGACAAGTAAAACGACTTGAATGGCTGCAACTTATGATACCAATGATAATTTGTAATAATGCTTAAAAAGAACACCTTGGATTCATTTAGCCAGTCAATGAGATTTAAACACTTCTCACACATTTCCATTTACTTTCACAGGCTTCTGGCGAGGCTGAGTGGGCAGACCTTATTTCTCCGTGTGCAGCTGAGAGATGGTTGTGATGAATGTGAAGGGCTAAGAGTTTGTGGAGCAGTCTGGTGATGGGAGATTAGCTTATTCTGCTTGGACCTCTCTAAATGTGCTTCCCTAATACATTTTCCTTTCAAAGTTTTTCTATGCTCAGTTTCACATTGCTTCCTATCTGGCCTGAGTCTGTGAGAGGGCAGGGCAGGGGAGATGCCAGGATGTTGAAACACTCTGAAAGACGTGGTCTTTTATTTTTGACTTTTCCGCCCACCATATTCAACTTCTGCTGACTGCATCAGCATGACCTGGTAAAAACCTGAACCCAAAAACCAGACTAGCACTTAATGTGTCTAGAAGAGATTGTGTGGTATGCCTATTAAATTTAGATCTGCCTCCAAATATTCCCCTACTATATATGACACCTAATACTCTCAGAACAATGGTGATGGCCTGATAATGAATATTTTGGGACCAGGGGAGGGTAAACAGGTCACTCATATACCAAAATCATCTCAAAAGACTTTGAATTTCTGTCCTCCTGCCTCTACCTCCAGAATATTGGGTATTTTGGGTGTATGCCACCACAAGTGGTTTATGTGTGTTGAGTATTTAATCTAGGGCTTAATAGATACCTGTTAGACACTCTACCAACAAAACTGCACCCTTACCTCTAACAGAGTTTTGACTTTATAGCCTGTAAAATGAAGACAATATTGATAACCACCTAGTAGTAGGAAGTGCGTGTTAAGTATGGATGAAACATTGCAAATCAACATAGTATGCTCAGACCACAGTCTGAGCAACCCAAGCAACTTCCACCTCTATGGGCACAGGACATATTTCTGGGTTATTTTTTTCTTCTTATAACAAGCTTCTTTGTCAATGCTTCCAAAAGCTCACTTTCTGTTATTCTTGTTAAACATATTTGAAATTGTAGAACTCTCTTCTCTTGATTTGCTTCTCTCTCTTTGCTCTCTCTCTCTCTCTCTCTCTCTCTCTCTCTCTCTCTCTCTCTGTGTGTGTGTGTGTGTGTCTGCATGTGCATGTGTTTGTGCATAGATATGTTTAGGTACATGTGCTCATTTGTAAGTGGGATTCACATATGCCCTGATGTCAATATTAAGTGTATTTCTTCAATTGTTGTATCTTTGAGGCAGTCTTTCTTAATGAACCCAAAGCTCTCTGTATTGGATAACCTGTTTGGCCAGCTCCCAGGATAAAGTATCCTCTGCAGTGAGATAGTTCTGTGGCACTGACCACACCCATTGGGGGGTGGAGCCATGGGCGGAGTGACCTGTGGAAGGAGGTCGGAGGGGGCCAGGAAAGGCACTCTCTTTCTGGTGTGACTCGGACAGGAGAGGATCGGGTTGAATTTCCTGGTGTTCATCTGTCTAGGTTGTAAGTTATTTCTCCCTGAATAAACATCTATTCAGCCTATTTGTTTATCCTGATCCTTATTTTACCGCGTTATCTGGTGTCAGAAGTGGGATTTTCTCTACTTTTTGGTGCTAGGATTATAAGATATCTCCGTTAAGAGTAGTTTGTTTGTTTGTTTGTTTATTTATTTATTTATTTATTTATCTAGCAGCCTGGTCCCACTACTGCGCCAGCCCCAAATAACACACTGAGATATTGTATTTGATATAATTCTGTTGGGCTGTTACTAGTTTCTTATCAACTAGCTCTGTTTTAAATATTAACCAATTTCTATTAATCTAAGTGTTTCCACATGGTCTCATCTTACCAGAGAAAGGGGCTAGCATTCTTCTCTCTCTGTCCTCCATCTTGGAGCTCCCCGCTACTACTTCCGGAATCCTCCTTGTCTCCTAGTCCCACCTATCTTGCTTTCCTATTGGCCAACAGTGCTTTATTCATTAACCAATAAGAGAAATAAATATACAGAATGACATCTCCCATCATGTCTCTACATCAGCAGTTTTATTTGTTATCTTCTGTATCCCAGTTCTCACACTGGACAGGAAGCAATTTACTGACTGAATCATCTCCCTAACCCAATATAGACTTTATTTATTTATTTATTTATTGACACAGGGTCTCACCACATAGTCCTGGCTGGCCTGACATTCACTGTGTAGACCTATCCTTGAATTTACAGAGATCTTCCTGCCTCTGCCTCCTGAGTGCAGGGATTAAAAGCATGTGCCACCATGTTCAGTTCATTATAGAGCTCTTAACATTAGATTCATGAACTAGAATTTCTGAGGCATTCTACCTTTTTGCCCTACTCCATGTTAATCATTAAATTAGATCAAGCTGACTGGTTTTCCCTCATGAAGAAATGGTTCTTTCCATAAGAAGATTTCACATTCCTTAAAACTTATGAAGGTATATAATGCTTGTGATGAGACTGACCTGTGTTTTTGGGAGTCTAGTTCCAGAATTGAAGCAGAAGAGAAGGGTGTAGCCACAGGCAGAGTGGAGCACTGAACTCTTCAGGTGAGAACACTGAACTATGAAGTAGTAACACAAATCCAAGCAAGAAAAGAGCCCTCGACTACTAACTTCTGCTATTGTGCCTTTTATGTCTCATGGAACAAAGTATGATATTTAATAACTTTTTTCTACATTCCTTTGAAAACACATTTTTCATAGAATGTACTCTGATCATGTTTTCTCCTCTCCCAACTCCTCACAGATCCTCTGCTCCCACTCAATTGCACACCTTCTTTCTCTCTCTCTTGAGAAAACAAACAGGCAAATGGAAAAATGCAAACAAACCAGACTTTGAAAATAAACAAGAATAACAAACAGAAAGTACAAATAACATCCACACACACAAGAAGTAAAATGCATAAATACACAAAATAAGAAACTAAAATATACAAGCAAAAGACCAGTAAGACAAGAAAATTCTCAAACACAGCAATATGAGATGAAACAGCTACAAAAACACCATTGACTTTTTTGTGTTGGACATCTACTGCTGGGAGTAGAGACTACCACTAAGTGTGGTTAATATACCTAGTGCAATTCCATTGGAGAAAATTAACTTCTCATATGCAAGTGGATGCCACTTGTCCATGTCCCACTCTCAGCACTGGAAATGCATTGGACTCAGATCTGTGGAGGGGATTTTTTGATGAAGATATTTAATAACTTTTTTCTTCCCAAGAAATTCTTTTTATTATTATTATTTATTTATTTTCTTATTTTACGTATTTATCCCAGTTCCCCCTCCCTTCCTCCCTCCTTCTCTCCTACCTTTCCATGACCCCCAACAACCCTCCCATCCCACCCTCCCCACTCCTCCACAGGTAGGGCAATCGAAATCTGTCAGGTCATTTGGAGTAGGGTCTAGGCCCTCCCTCCTGCCTCTAGGTTAAGGGAGTATCCCTCCATGGGGAATCCCAAAGTCCTTTTGTGTACTAGGGATACATCCTAGTTACACTGTCAGAGGTCCCTTAGACTGCTCAGGCCTTCTAACTGAGACCCATGTTCAGAGGGTCTGAGTGGGTCCAATGCTGGATTCCCAGCTATCAGTCTGGGGGCCCATCAGCTCCTCTTTGTTCAGGTCAGCTGTCTCTGTGGGTTTCTATAGCCTAGAATTGTCCTTCCTCTCTGCATCTGGATTCTAGTTTGGCTCAGTGTTTAGCTGTGGATGTCTGCTTCTGTTTCCATCAGCTACTAGATGAGGGCCGTATGATGCTGGATAAATTAGTCATCAATCTCATTATTAGAAAAGGGCATTTATGATATCTTTTCTACTGTTGCTCAAATTTTTAGTTGGAGTTAGGCTTGTAGGTCTCTGAACATTTCTCTAGAGTCAGTTTCCTCTTCAAACCTATAATGGCTCCCTCCCTCTTTTATGGTCTCTCTCTCTCTCTCTCTCTCTCTCTCTCTCTCTCTTTCTCTCTCTCTCCTTGTCTATTCCTCCCCTGACACAATATTTATATTCCCACGTGTTTTCCTCTTTGATGGCTTGTTTATAGTCTTTGCAACTTTTTTTGATACCTTATGTGTGCCATGCTCTACTGTAGAACTGTACCCCCACCCCAGTTTTCATGGATATTTCTGAATATGTTTGAAGACAATGTTTATGTTTTCATGAAACAAATGGTCCATCTAGAAATCCAATTGCTCAAATAATTCCTTAACTTGGGAAGAAGCTGACTGGTTACTGATGAGAGGAATGCTACATGAATTGTTTGCTTAATTGTTAAAAACATCCAATTGACCAGTTCAGTGCTCCTTTCACCTGCTTTGAAGATATAAAATATTGGGTTGGATAATTGGGAGTCAGTGGTTATATTGGTGGATCTCTGAAATAACAGCATGAGAAGATTCTTCTGTATGACTGTGTTAGTGAGAATTCTTATGTTTGCAATGAATACTTCAAAGAATTTAAAGGAATAACACTTTATTTTGACTTATTTCAGTCTATAGTTGACTGGCTCTATTGTTTGTAGGTCCATAGAAGGGCATGGTAGAAGAAAGCTGTTCATCTACTGGCAACCTTGGAGTTATAAGGACTAACAGAAAATGATAAAGGACAAAATTCATGCTTGTCAAGTATGCCCCACTTTCCACAAGTTCACCATATTTCAACAGTCTACTAAAATTTTGATTCCATGAATAGATTAGCATGGATTAAATTAGAGTCCCCATGAACTCTGGAAACCCCTCAGAGATACACCTAGAGATATGCTTTTCTAATCTCCAAGATAGCTCTTGATTCAATCTAGTTGACAATCATCATGAATCATCATGATGAGTCAGCTCTCATTTCTTCTTCAGTTATTTGTTCACTTTGATTTTTTTCCCTAGGTGTTGAACTTTCACCTGGTTTGATTCAAGATGGACAACAAACTCAAATGCAGACTAAAGAAGTTCAAAGGCCTTTCTCCGAAAGTAAGATCAATTTTAAGTCAAATTCAGGATGCCAAGTTTAAAAAAAAAAAACAGTGAGAAGTGATTTTAACTTATATCCTATTTATAAGTACAATATTTATACTTTCCCCAGTGAACAGTTGGTGAACTTGCCTTGCAAATAGTACATTTTTAAATATCTGGAGTGTGATACAGATTTGACTTCCAATTTTGATTTTATGCTAGCCTTTCTTTTATTTTACAGAAGTATTTAATTTTCTGGTAGTTCAAAACCTTTCAGTGATGACAGCATCTGTTCCATTCATATTTTCTGTCCCCCTCAAAGGGTACTGAAGCATCTCCTCTACTAATATAGAACTAGCAAGGAGCTCTATACATTTACTGATACATGATAGCATAAGTAAATGAATGCTTTCATTTCCATTCTTTCTCTTCTATCTTCATACATAAAATAACCACAACCAATGTACTACTCCCTCAATAGCTAAAACATATCTTTGAAAATTACATCACATGAATAGATACATGGGAGTTGGGTTGGCTGGATAAGTACATAATAAAAAACTTAGTTGTTAGTATGAAATCCTTGAACTTCCTTCCTTCCTTCGAGGATGTCTAAGGTCCACTGTCTGACTGGTTAAGTTGTCTAGGGCCAAGTGCTTGCCCACAAGGTGAACACTAATATAAAACCTGTTGTTTTTACACTAATCCATCATTCCTTTCTCCCACCTCATTGCTTTCCTACACTTTTAGAATGCTTTCCTTAGTAAGAAGTTTACCTAATCTTTGGAACAGGTTAGCATTTGATTGACAAACCTTCCAGTTTGTTTGCTGAGACTAATTATGACCTCATAAAGAGAAACTTAGTTTTCCCCACACCTGGATTATGTCCTAAAGTTTCTTTACAGTAATTTATACAGGTATCACCTAAATCTTTTTTAAATGCTAATTTCTTCATGGCCATTGACTTTGAATATAGGAGTAGAATTGCCTCTAAGTTAATTTTCATAGAGTGCTAACAGAGTCTTTGTCATTGTTGATTAGGTAGGATGTAGACATTGAGCATATAAAGCCTTTATTTATGTTGTTTCTTATTTTAGAAGGAACTTACTAAGTTGTTTTCTCAGGCTTTGTCCCATAGAGTCTGTGACAAGAACTGGGCAGAATTGGCTTAATAAAGAATGTGTTGTCAGGAAGTACCAAGAGAGGAGGGAGGAAGCAAGATAGGGAAGAACATCCTAGCACTAAGAGAGGAGTTGGGAAGAAAGATATGACAGACCATCTAAGTGTAGTGAGCAATGCTCAGCTCTGTTTAGCTTCTGGGAAATAAGACGTACACCAGAAGCACCCTACCATAAGGGCAGGTTAGAGGAGTATTTGTTCTTGTCTGTTATTAAGGAGTGGCACTTCAGACAGGTACTGGCTCATGTACTGTACCTGGCAGGCTCTATTGGTTAGAAAGCACTAGGGCAGAATCTTCAGGAAAGATTACTTTGGAGCAGTCAGAGCCTTGGCAATGGCAGTGACTCTCTTTCCCCTCTGCTGCCACCCTGAGTAAAGATGTGCCTAGAAGTACACTTCAGACTTTACTGCTCAGTGATCCTGAAGTGCGGAGGATGATCACCTTGGTCCACATAGTATGGGTTTGTTTTTTGTCATGGAAGCAGCTCTTCCTAAGTTTCAAAAGAAGTGTCTAGTCACTGACGGACATTGGGCCTTTTGCTTTCCAAGAAAGTGGCTTAGATTTATTGATGTAAGTAAGCATTTTTTTTAAGTGGAAGGATAAAAGAAAAGATGAGGATTAGAACAAAAAATGGCTGATCTCAAGAGCTATGCTCCTTTCCATTTAGTTCAGTTTTTGCCTCATTAAAGATTTCTCAAGATGAGAAGTCTTCTAGCTACCATCAGTAGGAGGAAAGGGTCCCTCCCTAAGGATTCTCAGCCCGGGCTGATAATGGTTTCTGTGTGTCTAAGACTTTGATCTGTAAATTGGCCTGCCAACCTGGCTGGAAAGCAAAACTGTGACTCCATTATGGGCCATTCAAAATCAACCAAAACGTCAACACTCTTAAAGACAGATCTGTTAGTAATGCAAATATTTCTGTAATAAGCATTTTCTCACATTATATCATAAAATTTGCCAATGTTTGCCCATCTTTGTAATTATGATGGCTTTCTTTTTCAGAAATGAAGTACTGATGCACACATTTCTGCATTCAATAGCCTGTCTTGAAGAAAATTTCCTGAAGCCAATAACACTCATTTGAATAAATAAAATTTATCCAGGAAACCTCTGAATTCATCTAAGTGTGTGTGTGTGTGGGGGGGGAGAAGCTATGTTTATCTTTCAGTTAATGGTGTTTAAGTGTTTTTGTGTCTTCTAATTCTTTAATAATTGGTTATGGATGGTAGCATTCCATTCAGTATATAGGTTGTTCTGCTGGCTAGATGGTAATAGTTTCCATGGAGTGAATCTGTGCACACATTATGTGCTTATTCATGCATATTTGTGTACTCCTTATGTTCAGTCATTTGACAAATATTTATTGGATGGAAATATATCTGTCATTAAAAAAATCATCTTAGTTGAAGTCCTCAATGAGTTAGTGGATCTGCTGAAAAGGAAGTGTCTCTGTTCTAAGAAAGACTTTCATTCAGGTTGTAACAACTGCTTGATATTGAGTTGATGAGTTAACCCATCCAAATGTCAGTTTCTAAATATGTCTGATTGCAATAGATAGTATTTACCCCATGATCAATGAGAGTGGAATTAGATAATGGAATCAAATTAATATTTGATTTTATAGATGACAGGATGGTTGCATATTATCCCCAATATGTGATTCCTCCAACTTGAACAGAATAGAATCCTTGTGCTCAAAGCACCACAGAAACATTCTGATTTACATCCATGCCATCTTGCTTTCATCTTTTCATGGTTGTAGAGAAGTAGCAAGAAGCTTCCTTTTATCTCAGGTGTCACTAGGATAACTCTTATCAGGTAAGAGACAGAATCTCTTTTTTATCAATTAGGTACTCATTAAGGTCAGAAAACTTGTATTGATTAGTGAGGTAGTGCATGGACAAAAGGTAGTTGTAAATTGACTGTGAACTGAAACACAAGAGCTGCCCGGTGATGCCTCTGAAAGTATTTTCATCCATTTCCACTGGATTTTATTAAACACCTGACACCAAAGGCCTAAGAAGGCTGTTTAAATATTTGATAGTGAATTGATTGTGTATTTTGACAGAGTTGTGCTTTTTCAGGAGTCCCAATGATCATATGGATTGGTTGTCCATTTGCTGAACTTGCATGAGCTGTGTTGACAAAGCCAGAATATTCCTTTGGGCACATGCTTGGCATCAACTAGTGTCATTTTGTAATATTGGAGCAAACATTTTTTTTTCTCTATGTTTGGGAACACATTTCTAAAATCACAAAGGAAGGGCGTGAAAATATGTGACTTCTGTACACAAATATTTATTTTATAGACAGTGCTTCAGGAACATTTAGTGGATAAAGCCAAGTAGATCTATATATTGATCAGGCTGGCTGGCTTCCAGGGTAGGAGAACTTGATTCAGCTCCCACAATTCATTGTTCTCTTTGACAGTTTTACTAGTTTATGTGGGCAGCCCTGCTCTCATGGCTATGAGCCCTTTGCTACCTAGTTGGGCATGGGCAGAGAAGGAGAAAACATGAAGGAAAAAAAAAGGAGTATATATAGTGTATATCAATGATAGAATTAAAATTCTCAAAAATTTATCTTTAATAAGATATGTAGGAGAGAAGGACTATGTATTTGCCCTTTTAGCACATGGTTTTAACAAGCCCATGTTGGAGCATGTCCCATCTGGACTCTTCTCTATCTTCACTTGTCATCCACATAGCTGAAGAAATTTTCCTTACAGCCCTGAATCTCTGGCACACCAGTGAATGGGCAGTAAACCAATCATAAACACAGTGCAGGGTTGTTATGAATAGCACAGAAAATGTATACAAAATGTATGTAAAATTCCCAACAAATAGTAGGTAATGATTTCCAGTTATTTTGAATTTTTTAACAAGGGTGTTACAACCTCTGGGAAGTTAAGCTATGTATTCGTTAGAATATAGTAGTAGAAGTGGGCGAGGTGTTAAATGCTGTTTTTGGCTTCATGATTGCTCATGGTATATAGGCTATTAATATAGTTTTCTGACTATAAGTTACATGGTAAAGTTGTATTAGAACTTGGTGATAATACAAGAACTCTAATGAGCTGTAGGAAGAGTTTGAAGGTAAGTGGGAAGGGCAGATCATACTGAGCCTTGCATGCCTTTATGATTTTGGCTTCGACTTTCACTATGTCAGGGTTTTAAGGAGAGGGGCATATGACCTGCTTTCTGGTTTTCTCTTTCTTTTCTTTTCCCTTCTTTAATTATGGTTCTGATTGCTATGTGGGCTCCAAGTAGGTCAGGGACAGTCAGGCAGGGAGAGAACTCCCTGATAGATCCTGCTCCAGGTCCTTGGTGACCTTTGTCGACTCTTGAATAAAGATGACCACAATAGAATTCTGGGAAGCCATTTCACTGCTGAAGTGTGGGGCAAAACAAAGCAAATACTCTTGTTGATGGGTCATGGCATGCAAGAGAAAGGGGTGCAAGTGAACAGTCCATTCACAGTTAAAGTTATGATCATCTAGAATAACAAGGTTTGAGGTGTTGAGGAATTCAGTTTGGTGCACTTGTCCTATAAGAATGTTTGCTTAGTTCTCCCTAGAGTTGGAAGTTAGACAAGTTCAGGCTGAAGACAGGAATTTAGAAAACATAGAGATGAAATTCAAAATCTAAGACTGGATGTCATTACTAGGAAGTGATTGTGACGGACCAGAGGGATAGGGTCCTGAACCCCAGGAGAAGGCACCTTTCATTAATATCTCTAGAAGGCATAAAGAATGGAGTCCTCAGAAGACTCGTCCTACATGTCATCACTTGAAAGTTTTTCTGCCTTGTGCAGGCTTCAGCCATAAGACAGGGTTCAGTGTTAGGACACAGAACCTAACAGTCCAAACACAGTGCTCAGACACAGTGAATACTACAAAGTGAAAGATATTTGATGGACTTTAGATTCAGGAATGTGCCCACCTGTTTCCTCTCTCTTTTCTCCTCTGAAGAGAGCAATAAATATTTCTCTTACTGAAGAGGAGTCTTTGAAACCAGAAACTCTATCCCCCCAAAACTAGCTGTAAAACTCAGAAAAGTCACACTCCTCTTTAACCCTTTTCCTTGGAGACCCACAGGGCTACCTTCACATAGTGAAGAAGGAACAACACTTTGCAGAGAAGTAAAGAGTAGTTTAGACAAGGTTTTCTGGGATTTCCCCTCAGGCTGGCACAGTCAGGCCAGACCCTGGGAATACTGTCCAATTCAACATCAAATCTAAGCATGCAAATGAACACTGTTCCCTGGACTGTTCATTATTTTTTTTCTGACTTTTCTCATGTTATATGAAATTTCAGTTGAAAAGGCTTGCAATGCTTTTCTCCTATTTACCTGTCTTTTCTTCTACAAATGTTTGCTGTCTCACTTGTGAGGGATATGGGTAATGATAAAATTTTCTTGTAGTTATTAACATCATATTTCATTTGATCTCTTAGTAGGTATCATTTGATTGTTATGTACTTGTTTCTGGGATATATGAAGAATATAAAAGTAAGTGATGTAAAAATAACCCTTCTAAACATAAGTAAAAGATTTGAACTGAAACTTTATCAAAGAATACATAAACATGTCTAATGAGCATATAAAAATTTTTCTGTCTTTACAGAGATGCAAGAGAGTCACAATGAGCTACTATTTCATATAACTCAAGCAGCTAAAATCAGGATGAGCAGGTGGGGATATGGCTCAATGGTACAGCACTTGCTCAGCATCTGCAATGCCACGGGTTCAGTCCCCAATACTTATAAATGTCCAAATCCCCAAACAAATAGGTAAAAACACCCGGTGAAGATAAACAACAGAAAGAAAGCCATACTAACGCTAGAAGGAACACAAAACACTAAGGACTCTGCTATATTGCTAGTGAGGAGTGCACACTCGAACAGCTACTTATGAAAATGGCCAGTTTCTTATAAAATTAAACATGTTCTTTACCACATATACAATAACCCATATTTACGTAACAAGAGCATAAAAATTTCCATGCACTCATGCTTATAGTGTCTTTATTCATGTTTGACAAAAACTGGGAATCATTCAAATAATGTCCTTCAAATGATGAGTGGTTAATAGACATGCTCCCAAGGACAGCCCATTGAGAAATACAAAGAAACCAACTTATGGCACACACTAGCTTAGGTACATCTCAAATGTATTGTGATGAGTGAAAAGAGCCTGACTCACATTCTCTGTGTCCTATGGTTGTGGAACAATCTGAGGTATGGTTGAGGGCTGTCCATTGTGAAGAGGGAAGATCTGCAAATATTTGGGGGGCAACTGTGTTGTATTTTTGACTGGTGGTTACATCGTGTATGTCAAAATTCATTAAAATGACATATTTAATGGTAACTTTTAAATTTTAGATGGCAATGGTATTTTATTATGTGAACAATAAACATAAATACATATTAAAATATCAGGGAAACAGAAGCTTTTTTTATTTTTTATTTTTTGCTTTTTAGCGTTGAAGTAATTGTCTCACTTAATCAGAAGGGATCCAGGTGTTATAATGAAGTGTTCCCAAGGGCAAAGTGACAGATTCTGTGGGGGCCCTTTTTATGTGCTCTATCCAGGAGAACTTGGAGCAAAGCTAGTGAAGAACTTTCAAACCTGATGGTTAGTCCCTCACCCCAGTGAATGATGACCCAGCTCAATGCACTACAAAGTGTCAGGACACCTCTAGCTTGCTTTATTTTTAGATCCCAGACCAAGTCTCCACACACAGTACATTTTGCAAGGGGTGAGGTTGACCTGAAACACTGCAGGCAAATTCTCCAGAGTAAAAGATTTTTAACTACATGTCAGCAATGATTAGTTACAAAGAGAAAGAGAACTGGTCCACTTGACACTAAGTGACAGAACAATATGACAAAAGAGAAAAACAGGGAAACTCAGACTTAAGACAAGAGACTGATCCCCAGGACTGTAAGGGACAAGTCTTTTGATTGCATCTTTTGTCCAACGAATAATAAATCCCTACCCACAAAAGGCTTTTTAGGCTAGTCTCCTTGATTTTGACCTGGTGACCTGCAAAGTATAATTTGCAGAGTTAAAGGGATATGACCTGCATTTAATATTTCATTTCTATGTATCTCCACAATGTGTAGCTTGGTGAGCAAACCATAGAATCTCATTATTCTCCATAAACCAGTACAGCATGGAAAACATGTTCTAATGCATTTTTAGGACCCAGGTAACATGTTTCTAACCCTGATTAGCAATGATGCACTTTCCAATATCTTGACTCAGGCATCTGCCCAGGCTTTTAATTGTTGTGGCTGACTTTCTGGGAAACCTCAACTGCAATGGTAGCACAATAGCTGAGATTTGTTAGAGCCAAGCATTCAGACACCAGAGGGAAGAAGCAGGACTAATAAGATAATCAGCATCACTGCCATCATACCCATCACATCACCACCACCATTTCCATTGTCATCACCATCATTATTGCACTATGAAGCAGAGGCTAAATGTGAAATGTGAAGTAAATAATAATACAACAGGGAAGGGGAATATGGTGACTCAAACAGGTCTGTCTTGACTATAGGTTTAATTCCTTCACCAGTAAGAATAATTAGACAACTGATAAAACATCAGTTTCTTTATTTATTGAGAGGAGATCCAGGGCATGGTGAAACAGCCTAGTTGGTAGTGTTTGCTTTGCAAGTATAAATTCAATCTCAGAACCCATTTGAATAAGTTGGGCATGGTGGAGCACATTTGTGATTCTAAGAATGGTGCTTCAGGAACAATGCCTGAGGGTACACACACACACACACACACACACACACACACACACATAGACAAACCCACAGACATACACACACATACATAAATATGCACTCACATACCCATAGTCATATACAAGCATACACATAAACACACAAACACACAAGACACACACACACAGAGTCACTAGTTTAATCACCACTGCTTAGACTTTTGAGTTTAGTTTGCAGATGTTTAAGTACAGTACTTGGCATATAACTTACTCTTGGTAGTTGTCAGAAACACAGCAACAGAATTTGAAATAAGCATCAGTTTTGAACATGGCATGTGAAGTGTGTTATCAAGGGGTGGTCCCTGCTGGAGTTAGAAATTTGTGTGTATAAATAATACTTAAGAATATGGGAGAAGGTTGGGGTAGTGAGATTTTTCTATGGAACAAGATAGATTATGGCCAACAACAAAGGAAAAGACTGTAGGCATAGGTGTAGTCTAGAGCTCTCTGGAGTCTAGCAGAGATTGGGATACTTCCATGAGATGTCTCCTCCTTTTTTGTTCCTCCTACTATTTAATTACCCACATCATACTTTACAATTCTCCACAAACATCTCAGTGTCAGAGTTGGAGTCTAGAGAAATCCTGACTGCCCCCTCCACTCACTTTTAGTTCTCACACTATAAACGGAATGAGGAAAAAAAGTTAAATAAAATTCTCTTGGCTTATGTCATTGCAATCCAGATCTCCATTGTCAGGGTAAAGGGGCCAAGCAATTATCTGGATAATTCAGGCAGAACCTACCAGGCCCCTGGGACCTCTTTCTCCTTCTGCTCCTTTGGCGGGAGTTACCAAGGAACCACTTCAATCCTGTTTCTGCTTGCACAGCCCTGGTCTGACTACATCTTTAAGCACTGGACCTTGTCACTGAAACAAATATATCATACTGGAAACAAATAGCAGCAAGGAAAGACACCCTTGTCTCAGATGTGGGTGTATTTAATTTCCATATGGACTGAGCTGTAAGCCAGTGCAGAAGCAGATCTGAAGTGTGAAGGATAAATGAAGGCAGACAGTCAGGGCTGAATCCTTGTCAGTTTGAA
This sequence comes from Phodopus roborovskii, assembly GCF_943737965.1. Lineage (NCBI taxonomy): Eukaryota > Metazoa > Chordata > Mammalia > Rodentia > Cricetidae > Phodopus > Phodopus roborovskii. The sequence continues at coordinate 12,563,867 of NW_026126424.1, forward strand.
ATGAAATCAAACTCACTAAAGGGGAAGGGGTAGAGTTTTTGAACAAGAGCCTGCATTAGCATTTATTGTTATTTATGGCTCTTTGGAGGAATACCAAGAATAGTCAAGCAAAAAAGAATATTTTTAACCCATGTCACAAAACACCATTTAAATTTATAGTTTCCTCATTAGGAATGTGTTCCTAATAAAGAAACACCATTCTACCTGCATGAATAAGAAGGGGCAGGTGCTTGTAAGAGAAAAGCCTGGAGATTTTCATTTGTTTAAATGGCTATAGTACATACCTATTGTAAATGAAACTAACCTGCTGGGGATGATCATCCTTTTGTGGGACTGAATATAAATTCATGGAACTTGCAGTTGTCACCAAATAAAAATAAAGAGGAAAGCGGCCTTCCTCAGTATTGAGGGAGCCTGTTGGGTCTTATCATTTTTTTGGGGGGGAGTTTTTTTAAAATTTATTCTTTGAAATTTCATTTTATATTCCAACTATAGTTTTCCCTCCCACCTCTCCTTCTGCCCCCCCCCCCCCAGCCCACTCACAGTCCACTGCTCCTCACGGGTAAGGGCTCCTATGAGGAGCCAACAAAGTCTGGAACAATAGGTTGGAGTAGGACTAAACCCCTCTTCCATGCATTAAGACTGAACATAGCATCCCATCATAGGGAATGGGCTCCAACAAGCTAGCTCATATATCAGCTTTGTATCATGGTCCTACTGCCAGGGGCCTCTCAGATAATCCAAGCTTCACAACTGTCTCCCACACATGAAAGGCCTAGTTCTTTACCTAGAGTCTACACAGCTGTCGGTCTAGAACTCATGAGTTTCCACGAGCTTGGTTCAGTTGTCTCTGTAGATTTCTTCATCATGACCCTGACCTCCCTTGTTCCTATATTCCCACGTCCCTCTTTTAGACTGGATTCCTGGAGCTTGGTCTGGTTGTGGATCTCTGCATCTGGTTCCATCAGTTACTATGGTGATAGTTGGTGTATTCACCAATCTGATTACAGGGGTAGACCAGTCTGAACATCCTCTCCACTATTGCCAGGAGTCTTAGCTGGAGTCATGCTTGTGGATTCTTGGAAATTACCCTAACACCATATTTCTCCGTAAGCCCATAGTGGCTCTCTCTATTAAGATATCCATTTCATTTCTCTTACACTGCATCCCTCCAGCCTCTCAGTCCTCCCATTGAAAACATGATGGATCTTATTTTAATGAGCTACAGATCCCAAGACAGGCAAGAAACAGAACAGAACTGTGTGATAAGTTACAGAGCTCCATAACTGAATCAAGCTGGGGCCATGGTAGTCCTTAGCAGCAGCTGTGGGTACAAATAAAAGTGCTTCTACTCGCTCATAATTAGCCATGTTTCAGTCTGTACTTGAGTCCATATGATCAGTCATGTATCAGAAGAAAAGTCTAGGAATATAGGTTTTGCCTTCTCTGTTTGCCTTTCAAAATATTTGCCCCTATCCACACATCAGTAAGTTTAATAATGTGGCACATTTTAAGACATCTGAAATCCTCTATGTGAATTAAACGCCCTATCTCAAATCTTCATCTTCACATTCCCTAAATTGCATATGTTGCTAGTCTCATACAAGTTGCACTGCCTTCTCCATTGTTTGCCAGTGGTGTTTAAATGCAAAATCTCAAGAATAGCAAAGTGTAGAGAGTTAGTGATTGATGGAGAGGTCATGACTACTTGGGACAGTTTTAGCACCCTCTTCTCAGGGAACACCGAAGGAGGGGTGGAAAGAAAGTAAAAGCAGAGTTTGGGGGGATGTGCAGCAAGAAGACATCACTTGGAAATGACATAGCCTTTGCACGGACGAGCTAACTCTTTTTGTGATGATCTGCACAAATGCTACATAAGATTGGGGTCGTCTGTGTAGTCATGGATGGGAGAGGAACCCATGATGTCCCACCCACAAGATGAACTATTGGCAACTAACAGTTGTTGGAGAGTCACTTTCTTCACCATTGTAGCCACAGAGAAGTTGCACTTGCTCTGCTCAAACCTGCCACTCACATTTGGGAAAGTAACTCTTATTAGATTCTGTGGCCTTCAAACACAAACAGGCATGCATGCACGCATGTGCTCACACACAAACACACACACACACACACACACACACACGACAAAAAAAAAAGACAAAAAGGAGGGGAATTTATTGAGAAAAACTGTTCCCACAAGAGAGGTAGGTGTGTGTGTGTGTGTGTGTGTGTGTGTGTGTGTGTGTGTGTGTGTGTGTGTAGGAGGGCAATGAGAAGTGAAAAGGACTAAAATTCATTATATAAATAAATGAAATTTTCAAACAATAAAAAATAAAATTCTAATTAACTATTAAGCTGTATGTCAGGAAGCCGCTCCATCAAGTTCCGAAGTAATCTTGTAACAATTCCATGGACCCTGTCTCAGGAATCTATCTGAGTAGCAAACTACTTCAATATTTAAGGGTTTAAAATATTTTTCCTTCTGTTGCAGTCTGGGTTGGACTGGATGGCTTAGGTCTTCTAGTTAACTGTCTAGTGAACTGAAACATATGACATGGCCTTTTTACCTTCCTAAATGGGGCTTCATGTCAATGGCCTAGATTTTCCAGGAGTTGGTCAGGCATCTCCACATCACCTCTTCTGTGCTAACCTTGAGATTCCTAAATTCCTGGTCCCAGAGAGGTCAGAGTTCTTACACAGTAGCTGGTTTCCAAGAAAGTTCAGGAATGAGCACCCTTGTCTTCTTAAGGCTAACCAGTGTCACAACACATAACATTATAGTAATAAAAGTAAGTGACAGTGCCAACCCAGTTCAAGGTAAAGGAAACAGAACCATCTCTCAGGAGATAGAGGATTGGCATGTGTGTACGAGAAGAAAGAACTGGTGTTAGTCACCTTTAGAGACCTCTAAGCTGCCTGCTCAGGAGACCAAGGAGAGCTGGACATGGGACTCATTTCTTAGAAACACCTTACAGTTGAGCAAACCACTTTAAAAATTTAAACAATGATTTTTAACCAATTTTATAACATTCACACTGGGAAATACTTCATATCCGAGTGCAATGTATAAACAAGAAGTCACAAAATATAAATTTCAGTAAGAAAGTGTGCATGCAAGCACATCCCACCATGCATACACACACAACAAAAATTCCATGAAGTAATGCCAATTCTTAATATGTGCACTGAACTCTGAGCATTTTTTGTTCAGTTTCATTTTAAGCAAAGTACTCTTGACCCATGAAATTGATATCATGACCTACCAGAGGGGTAGAATTGCGATTTGAACAATACAAATCTCATCCTATCTAGTCATTTGGCAGATGAGGATTCATGAGTTTGGACAAGAGCTGGAATGCAGAACTCTGGATTCTGACAGAGAGGCCAATACTCTCAGCTCACTGCACGGCTTGGGCAGATAGTGAGCAAACAGTGATCAGAGGTGACTTATTAGTTTGTGTACTTCATTCGTTTTCCTCTGGTCTCCACGCAAAAGCACAAGTGAGGGGTTGGTGGTATTTCAACAGTGTTTCCCTGCTCATTTCCCTGCAGTGCAACTGTGTTATGTCTTAGCAAACCCAAGCTTCACCACAGCCCTTCAGTTTCTATCCCTTGCCTTCAGACCAGCAGTTTTGATTTTATTTGTATAATGGAAAGATAATCCACACAAAGACTTGTATCTACTCAATGCCAAGAGGGAAACTTTACTCTTTTTGTGCTGGGTTACCTCAACATGATTTCTTCAAGTCACAAAAAGAGGAACATATACTCAGTCATATATGAATTTTAGACATAAAGCAAAGGATCACCAGCCTCACATCAACAGAGAAACTAGGATACAAAGAGGAACTGAAGAGATTCATACGAGGTCCCTCACAGCAAGGGAAAAAGACAAAATCTCCTGAGCATATTGGGAGCGGGGATGGGGGCAGTGAATGGAGAGGGAGTTAGGAGAAAGAGAAGTGGAGGAGAGAAGAACAGGTGGGACCAGGAAGATTGATGAGTTGGGGAACAAACAGAGGAGAATAAAAGAAAAGATACCATAATAGAGGGAGCGATTATATGTTGAAGAGATAACTGACTCTAGAGAAATATCCAGAGACCTACAAGGATGACCCCATCTAACAAATAACAGTGGAGAGGCTACCTTATATGCCCTTCTCTGATAATGAGATTAATAACTAACTTATGTGCCATCATAGAGCCCTCATCTAGTAGCTGATGGAAACAGAAGCACACACCCAAACCTAAACACTGAGCCGAACTCATGGAATCTACTTGCAGAGAGACAGGAGTAATAAGGAAAGGGGTCAAGACCAGGCTGGAGAAACCCACAGAGAGCTGATCTGAACAAGGAGGCACTCATGGATCCCCAGACTGATAGCTGGGAAACCAGCATTGAATCAGCTGGTCCCCTGAAAGTGGACCTCAGTTAGAAGGCCTGGGAAGTCTAAGGGACCTCCCACAGTGGAACCAGGATGTATCCCTAGTTCACAAAAGGACTTTGGGAGCACATTCCCCATGGAGGGGTACTTCCTTAACCTAGAGGCAGGAGGGAGGCCCTAGTCCCTACTCCAAATGACTTGACAGATTTTGATAATCCCTCTTGAAGGCATCACCCTCCCTGTGGAGTGGGTGGGGATATGATGGGAAGGGATTAGGGGATGGGAAGGGGAGAGGGAGAGGGAACTGAGATTGATATGTAAAATAAGAAAAAAAAAATAAATAGGGAAATTTTCCTGACTTCAGTGTTGTTCAAAACCAGGGCAGTTTCTTAAGAGAGGTGGTGAAAATGTCTGAGGAGGATCTGAGGAATGAGCTTGGCTTCCAGGAAGGGGTTTCAGTGCATTTCTGCCTAGAATCATAGCTTGTCTGACTGACCTCTGTATCCAAATCATTAGTCACTGGTTTCATGATGTTATGAGGTTGCATTAACGGATGGTCCAATTAGCTCTTAACAATAAAGCTGCTCATTAAGTAGACTAAACTATCTAAACATTGGTCTGCAATTGATGGTACTGAGAGGCTAGATGCTATTTTTGTTCTATTGTAGTTTGATGTTCTGCTTCAGCATGACAGAAATGTAATGGGGCCCACTTTGGTCACACTTCTAAATTTTCTAGGAGCCATATTTTCTAAACTAGAAATAGAACTCATTTTAATTATGCATTTTGAGATAAAATTGGATCTTAAATGTAAAAACGATGCATGATTTCACTTCTTTAATGTTAACACCTTGTAGGAACATGATGATGTTCACAAACCAAAGAAATTAGCATGGGTACAATACTGTTTACTCAATTGTAGACTTTATTTAGTTTGGGAAAGTAATTAACACAAGAGATACAAAGTGTTGTGTTTTCTATGTATAATCAATCTAAAACCATGCAAAAATATTTCATATTCTTCGATTTTTTTCTAGGTATGTATTTTATTCTCACAGTATATTTCAATTTAGGCCAGGCATATATCCAGACTTCAGTTATTACATATAACAACTCACAGAAGACCATCATCAATAAGGTACTCATTCTGAATTGGACACTTGAGCCCATGAAGTGATGGTTTAGGAGGTAAAGGAGCTTGCTGTTAAGGCCATGGGTTTGGGAGTTGAGTGGATTAGGAGGTGAATTGAATTGTATGTTTGAAACTTAACATTTTCTGTATGACCTTGCCATATAACTTTCCAGACTTCTAGTACTTCATCTGTTAAAAAAAAAAAAACAATTAGGCAAAAGGATGAAGAAATCTTGTATAACTTATGGGATTATGGAGTGGATTGAAAGTGATCACATGTTAAATGCCAGTGCTACTACACCTTACCTAAGCTAGTACACAAAAGATGTTAGCTTTGGGTGGTCATCTGTGTCGCTATGAAAAAGGTCAAACATACATACACTTTCTTCAGTGCTGAGTGATATTAAAAGTTAGCTCAGGGCTCTGGTTAATATTTTAGAAAGGTTCAAGAAATGTTTATTGAGTTCCTACTGTTTGTTAGTTACCAGACTGAGTACTAGGAGTCTAAAGAAAAATACTCTATGAAATTTATTACTTAGTAACTGATGGGTGGAACATAGATAGCAAACCCATATTTGCCATAAGTATGTGGTTTGTTGTGGGACAATTCAAGTTGTTGTGGTTATTTTTAGTTCAACAAAGTAATATGATTATTGTGCTCTGTACCTATATTTTGTATTTTACTTTTTAATTATTCAATATTGCTTGTTTGTAATCACATTCCACGTACAATCACGCAATTCCTTCTGTGTGCAATTCCTTGCTGTAGAATCTGAAAGATCACTTGAGGGAGAAATTGTGTGTGTGTGTGTGTGTGTGTGTGTGTGTGTGTGTGTATACTTCTATACTCATACATGCATGCTTTGAGTTGTGTGTGAGTGTATGTGAACACATGTGCAGAAGTCCGAGGATGACTTTCGGATGTTATTCGAATCTTACTACTTTAAGGCAGAGTTTCTCACTGAACTTGGTTCTAGTATGGTGGCTGGTGAGCATCAGCAATCCTTCAGTAGCTACCCCTCACAGAGGTGGGACTATGCAGATGCTTGCCTTTTTTGAGTGTGTGTGTGTATGTGGGGGGATATTCCATGGATCAGAATTCAGAATCTCAACCTTGCACAGCAGACCATCTTACCCATAAAACCATCTTTTCAGCCTTACTAAAGATTCTCTAAAACATTTACATATTTTAATTTTTTGTTTGTGATTGTTTTCATGCATGCATGTAAGTGGACCATGTGTATAATGTCTACAGAACCTAGAAGATTGTGTCACACATCCTGAAACTGGAGTTGTAGATAGATAGTTATGAGCTGCTGTATAGAAATGCTGGGAATTGAACCTGGGTTTTTCACAAGTGCTGCACATGTTTGTAATCACTGAGCAATCCATCTATCCCCTAAAGATATTTTTGAATAAATGTATTAAGTTGCATTTGTTAGCATAAATAAAATGTATTTACTTCTTATTAGAGAAGGAGGCAATGAGCCCATGAAGACAGATAATTTAAACAGAACTATTAAAAGCAGTATCATTACAAAATTAACAAATTTGGGGCCGAAGTACATACAAAAAATGTTAGAGCTTTTGCACCTAACACACATGCCATCTTCAGGAAGACTTGTTTCTTTTAATCTCTAAATGTTGTATACATTTAATTTTAAACCTTACTATATACAGACCACCAGAAACTCACAATAGTGATTTTATTGTATTTGTGGCTGTGATTTAGACGTTGTCCTATGGATTATGTACTATGTAACATCCCCCTCCTCCCTCCACTTTCTTCCCTGTCCCCTCTTTTCCTTCCATTTCCCTTTTTTCTTCCTCTTTTCTTATACACTTACATTTTATATATTTATTTTGTAGCATGTGGCTAATCTTCTCTGAGCAAGGTGTCTAATTTCTATTGTAGGTATAACTTGAGGGCTAAACTGACTTCAACTTTCAAAATGAAAGCAAATATTTGCCTTGGATATTTAAGAACATGTTATTCATAGTGTCAGAGGCAGATCTAAGTCTGAATTCTGGCTCTCATATCTGTTAGGCAACAAATCTCTTTGAGTATTAGTTTCCTGATTTATAAAATGCAAATTAAAAATGCTTCTCTTTCAGGTTTGTTTGGAGGATTAAAGAATAGAGTGTATAGAAAACTTGGCCTCAGGAGGTGCTTTCTGCACACTGACTGAAGGATATGCCTGATAACTGGCTGTGAAGCCATCAAGCCAAGAGACCATTTGACTTGAGCCTAGGAGCTACAGCATAGAAGGGGACTCATAAGGTAAGAATTTAAGAAAACAAATTTGAGGAATCTTTCAAACTATGATTTTTTGGATTGAAGTTCATTTTGAAACATTTATTTACCCCTGTACAACCACTTTGTCATCTCACAATTTATCTCTTAAGAATCAAGTCTAGAGGCTTTAAAGCAAAGTGTTCATTACTTATATATTTTGTGACTGAATAATGAACCTTGGGATTTATCCATGGTGTGCATGTACTCAACCACTGAACCACACTACAGCTGTGGGATTTATAACTTCACATGGCTGTCCTCTCTTTGTATCATCTAGGATATGATGCTCCCTTTGATATAAATGAGTTCATTGGGCAAAGAAGATGGACAACAGAAAGTAACTGGCCAGTTTACCCAAGTTTACCCATGAGGGATGTGAGAAGGAGCCGACAGAGACAGACTAAGCCTGTCTTCTTGTCCTTTGATGGAGAACACATAACAGTGACACTAGTAAGTTTCGGAATTATCCCAACAACTTTCAGATCTTAAAAATGTATGTGATAGAGGCATGGTGTGGAGAAGGAGGCTCTTCTAATAATACCAATCTTACAATACTCTACTTGGTTTACGGGTGTTAATGCCACAGCTTAGGGATGAACCTGAAGGGCCCATCATGGAGCTCCTTGACCTAAGACTTGGGGGGCATAATAAGAAGAGGGGGTACAAGAGCCAGAGTTGAATGTGAGAGAATAGAGTTAACTGGGTGGGATCAGGAGACAGAAATGAAAAACGTAATCTTATTTAAAAAAATGTAAGGTAGCCACTTGTGGTGGTGTGTACCAGTAGGGTATGTTGAAGTGGCAAGGGGGGTCACAAGAAAAAAAAGTGAGATAGAATTTGCTAACATTCTAGCTTATGGAGCAGAAGAGAATGACCTGTTGTACTCAAGGACTCTGAGAGAATGACTCCAGGCCTAGTGTACACTTATACTGATGGTGTCCTTCCATACCCTGACAGCACCATGTTAGAATTTATATTCTGCTCTATTTCTAGTGTTGGGGGCCTAGACATTTGTGTATGTGAAGAAGGGTGACCATTTACTTTGTAATGAGGCAGCAATGCAACGAGGGGAACACTGTTGTGGGAAGATCAAGTTCCATTTTGGTCATACATATTCATTCTCTAAGTAAAGAGAATGAATTGGTTTCAGATATATGAAGCTGAAATTCAAAGAAGAGCTAGGCTAAAGAACAAAATCAAGTTTTGAGCAAATCGAGGATGGCTGTGTGTAGGACTTTGGTGGCTGCTGGCAACTCTTGAAGAAGATAGACTTTCTTTCCCCCTGTTACTTTTCAGCAACTACCTCATGGATGATAGAGGCTAAAGGAAGGAAACCAACTTCCTTCCCTCCCTCCCTCCTTCCCTTCTCTCCCTCCCTCCTTTCCTCCCTCCCTCCTTTTTTTGCCTCCCTCCCTCCCACCCTTCCTCCCATCTTTCCTTTAATTTTGGTATATATGTACATTTATATGTTTGGAGGCCAGAAATTAACCTTGGATGTTGTTCATCAAGTGTCTTTCACCTTGTTCTTGAGACAGAACCTTTCACTGATTGTTGGCCTGACCCATTAGGTTAGGTTAGCTGGCTCATGAGTCCCAAGTACCTGCCTGTCTTTGCCTTACAATTTCTGGGTCTCAAGCATAAGCTACTACATCTGGTTTTATGCTTTTAAAATTATTTTATTATATTTATAATGAAAATAATTTAAATTGTGTGTGTATGAGAGAGAGAGAGAGAGAGAGAGAGAGAGAGAGAGAGAGAGAGAGAGAGAGAGAGAATATACACACTACTGTAGATGGCCTTAGATGTCAGAAGAGAGTTTTGGAGGCCCTGTGGCTGAAGTTACAGGCAGTCATAAGCTCCTTGAAGTGGTTCCTGGGAACTGAATGAAGGTTCTGTGCAAGATCAGTATGTACTCTTAATCACTGAGCCATCTCTCCACCCCCTTGTATGTCATTCTGGGGATAGAATTTAAATTATCATGCTGTACAGCAAAAACTTTACTCATTGAACCATCTTGCTTTTGCTTTCTCTATCTTTCTTAATCAAAAGCCTCAGGAACATGAAAAATTGGTGGTGGACAGAGATGACACAGGGGTTATATTGGTTCTGAGTTGGAAATCTGTAGGGTTCCAAGTAGGAAATCCTTAGGCATGTGCATTGTAAGGAAAGGGACAGTTCAAGCTTGCTCAGCAGAAGGAATGGAGGAAGACATATGTAGACCATACAGGCCAAAGTACTGCAGTCTTATACTTTTGTGTTTTTCATTGTTTAGTACAGAGTCAAGAAGACATTCTAGGTCCTTGTGTCTGACTGAACAGTGATCAAGTGTTACAGCAATGTTCTATTGACTTTTTTCAGCTAGAATGATTGAAAACATTTTCATCATAAAAACATGATAAAGAAAGATGTGTTTCTCTGATTTAAATTTTATATAATATTTACATGTACCAAAACATCACATAACTCTGTGTGAATATATACATTTTCTATGCCATTCTGTTCCAGTGAAATTTATGTGCATATGTAATTAAAAGTAAAATAAATCAAAAGAAAAAACTCATTTGCCTGGGAGGCTTAATGTATCTGACCATTTCTACATCACTTTCTGGGCTCTATTGTCCCAGCTTGACAGTCAAGCCCATATTGTCAACTTTAAAGCTCTGATAATTACTCGGCTGCATAACTATTGTGTTGTACCAATACCTAGGAATATTTGTGCCATCTGGGTAGAAATCAAAAGCGTCTGAAAGTTGATGTTACAGCTCTCAACTAATTCTTCCCTCTCTATTTTTCTTGCTTTTGAGGTTGACAACCGCCCACATGGCATTCACTGGTTCTTAGCATAGCCCACAGAAATGCCAGCTGGCTACATGCCAGCATTGGGAGGACAGGACTGTCGAGCGCTTCCTCACCGCAAAACCTTGTCAACGGCAAAGCATTGTTTCTCAGTCTGAAATATTTTTCTTTTCCTGTCGCTTTGATTTCTCTTCCCACCTGGGAACAGGCCTCAGAATGGGTTACTAATTATATCATGGGAGCTGTGATTCTGAACACCACGAGTCCACATTCAGGAGGCATCACTCAGTGAGCTGTACCAGTTAATACGCACAGAAAAAGGGTGAGGCTGTCAGCATCCGAGAGCCGCATGGCAGGACAGTCTGCTGTAAGTCCTTGTAGTTCTTGCTTGCTTTTGAAAATATGATTTGTTTTCAGCAAACCCATCCAACACACCACATCCAGAGGGCAACATGATAAAAATGGCATGCTAAGGCCTCCTGCCTATTTTTGGCAACTATTACCTTAAATTAATAGAAATGCCGATTTTTTTTTTTTTTTTTTTTTTTTTTGTGTGTGTGTGTGTTTGAGAATCAATGAGCACCGAAGTTCAGGCACCAGCATTAAAAAAAACCCGAAGACTTCTTCTGCTTTAACAACCTCTCCAATAGCCTCATAGACTCACTCCAAGGAATATTCTTTATTTGGAATCTCGATTGGATTGCTGATTAGAGCAATAAATGGAGGAAGCTTGCAGGGCTCACAGCATTTCCTCGACTGTATAAAAACACTTTACCTTTTACTCTACAGGAATAATGTTTTAAAAATTGATCCTCGCTGGCTTCAGGACCCATACCAGCCTCCAAAATCTCACTGTCTGTCTTAGAGACATAATGAAAATACATGTCTGAAGAGCGGGGAACATTTTAATGACTTTCTGTGTAACTGCTTGTACTGGATGGTGGAAGAGATCAGCTCATTAACTTAAGATTTCTTTACAATGATGGAGCTCGGATTCATACGCTTGTCATGTTTAGTTTAGACTAGGGGCTGTGATAGTTTGGAATACTGCATTATCTCCCAGGGTTGTCAGTGGGATTCCAAGTGGCTCTGGAACTGTGTGCAGCCTTAGAAAAAAAGAAAGATTGATTGACACCCCTCTGTTACCATAGCCATGAAGGTTCCTCCTGTCTGTAATTCTTTACCTAGCTTGTGCAGTAACTATTTACAGGGGGATAGGGTTTGGAATATTTGCTATTTTTCTTGCCCAGGGCATAGTGTCTATTTCCTTGTTAGAACAACAGATGGATCAGTTTTACTAAGCACTAGGTCTAGGCATATTTTGAGGGTTTATCACGTGTGATCTCAATCACCCCAGCAGTCCCCTGAAATGGAATTACCTTTTCCCTTATTTTCCAGTGAGGACATTAAAGCACAGCAATGCTGAGTGAATTTAAAAATAATATTTCATTTCTTAGGGTCAGTCAGTGAGTGCTAGAAGAGAAATAGACAAATGGTGTTAAGTACTATAGCCATGCACTTTAAGAGAGAACCTTTTCAGTAGATTTATTGTATGATTGGTTATTGTTGATTTTTTTATTTGGTTGGTTTTCTTTTGTCTATATTATTTGTCCTTTGGAAAATTTTGTTTTTCTTACTTATGTTTAAATTAAATTTCTTTTAAATTACCTTTTCAAAGCATACAAAAGCACATATTTCTGTAAAGATTTTAATTTCAACCAACAGCCTTTGGATAGAAATAACAGTAAGAAAAATCTCCCAGGTCAGGAGATTTCAGAAGAGAAGTAAGGACTCTCTACTTTGTTATGCAGACACTTTGTCCTGTGAGTTTTGGCTTCTAAGGACTATGTAATTTGAGAGAAAATCCTAAGTCTATTTTAAAATCCAAAATCTAGCTTCTTTTATGTTAAGATACACCTTGGAACTATATCCTTTTGAGAACATACAAAGATACTGCTATCTGTACAGGGTGTGCACACCTAGATTCCTTCAAAGTGGGACTACAGTTTTAAGAAGAGAGAGAGTTCCAGAAGAGAAAGAGAGCTCCACAAAAACGAAAGCAGTGTTTCCTACATATCAGGCACTTGGTGGTGTATTAAGAGGAAGAAACATACTATGCCTTCGTATCAGAGGTGTTGAGTCACATTTTCATCTTTATAATTAATAATGACATTTTCTTTAAATACATTGTGTGATACACCTGACCAAGTGTTAGACATTTCAATGGATGGTTTGGACCAGATTATGAGGATGTGCTTCTGTTAGCTCCTGTCCTGCCTCACAATCATAGTAGGAGAATGGGGTTCTATTGGGTTCTGAGATGTTGAAAGCAGTTGAATAAGTAACAACAGCTATTCAAACTCCACCTTCAGAGATCTCTGTGTAGAGCTGTGTAGAGCTATCTTGACCCATGTCCAAATGGAATACAAGGCACTGGTTTATTTATTTCAATCCATTTCACATAATTCTATAACGCATAATACTTTTCACTCATATGAACAGTATCATCTTCTAATCCCAATCAGGAATACAGTGTTATCTCTTGGTTATTTTCACTGTGACTCCATACCAAATCATTATTAGCACATATACAATATTTGGTTGATTTCTCCTGACCCACCTTTGCATTCCTACATTGGCTCTGAGATGAAAAAGTACTCAAGTTGAGCCTCTCCATGCTAGAGTAATTCCTTAACTAAGGGTTGCATTGCTAATTTGATTTTGCTGATGATCAGAGATAGGAAGAGAATTGTAATTGAAATGCATCATGACTGATTTGTAAATGTTGGTACACATTTTCCATCATTGTTATGCTATTATGCCATTAACATAAATTAGAACATAGTGGTAATTCAAAACTGTTAGCTGGCACAGGTATATCTCATTCCTAGCGATAATCAAATATAAAGGAAGGAAGTTGGTCTTAACAATACACAGTATCATTGAGTGAACACTTGATGGACAGAGGTGATTAAGTGTTAGCATGGAAAACCCAACTCAAATCCAAATTTCTCTTACTTTTCTGTTAAATATAAATTTAAAATATAATAAACAAACCACAGATGTCTCTTAGCACACCAACTTTTTAAAAATAATTTCTTCTCTTTCAGTTAACTAACTTCCATAGGTTCTATCTCACTTTTTTTTTTTCTGGCCTTGTACACTTATATATGACATATGTCCTTGAGGACAGAAGTCACTAAGACATGACCAGGGATTATTTGGGTTGATGACATTACCTCCAAGTTCACTTGGGCATTGATGAGTTGACTCTTTTGTTTTTGAGAATGTTGCCATGGCTGGCCTGGATCTCACTCTGTGGACTAGGCTGGTCATGAACTCACAGAGATCTACTGGCCTCTGTCTCTTGAGTGAGTGCTTGCATTAAAATCATGCACCATCATGGTTGGACGATCCCATATTCTTAACACTTTGGAACAAAAGATAATGAGAAACATTGCAGGAAGTATTTCCTTGGGCTATGAGAATGGAGAAACTGGGCAGATTGTGTAAGAAGACTGCTGTGGGAAAAGGCTTGCTGCTGCTTTCCATGGACTCTGTCAGGTTAAATACTTTACCTGGCCTTTGGCACTTAATGAAAAGAAAACTGAAATTGATTAAATGATGGGAGATAAAGCTAGATGAGGGATCATGAATTTCTCAGATGTAAGCTTAGGAAATCTGACACTCTTGAAGCCTCTTTCTCAGGCAGAGAAGGTATTTTGTAGATGGATATCACAATGAAAATATTGGATGAATGTCATGGAAAGAAATGTTATATGAGACTTGCTACAACCAGATGTCAAAGACCAAATGTAAAGTGACAAATGACCCTTTAATGGAATCATATACTGTCATTTCATTTCATCCTAACGGGTTCCATCAGTTCTAGTTGAGCCTGTGAATGACCTGTACTACATATGCTCATGGATTAGGCATTCTGGACCTTAGTTTTGAGAGGTCCAGACTCAGATTGGAAAATAGTTGCACATAAAGTCATGGAGCATATGCTTTAAAAATCTGCCATTATTTGCAGACGTGAAAAACTAAATAACGAGTCAGACAAGTGGAGTTGTTTCTGAGTGAGGACTTCTATAATAATCATGGAAGACATGGGTACTATGCCATACGACCTTTGGAAAGCCTAGAGGTGGAAGATTGAAGCCTCAGACAAACTCTTTGGTATTGTAGAATAATCTTTTTGTACACTCTGAAGAAATGTCACACAGATTGGTTTAATAAAAAGCTAAATGTCCAATAGCTAGACAAGATTTGGGGGTCAAAGATAATGCTGGGAAAAATAATCTTTTTTTTTTTTTTTTTTTTTTTTTGGCACAGTGTGAAGAAATGTCACTTGGATTGGTTTAATTGAAAGACTTTACCAGCACTCAGGAGTCAGGGACAGATGGATCTCTATGAGTTTGAGGCCAGCCTGGTCTTCTGAGTGAGTTCTAGGACAATCTAAAAAGCCACAAAGAAACCCTGTCTCAAAAAACACATAACAAAACAAAACAAAATTGAAAAGCTAAATGGCCAATGTCTAGGAAAGAATGTTGGAGTGGGCTAATCTAAGTCATGAGCTAGCTAAAAAATAAGCCTATGCTATCTACTGAGCTTTTATAATTAATAAGAAGCTTCTGTGTGGTTATTTGAGACCTGGCGGCAGGCAGGACAGAAATGCCCTCCTATACTTGGGAATCCAGTATTGCCTGCATAGACCTTATCCTGTATTTCAGTGTTTTTGTGTGTCAAATGTCATGGATATACATGGAGTGCATATATTTCATTTAGCACCAGCATCTTAGCCAGCATGGCACAGACACTCACATGATGCAGGTATGTAAGTTCTGGACTGGGGACCACTTTCCTCTTCTGTTCTTTCTTCAGTCCATCTTTTCCCTCTTTCTCACCTTTCCTGTTCAGTACCTCTCCTATTAATTTATCATGTAACAACATTTAACTTTGCCTCTTTCATAGGGAACAGAAGCCCTCAAACGTGCTTCTTAATGATTTGTTTTCTCGTCCAAAATAACAGCATCAGGTTCATGTCAAGGGAGGAGCAAAATATTTATCAACATAACTTGCAATTATTCCTCACCTGTAGAATAATAAAATGTGGATTTGGAAGGTAGGTGTAGGTTTATATGAAAACATGTCAGTACCATATGAATACATGGGTAATATAGAAGAAAGTCCCAGGATAAGGATCAGGGTGATGGATAGGCAACACATACTAGATTGCTATGGAAGAAAACTCTATTTAATTTATTTACTTGAAATTATGATTAAATTACAAAAGTATTGAATAGAGATCTTGAAACATTTCTTGATTTATGTTGTTAAGTGAATACATGGGAGGGGCAATGGCATGTAAATCTACTTTTGTCAACTTGACAAATAGATGACCATGTGTTAAAATCCTACTGTAAAGGAGCCTCGTTAGCGCAGTAGGTAGCGTGTCAGTCTCATAAAATCCTACTGTAAGTCTTTAAGCTAGAGTAGCAGTATTGTGGAAGTAGCAGTGAATTTGAATGTTCAGATGATTTTATTCAAAATGGCAGGAACACATGAAGAGAAGCCAGTAGAATTAGGAAGCATTTGCCTTACAAGAAAAGCTGTGACCTGCTGTGACACAGGGTTTTGATGAGGATGACTCTGAGCTAGAAAGAACATGTGCATCCCATGTTAGGGTCTGACTTCTCAAAGGTCTTTTGTGAGGGACCTTTTGATATTGTAAGTGATGTCTGGCACTTAACAACAATGGCTGTTTTTACGTTTGTTGGTGGCTAGGGCAAGCAGATGTGTGGCAAGGTGTACATGTGGAAATCGTAAGATAACTTTGGGCAGTCAGTTCTGTTCCTGCACTGTGTGGGTTTTACAGATTGAACTGGGGTCATAAAGCTTGGTAGCAGGCACCTTTTCCCACAGATTTATTTACTTTAGTGTGTGTGTGTGTGAGAGAGAGAGAGATAGATAGATAGATAGATAGATAGACAGAGAGAGAGAGAGAGAGAGAGAGTGTGTTTACTACATGTATGTTTGTGTACTTGGTCAGAAGAAGGCATTGGATCTTCTAGGGTTGGAGTTAATAGATGATTGTGAACTGCAATCTGGGACCTGAGAATCAAACTTGGGTCCTCTGCAAAATCAACAAGTGCTCGACTTGCTGAGCCAACTCTTTAGCCCTCTACTTGGTGGTTTTTTAATAAAAGAAAGAAGGTGTAATTTATATGCTATTGTTTGATATTTTTGTCGTTTGTTAGTTTATTTGTCTCCCATCCCACTCTGGGGAGATGAAAGAAAAAAACAAAAACTGCAAACACCTCTTCATACAAGATAGGGCACTGAAAGCAGGCCAAAGAAATGATTGCATGCAAGTCAAGTTTAGGGACCCAGTGAGGTTTTGGGTGTTTCTCATAAGAGTCTGGTTGAGGGGCTACTTACAGATTCATGCTGACTGAAAGGCACATGGGTGCAGAGTCACGCAAGCGGCATCACTGTAAGTCCCATTGACTTGCTGGAAGTTCCATTGCTTGTACAGTCGCTTTCCACAGCAGCTATTACTGTTTGCACAACCTTGGGGAGGGGCCTTGAGAATTTCTCAGGAGACCTGACACTTTGTGAGTTTGTATTTTATTTCCTGGGCCTTATTAGGAAATAGCGACACAGTATACGCACAGCACTGTGAGTGTACACAGTTCTAAAATACCAACCTGAGCCAGCTCTTAGAAGGGTCCAACATTTGTAACAGGGAAATTTGACTAGTTTTTCTTTTACCTGGCTGTCATGGTGCTCCGTCAAAGACAGTTCTAGAAAACTGTGTCTTTTCTAGACACAAATGGACTTATGTCAGTGAAAAGGGCTAGTGTCATTCTAAGGGTCATACTTTGAGCACTGAGATAGAATCCTCACACAAGGACACATTTCTCTTTTCTTTTCTTGTTTTGTTTCTTCTTTTCTTTTTTTAAAGTTTTATTAAGTGAGAAGAAGAAATTTACAGTTGGCAATTGGTGCATTTGAAGATATATGGGAGTCAGGTTGGAGCTTTCCTCCCTAAGTGAGTGTGAGAGAACTGCTCTGAGGCAAGCAGCTCTGAGTGCAATCATTTGGAAAGATGAATATCAAAAAGTTTTAGCTTTAATACTTTTTAAAATGATGCTTTCTATTTAGATTTATATTTGATATTAGAACATCTCTCTGGTCTATCATGAACTCTGGGCACATCATGATGAAAATACTAAAGCCAATTGTAATAATGTGTTTTGCACTTGGGAATAAATGCATTTTCAGAGAAAGCTCAAAGGGCAATTTAGTAATGAATAAATATGGTCTCTAGTTTATGAGGATAGAAGGCTGTCTCTGTAATTTCAAAGGATGAACTGGTGTATGTGGGGATGAGGGTGTGTGAGAGAATGAAGCTGTGTGTGGTAAATGCAAGAAAAATGCAAAATTGAAAAGAAATGAAGTTCCCTTACATAGGTGGTCTCTGTACCTAAATTATAGCCATTGGGTTAGCTGTGCAGGAGGAAAGACAGGGCCCTAGAGTCTGAGGGAAAGTAAACCTGGGATGCTTCTTGGACACTGGGACCATGTGTGTGGACTTTAGATCATAACTGCATAGCCTTCCTTCTTTTCAATCATGCAATCTTGGCCATCTTAAGTTCTTAAATCTCAAATATTCTATCTTGAGAACATTGGGCAGCCATTTTATTTCAGAAGAAATCTGTCATGATATCTTCCACAAACAATGCTTCATGAAGTTTGTTATTTATGATTATATCTTAGAAATAGACTGTTAATACATCTCTCTGCAATGGCTCACCTCTGTTGACAACTTGGCTGGATTGAGAAATGGTGATGTGCTCCTCTGCTGTTCTTGTGGGATGCTTCAAGAGTGGATTTCATTTGTGACAGAGACTGTGGGGTTTGTGTGTGTGTGTGTGTGTGTGTGGTCAGCACTGTCAAGCAGGCTGGGAGCCCAGATAGAAAAAGGATAAAGATATAGGAGCATGTGTCATGTGTGTTCATTCCAGTTCTTATGAGTAGTGTGCCTTCTTTCTCTGCCTCCTTTACCTGCAGATTTTGTGTGTGTGTGTGTGTGTGTGTGTGTGTGTGTGCATGTGCGCGCATGTGTGTGGTTACAGGGTCTGTTCTCTGTGTGCATACATTACTGATATCTTTGCATGTCATGCCCAAACCTTTTCTTCTTTGAAGGACACCAGTCATGTTAGATTAGGACTTTGCCTAAACACTTCGTTTCAACTTTTGACTTAATTCTTCAAAGGCTTTGTGTCCTTATAACAGGTACATTACAAGGTGATTGTGGTCTATTGGAAACTTGAACCTATAAATATGGTGGTAAGACAGGTCAACTTTGGTCCTTAAGGCAAAATCAGATCCCATCCTCACACATGGGCATCCCTGCAGAGCTGAATAAAGGCACCATCTTTCTTACTGGAACAGTATTTCAGAAAAGGGGGGAGCAATACAAAGTGAGGCTGTCATTGTCTCTCTTCAGCCCTTAAGACTTTGAAAGTAGAAAGTTGACAGTGGACTGGGTCTTTGAACAAGGTGTGTCTTCACTCCCATGTCAGATCTCTCTGAAGGACACTGAAGTATGTGGGGACAAAAGATTTTCTGAAGGTTTGAGGATGTATTTTCAAGAAGGCTGTCAATCTGTTACAAAGACATCACTACCTGCTTGACCTCAATGCCTGGTCACTGACTGTGCAGGGACATAGCCCATCCTGTCAGCTTGTCTTTGGCTTTATGCCTTCTTCTTCTTCTTCTTCTTCTTCTTCTTCTTCTTCTTCTTCTTCTTCTTCTTCTTCTTCTTCTTCTTCTTCTTCCTCCTCCTCCTCCTCCTCCTCCTCCTCCTCCTCCTTCTCTTCATCCTCCTCTTCCTCCTCCTCCTCTTCTTTTTCCTGTTCCTCCTCTTCCCCTCCTCCTCTTCTTCTCCTTCTTCTTTTGTAGTAACTTTGTAGCAAACATCAGTGCCTTTTTCTGTCTTTCAGATGTTGAAAAACACAAGTTGCACAGTGGTTATGTTTTTATTTTATGTAAGGATTATTTCTATTTTGGGCATTCTCTGACAGATTTTTTTTTGAAACAGAGCTGCAATAAACCTATTGAAACTTGCCTTTGAGGAGAATAAAACAAGCCTGAGAATTATTTTTGCCTATTAAGTGGGAATTAGGCTTGTTGGGTTTTCTGTTTGTTTGTTTGCTTTCTATTTTTAGTTTTCTCTTCAGGATTTTAAACTCTATGTATCATCATCACAAATTTACCATTACCATGAAATTTGGTTTGTATTTTAGGTATTTTATAGGAGGCAGTTCACAAAAATAAAGAAGTACCCTGTATCGTTTGTACAAAGCCAGGACATTATCTGGGCTGAATAAGTGAAGTAGAGAAGTAGAGCTAGGTCTCCGATGGGAGAAAAATCTCTTCTCTTCTCTCCCCTCCCCTCCCCTCCCCTCCCATCCCATTCCCTTCCCTTCCCTCTTCTCCTCTCCTCTCCTTTCCCATCCTGTCCTCTCTCTTGTTCCTTAGTTAATTTTCTGTCCTTTATTGCCTACTATTCTGTGGATACAACCAGAACTCACACACACTGTCTTTCTGTGCCTGCATGCCTGCGTGTGTGCATGTGTGATGTGTAAAACAGATGTAAGTATTGGTCTTTTCATGTGATTTAATTGGTGTGTTTTTAAAAAGTGTAAAGGAATCCTTAACTTGTAATAGAATCTCATGGCTTCTTTCCTTTTTGTTTCAATTACATCAACTTTGCATGGAGAAACTTTGGTCTATGCTGATGTGTTCCAGCTTTAAACAGTAAGTGCTTACTTAGGGAAGTGGTCATCTTATAGTATGTCTTCCCTGAGAGAAACACCTTTTTTTTTATTTTTTTTTAAGATTTAAATGTGAAACATGATTGTTTTACATGTCAATCCCAATTCCCTTTCCCTCTCTTCCTCCTCTTCTCCCTTCCCCTCTCCAATCCCTTCCCCTTTCTGCTCCCCAGGGAGGGTAAGGCCTTCTGTGGGGGATCTTCAAAGTCTGTCATATAATTTGGAGAAGAGCTTAGGCCTTCTACCATGTGTCTAGGCTGATAGAGTATCCCTTTAGGTGGAATGGCCTCCCAAAGTCCATTTGTATACTAGGGATAAATACTGATCCACTACCAGAGGCCCCATAGACTGCCCAGTCCTCCTAACTAACACTACATTCAAGGAATCTGGTTCAGTTCTATGCTGGTTTCCCAGCTATCATACTGGAGTCCATGAGCTCCCCCTTGTTCAGGTCACTGAGGACTGGAGACTGTGTGTAGAGGGGCCCAACCTCACGGACAGACTGGCCTTCCCAGACTCAGCCATCATCCTGGTTAGAAATATTTGTAAGGACCATGTATCAGTTAGGGTTCTCTAAAGTAATAGAACTCATAGAATGAATATCTATCTATCTATCTATCTATCTATCTATCTATCTATCTATCCATTAATCATTGATTTGTTTATATGGGATTTATTGAAATAACTTACAGGTTGCGGTCTAAATAATCTTCCAATATTTGACTGTAAATTGAAAGGTCAAGAATCCATCTGTTCCCCATGACAGTGCCCCTTACCAGCAGGAAGTAGTTTGGAAAGAACAACGCCCAAATTCCCAAATATTGTCTATAAATGTTTGTTTTCATTTAAATGGACTTCATTATATAAAATAAATTAAAAAAAAAGAATCCATCTGTTGCTCAATCCCAAAAGGTTGGATATCTCAGCTACTCAGCTAGTCTTCTGTATATGCTAGAATCCTGAGGAAGTTTTCCCCAATGTTAGTAGAGGAATAGATGTGCTGCAAGGCCTAGCAGGAAAAGAGCAAAATCTTCCCTCTTCTATATCCTTATATAGACTTCCAAAAGAAGATATGGCCTTAAGATCTAGATTTAAAGGCATTTACCTTCCTACCTTAATATCCCAATTATAGGGAGGCATGCATCTTCCTTTCTCAAAGGTCAAGATTAGAAGTGGATTTGCCTACTTCAAATAAAGCAAAAAAAAAAAAAAGTTATCCTGTATGAGATAACCCAGATGTCCAGATGCAGATGCAGAAAAACAAACATGGTATGTACTCACTTATTAGTGGATATTAACTATAAAGTAAAGGATAACCATGCTACAATTGACAGACCCAGAGAAACTAAGTAACAAGGAGGGCTCAAGGGGGGACACTTGGATCTCCCTGTGAAGGGGAAATTAATTAGATTTCACAGGGGGAGTTTAGGCATGTGGGGAAAGGAATTGGAGGGATCAGGTGTGGGGAGAGGGAAGGATCATGTACTGGAAGAGACATCTGAAAAAGGGGGGCACATGGGGGTGAAATAGAATGCCAATGCAATGGAAACTCATGGAAATCTATAAAGGTGACCCCAGCTAAGACTCCTAGCAATAGGAGACATATAGCTTGAAGTGGCCGTCTTCTGCAACCATGCAGGATTTCTAATGGAGGGATTGGAACACCAACCAGCCATATAACATTTGATCTGTAGTCCTGCCTACAAAATGAACTACTATAGAGGTGGCACAGAAATTGTGGGAGTAGGCAAGCAACGACTGGTCCAGTCTGAGACTCATTCCAGGAATGTGAATTCACACCAAGACAGCCTAGAGTGCCAGGAACCTGGTTGGACCAGAGACCTAGAATAGAACCAAACATGACTGGAGGATAAAAAAGCCAATGTAATGATACCTAATGACATTCTGCTGTACTCACAGATTGATGCCTACCAAATTGTCACCACAGAGGTGAGGGTGGTGGTGGTGGGAGGAGGTGCTAGGAGATGGGAGGAGGTGAGAGGATGGGAGGAGGTGAGGGAGGTGGGGTAGGAGGGGTTGGGGGGAGAACTGTGGTTGGAATGTAAAATGAAATAAAAAAATAAAACATGGGGAAAAAAGTTGCTCTGCTCATGGTGTCTCTTCACAGCAATTTAAATCCTAACTGAGGTAAGCATCAAGACTCTATGTGAGATATAGTTAAAGCAGGCATTTTAGGAACATTGAAAACAACTATTTAAATGACCCTCTAGATACAAATTATCAAAATGTGTGCTATTCAACAAAAGTGAATAGAGGGAAATTTATAGTCTTAAATATATGTAATAAAAGAAGAAAGAATGAAAATCAACAATCTGTACTTCTAATTTAGAAACTAAAATAGTACAAATCAAAAGTAAAGAGAAGAAATAATAAAGAAATGAAATTATAATGGTAATAAATAAAATAGAAAAATGTTTTAAAAAAATCAGTGAAACAAAATACTGATTTAATAAAAGCATTACATTGCAAGTGAAGTCAAGAAAGGGGACACACAGAGAGGTCAACAATGCTTGTATCAGAAATGAAAAAACATCACCTTAGATTTTTTGAACATGAGAAGGAGGCTAAAGGAACACTAGGAATACTCTATGTTCACAAATCTAATAACCTAGAAGAAATGGACTAGTCCTTGAAGAATATAATACAATATGGCAAACTGACAAAGAAGTAGAGAACATTAATTGACCTAAAACCATGAATAAATAAGACAAACATTTAATTAGTCTCCAAATCAGAAAGTAATAGAGCAAGATGTATGTGTCCTTGATGTTTGTGAATTTTATTAAACACTTAAAAAATTTACTTTATTTGCCAACTGTCTCTTTCAGATGATAATTATTTTTTTAAACTCATTCTGAGGCCTGCAATGTCCTTATACTCAATGCAGACACTAAAATAGAGGCCTATAGACAAGTATTTTCCATAAATATAGACCTATAAACTCTTAACAAATCAATATATATATATATATATATATATATATATATATATATAAACAACTACTTCTGAAATTAATTATACACTACAGCTAAATGGGATTTACTCAAGGAATGCAAAGTGCCACAACACTTAAAAAATTAATAATGTCATCAATAACATTAACAGGTAACAAAGAAAAATCAGAGGAGCATATCAATAGATACAGATTATAAAAATATTTGAAGAAAATCACTCAAAAGAAAACTATTTTGCAAACTAAAATTGCAAAATAACTACTTCAACTTTTAAAAAGAATTCCTAACTTAAAAAAAGCCTCATACATGATATTCTTAATTATGAAGAATCTGAATTTTTCCTACGAAGGAAGAAAACGAGGATGATGCTTCTATTCATACATTTTCAACATTGTGTTATAAATCCAAGTTAATGCAGTAAAAATAAGAAAAGGAAAAATAACATCTATATATGTAGAAGGGAAAAATAAAACTGTTGTGTTAGGGATAACATGATCTAACTATGGAGCTAATGAAATTGTATTTTTCAAAAGGCATTCCCTTTGATACACCAGAAATAAATATATTCATCTGAAATTTTAAACCACAATGGTATTTATATTAAAGCAATAAAATCATAAAATACCTGTGTAATTTTCACATGGTATTACAAAGAAGTGTGTGAATAGCTAAGGATGGAAGTGCATCTGTAATCCAAGAACTTGGGACATTGCAGTAGTTGGATTACAAGTGTCATTTCAGCTTGAGATCATAGAATCTACCAGAGAAGAAGATGTACATGAATAAACCACAAGCCTCTTCTGAACAGAAGTAAAAGAACTAAATAAATGAAGAGGTATTCTATGCTCATGAAGAGTGTCTTAGGCAGGGGTTTCTATTGCTGTGAAGAGACACCTTGACCACAGCAACTTTTATAAAGGAGAACATTTAATTGGAGTAGCTTACAGTTTCAGAAGTTTAGTCCTTTATCATCATGGCAGCATGTAATGGCATGCTGGCAGACATGGTGCTGGAGAAGGAGAACTGAGCTCTATATCTTGATCCATAGACAACAGGAAGCGAACAGTGTCATTGGGCATAGCTTGAGCATAGAAGGCCACACATCCTAACAGTGCCACATCCTTTGGGAGACATTTTCTTTCAACCCATCATAGATGGCATGACTCATTTTTGTCAGGGTGGTAGTTTATTTTTTATCATTGGTATATTGAATGCAGTACTAATAAAAATTACAGAGTGCCTTTTATGGTTTTGACAAATGGGCTAAGCAGTCTGGAAAACAAAATAAATGCTTAGATAGATAGTAGAATATTAAAGAACAACGTTGGACTGACGTTATTTTTTATAAGACTCCCTGCAAACTGGCAGAAATCAAAACCATGCAACACTGATGAAGACATTCACAAGCAGACAATGGAACACAACTGAGAGGACAAAAATAGATTTGAATGCATGGAACTCACTAATACTTGAGTAGTAAAGACAACACACTGAAGAAAGATATTCTTGTCAACAAATGTTTGTGGAAAATTAGACATTCATATGCTCCCCTCTTCTATTCTTAATCCCAACAAAATTAAATTATAGGACTAATTTTAAAACTAAGATCTAGAGATTGAGGAGATGACTCAATTATTAAAGGTTCACAACAGAATCAAGGAGGGACTCTGTCTTGAAATAATAGGTGGAAAATATTTGAAGAAGGTACCCAACATTGTTTTCTGACCTTAACATGTACGGGTACCCATCCAAATACACAGATACATATGCACATAAATACATGACACACATACTCACACACACACACACACACACACACACACACACACTTAGACCTAAAAGCTTTTTAAATCCTAAGAAGTTTCATGTATGAGATCTATGTACATGTTCATAGGTGTTTGCGAGAGTGTGTGCATGTTCATATGAAGGTAGGGAGTCAACAGCAGGTGTCTTTCTCTATTTCCCCGAATTCTAGAAGTTAGCAAAAGGAAGTCTAGATGACACTGCATTTAGAAACATATTTGTAGATAAAAATCAAGTACTAGATACATGAAAGAAATAATCTGGACTTGGTGAAAATTAAACTGCTACTTTGTAAAGGACAATAAGAAATGCACTAGGAAGAAATATTAGCATAAAACACATCTGACAATGCACAAAATATATGAAAACACTTACTTCTGAACAGACCTGAACAGACACCTAACCAGGATGACAGACAGATGGCAAATAAGCACATGAAAAGACATCCCACATCCTAAGTCTTCAGGGACATTCAAATTTAACTAGTTGCAAGAATATGCTTACTTAGAATGGCTAAAATCTAGCACAAACACTAACAAAACACAGGAAATGTTAATTTTCCCATTCTTGGCTAGTGGGAATATAAATGATAAAACTGTACAGGGGACAGTTTGATATTTTGTGATAAAGCTAAAGCCACAACTCATCATACTCCAAAATTTTGAACAATAATGTTCCCTAATGACTGGAGACTTGCAGAAAGTTGGAAGTTCAGTCACTCAGAAGTT
This sequence comes from Phodopus roborovskii, assembly GCF_943737965.1. NCBI lineage: Eukaryota > Metazoa > Chordata > Mammalia > Rodentia > Cricetidae > Phodopus > Phodopus roborovskii. Next base: position 12,589,830 of record NW_026126424.1, read on the forward strand.
CATGAACAAATGAGGTTCTATGGTATGTCCATACAATAGAGTACTATTCAGCAGTACAAATAAGACAACTGTCAAACTATGAGGTGACATAGAGAAAACTTAAATGTGTGTTATTGGTGAGACACATCAAACAAAAGATTTCCTATCATGTAATTCCAGCTGCACTACAGAAATGGAAAAACCTATGGAGGGAGTAAAATGATGAATGGTTGCCATAGCTCGGGCTAGGGTGTTTAGAATGATTAGTTTGGGCACAAAAGAATCTTCAGTGCAGCAAAAATGAAGTACTCTACATAATACTATAATAAGGCAACCATATCATTATACATTTGTTCAAACTCACGTGTACAACTGAAGCAATGAACTCAAATGTTAAATTTGAGTAATTATGTGTCAATTACAGGTTCATTCATTGTAGCAAAGGTATCAATTTGGTGAGGGTTGTTGATCACAGGAGAGACTGTACATGTGTGAGGAGAGGGCATATGGAGGAAATCTTTGTACCACCTAAATCTGCTCTAAAATAAAGACACAAAAGAGAATCTGAATCCTTAAAGGTAAATTACATCCCAATAGGTGGTATATTACAGCATCCTAGAGGCAGAGATAATCCTTACTTTGAATCCTTCCTGGACAATATAGTAAGGCCATGTATAAAAACCACAACAACAAAAACAAACAAACAAACAAACAAGACACATACCAGAAAATTAAACAACAACAAAAAATAATGGTGTGGATGAGGCTAATGTAGAATGGTTGCTATGAATCTGAGTGTTAGACCAGCTAGGATTCTATAAAAACAAAACTGTAAGGAGTAAGGTTTTTCCTCCCACCGCTGGTCTTGTCCCACTGCTGCACCAGCCCCAAATAATGCACAGAGACCCTGTATTTTATATAATGCTGTTGTCCAGTTACTAGTTTCTTATCAGCTAGCTCTGTCTTAATTATTAACCTATTTCTGTTTATCTATGTATTTTCAAATGGTCTTACCGGAGAGCCCATTGGCGTCCTGCTCTCTCCAGACTCTCCATCTTGCTCCTCCTTACTACTTCCCATTTCCTCCTTGTCTCCTAGTCCCTCCTATCTCCTTTCCTATTGGTCAACAGTGCTTTATTCATTAGCCAATATGAGAAACATATTTACAGAATGACATCTCCCATCATCTCTTTTCTGTCTAAATAAAAAGAAGGGTTTTAACCTTAACATAGCAAAATATATCACACAACAGTGTGATATAACTCCATAATGAGTTTCTTCAATGTCCATCTTCCTTTCTGATTCAGGTGGTGTTGCCAGGAGCAATTGTGCCTCATTGTCAAGAAAAACCCTAAACCATTTTAAATGCCATATTCTGTAGGTCTTTGAAAGGTTTGAAGAATTCCTGTCTATCTCAAATACATTTCTGTGTATCTTGAAAAACCTAACTTAACTCTAAGCTTTCCCTATCCTAGGTAATTATCTACAATCTGTACTACATTATACATTACATTTCTAAATGAGCTATATAAACACAATACCCCAACAAAAGGAGAAATATACTTAATTCCAAAATTGACCTTACATTTGTATCAATAAATGAAAATCCATTGTAAAACAAGTATTCATATCTATACCATAATTCCCTTTTTACTTTTAAAAAGATTGGTTGTGGCCATTAACCATTTATAACCAAGCCAATTTAAATGAAAGCAAACATTTATAAACAATATTTTGGAATTTGGGTGTCGTTCTTTCCAAACTATTTCCTGCTGGTAAGGGGTGCTGTCATGGGGATCCTAAGAAGATGCAGAAATCCTGGCTGTAGTGGTCTGCAAGGCTGCTATGTCCCAGCTGTTTTGAATGTTGGATCACTGGCAACTCTGTTTCAGGGGGTCTGGCTTGATCAAACCACGTAGTCTGGAAGGAATCCACAGCTTTTTATTCTCTGTGGAAACAAAAATAGAAATCCTTTTTTCAAGTTACTTGTCCTTAGACTTAAATTTTGAGGTCAAAGCATTTTTAAAATACATAAATTGAATTGATCCAGCAGCATTTGTTTTAACAGTTATTTCCTCAGCAGTCAAACAATTTAAAGACAACAGAATATAGTATCCACAGTTTTTCTGTGTTTTCCATATTTACGTGGCTTTTTTATTGCTCTGTTTCTTTTACTTTTTATTTTTTGAGACAGAATTTGTCTGTGTAACTCTTATCTATCCTGGAATTTACTCTGCATACCAGGTTACCTTTGAAATAACAGAGATCTGCTTGCCTCTGTCTCCTGAGTGCTGGGATTAAAGGCATGTGCCACCACACCCAGCTGCTCTCTGTCTTTTCATTATTTTTTAAACCATTTTATCTTTTTCCTTTTCTCTCCCAAGCCTACATATATTTTAGAACACCGAAAACCTTTAGAGGTTTTCTTAACGTGAATCTGTCTTTACTGTAAATCTTTATCTTTTTGTAGCCACAAGTCTTTTATCTGGTAAACAACAACATTGCTAAAATGAAAGTCACAGTTGTTTCTGCCATGGTTTACCAAAGATGGCGGCAGGTACCTTTAAGGCCAGCAGTGAGAGCTGTGCTTACCGCCTTGGTTTGCGCTGACATCCAGCAGCATGTTGCCAGCTTGGAGATGTGGTCACTGCCATTGCCAGCTCTCATATACACCATTGAATTGTTAGCAGAGTTTCTTAAAAGCCTTGAGGTTTCTTGCAGCTTATTCTGAGTCAGGAAATATCCCTTAAAGGAGCCACGCAAATCTTTGTTTGTGTTTAGCAAAACAGAACCCAATCGAGAAAAATGCTACTACCAAGAAATCTTCTTTTGTTTTAAAACCCTTTTTTAAGCTTTTGTTAAATTTTAAGTAGAAGTTCTTATTAGCCACGTGGGCACCATATGTAAGGAGTAAGGTTTTTCCTCCTGCTGCTGGTCTTGTCCTGCTGCCCCGCCAGCCCCAAATAATGCACAGAGACCCTGTATTTGATATAATGCTGTTGTCCAGTTACTAGTTTCTTATCGGCTAGCTCTGTCTTAATTATTAACCCATTTCTATTAATCTATGTATTTCCAAGTGTTTTCATCTTACCGAGGAATGGGGCCTACATCTGGTCTCCCCAGCCTCTCCATCTTGACTACTCCTTACTACTTCCTGTTTCCTCCTTGTCTCCTAGTCCCTCCTGTCTTCCTTTCCTATTGGCCAACAGTGCTTTATTCATTAACCAGTATGAGAAACATATTTATAGAATGATACCTCCCATCAACAAACAGCAACAAAAAGTCTCAAAAACAAAATAAAATAAAGACAAATAGCTTTGCTGCTAACTGAAAACCTCTTCATAGATGATGATAGATGGGGAAGGGGAGTCATATTTCTTTGGGATATGGCAAACTGTAGGGTGGACATGTTGCAGTAGATGAGTCTACATCCATGGATGCAGTAAAATGAAAAGAAGAAGAAAGGAGGAGATGAAGTTTGGAAAGGATGGTTTTGGAGAGCTTTGAGGGAGTTTGAAAGATAGAAAAAGGAAGATAAGATCATAATACACTGTACATAAAAAGTAGTCTCATAGAATGAAATATTTAAAATATATCCAAAAAATAAAACTGGGGCTAAAAGTAACTTTTGATCTTACAGAACACCCATATTCAATTTCCATTACATAAAGATTGGCTCATAGCTATTTGTAAGTCATTCTAGGGTATGTGATGGCCTTTTATGGTCCCCAAGGGCACTAGGCACATACATTTTTGCAGGTAAAACACTCATACACATAACATTAAATTTTTAAAACTTAAAAGATAAAACTGGAAATTCATTAAAAGTGTTTAGTTTTTTCCCCCTAATGTATACATTTACTTCCCTGAATAAAAACTGAAGCTGCATTAAGAGGACCATTCCTCCAAGGCCTGGCTTTTTTGCCTTGTGGGTATCAGACAGCATTTCTTCCAGAAATGGGTTAGCTTTGATTATTATATATTCCTTTTGTAAAACCAGTTATTAATAATTTGTACACAAACATTAAATGGAAGTGGTCTGCCTTTCCTGCTGCCCAAACACATTTTTTTTTTTCTATTCAGATATTTGCTTTGCTTATAAAGTCTTTCAATATTATTCTGAATCAGCCTTTACCTCCTGTTGGACATGGTTTCTTTTACTAAGTCTTAGCTTTGGTAAATTCCTCTGTCTGTAATTATTGAGATTCGAATGTGAAATAACCACTATAGACTCAAGTGTTTGGACACTAGGCCCTCACTTGGTGGCTTTGTCTGGGAAGACTGTAGAACCTTTAGGTTCCTTGCTGAAGGAAGTGGAGGACAGGCCTTGAGACTGTGTAGCCTGCTGCAACATCCTGCTCATAGTCTGCTTCCTGAATATAGATACAATGTAAAGGGTAAGGCTCTTGTTCCTGTATCACAGTACATTCTCTGCTGCAGTATCTTCACCATGAAGGACTGTATCACCCCCAAAGTGTAAGACAAAATATAACCTTTTCCATTTAATTTGGTTTCATCAGAGTATTGATTACAGCAGTGAGAAAGTAACTCAGATAGTAACCTACATTGCAGTTCCTTGCTGAAGGATTACTGCAGTTCCTTGCAGTAATTAATGATTGCAACCCAAATTATCAACATAGGTCAAGGTTGGAGCATGACAATTCTTGTGTTTTGATTTTGAAAACTGCCTCAGGGGTTTTGATCATTTATAACAAACCTTCTCATACAAAGCTTATATGCAGAGTTGGGGAGATGGCTCAGACGGTAATCTCTCTTGCTGTGAAAGTATGAGTACCTGAGTTTGGTACTCCAGTTCCTGTGACACAAACTGGGCATGGTGATACTTTCTTGTAACTCTAGCCCTGGGAATAGGGGTGGGGCAGAGAAGCAGGATAATACCTGTTGTCAAAAAGAATAAAAGTGGAGAGCAAGTGAAGAAAGAACCTTCACACGCATGAAACACAACCCCGTTTACAAACACAGAACATGCATTTATACATACCACCAATATACAGACACACAAAAGAAAGATACAGGTCAGATCTTCAGATTTTTTTTTCCATCTCATTGCTGTGACAAAATGCTCTGGCAAAAGCAATTTAAAGGAGGGAGGATTTGTTTTGGGTCCCAGTGGGAAATACAGAAGGAAGTCATAGCAGAAGGTTCTTTAAGCAACTGGTTCACACACACCTATGGTCAAGAAGCAGAGTAGAGTGAATACATGGTGCTGCTGTTCAGTTCTGATTCTCTGCTTAAATATTTCGAGATTTCCTGCCTAGGGAATGGTTCCCCTTACAGTTAAGATGGGTCTCTCTGTATCAATTAATGCAATAAAGATAAACCTTACAGGCTTTATGGTCTAGTCCCATCTCTTATGTGAGTCTAGATTCTGTAATGTGATCCATATGATGTTATTATATAAAGGAGAACTAAGACACTATTGGCAGAGAGTGTCAATGACTTTGACTCTCATTACTTACTTGAGTTTAAGCTCTAGTTTTCTTTTTTGTTTTCAATTAAACTGGGCAATTCACTTATTGTTTGTGTTTGTGGTTTGTAGTATGTAAAGTGGTTACAAAAATAGTATTATTAGGCACAGAGATTGGTACATAAATAGCATTATTACTTTGGTGATTTTCAGTTGTTAGGATAGTATGCTCAGTTCTGGCCTGCTATAACTTGGGCACAATTATGTTTAATTTCTTGGTCTCTGTGCTTCTCGGCTGTTTGTCATTGGATTTTTATTACCCAGAGAAATATCAATACTTAGACATTTTAGGACATAATTTATCATCTATCTATCTATCTATCTATCTATCATCTATCTATTATCTATCTGTCTATCCTATCTATAATCTCTATGTATCTATCTATGTAATCTATATTATCCATTGATCTATCTTTATCATCATCATCATCATGATCATCATCTAGCTATCTATGTACATATCATCTATCTACTCATTTATTATCTCTCTCTCTCTCTCTCTCTCTCTCTCTCTCTCTCTATCTATCTATCTCTTAACATTCTGCTTATATAACCTCCGGTTGAATAAAGAGCCCCATTCAGTTAATTAACTGGTTACTAAATGATGTTTGCCTTATCCACATGAATAGTAAATGAATTCATTATGGATGTGCCACAACAGTGAATAGCAAATGAAGTCATAACTATGGTCTCCATAAAAATATTCCTAATGGAGAAATTATTCATTGTCAAGTTGACATTCAGAGTAACCAGGGCTTACTGAGATGGAGGCAGTAAATAATACGGGCACTAAGTTGTTATGTTGGAGTATTTTGAGTAGTTTTCTAAGACATAAACCATAAATTATAGCTTTTTTATATGTTTATAGCCTCAAATAACTTTTGGTTTCTGTCCTTTCCATATGGCTTTTGTCTAGTATGATCTTTGATTCAAAGAGAAAGACATAATCATGTTTGTAAGCAACTGGTCACAAGAAAGCTTTGTTTTGTGGTTAGGTATCTTAAGTAAGAAAATCTTGAAGAGTTTCCTCCTTTCTTGTCCAAAGACAGGAAGTTGGCTGTTACACTCTATCATCTCAAGTCAGTTGATCTCTATTATATTTGGTGAATACTCTCATATGCCCATTTTTGCTAAATAGAGGAATAAAATAAATTTTGGAATTAACTACATGCATTATCTTACTTGATCTTCACAAAAAGCCTAACTAGAAGGATTTGGGGTTATCTCTGAAAGATATATGAAGAAACAAAGGTAGATAGGCAACTCAAAAACAGATCATGATTTCATCAAACCTTTCATGACTTCCTCCAAGAAGGAAGTGGGTACTGAACGGCATATGTTAAAAAGGGTTATAAGGATGTAGACATGAGTGGAGTCTCAAAAATCAGCTCAGTTGGTAGAATGCTTGTCAAACATGTACAAAAATCTTAGGTTTGATACCCAGCACTTCATAAACTGAAAGTGGTAATATATACCTATAATTCTAGGATTAGGGACATGGACGGAGGGGGTCAGAAGTTCAAGGTTATCTTTAATTACGAAGTGAGTTCAAGGCTGACCTAGGATGTATGGAATACTGTCACAAAAACAAAACAGAATGACGACGACAACACACACACACACACACACACACACACACACACACACACACACACACACCCAAAGCCTTCTAACCAAGCAATCGACCAACTAACCAACCAAGCAAGTGTCATATTATCAGGAAGGATTGCAGACCAGAGTGCTCACAGTCACTTCAATGAGGGCTTTGTAGAGGAGAAAGTTATCAAAAAAAGAAGACATTAAACCATAAAACAAAATGATTAGAGGCAAAAAATGTTATTGTAGAATATTAGTTACAGATGTGTTACATTTGTTTATGCTATGGACTATCTGTCTAATTATGCAAAGATGTGTTGCATTCTTTTAGGTTGAATTTGCTTAACTCTGTAAAGCTGTGTTACTTTGCCTACCTATTAGACCTGATAGGTCTAAATAAAGAATTGAACTGTCAATAGCTAGGCAGGAGGGGGATAGGTGAGATTGCCATGCAGAGAGAATAAATAGGCTCAAGAGAACAGGAGGAATGCACAGAGGAGAAGGAGAGGCGGACACTAGGGGCCAGCCACCCAACCACAGAGTAAGAAGGGAAGAAAGACATATAGAATAGAGAAAGGCAAAAACCCCAGAGGCAAAACATAGAAGAGAAACAGATTATTTTAAGTGAGAAAAACTGGCTAGAAATAAGCCAAGATAAGGACAGGCATTCATAAATAAGAATAACTCTTCATGTATTTATTTGGTAGCTAAGTGGTGGGCCTCCAAAGAGAAAAGGGAAATAACTACAAAGTGTGAATAAGTAATCTGTATTATTTTTAAGTAAGTGGTCTGAGGAAGTTCTAGTTCACAGAAATGTTTTACAGATTGTGTCTGTCTTACAGTTGCTGTGATGTCTCACATCACAGTCCATCATTGTAGGAAGTCAGGCCAGGTACTCAAGGTAGGAACCTGCAATCAGAAACTAAATAAAACAGAGGTCATGGAGGGATGCTGCTTACTTGCTTGTTCCCCAAGGTTTGCTCAGGCTGCATGTTTATACAACTCAGCATTACCTGCCCAGGGGAGGTGGGCACAATGGTTGGGGCCCTACCACATAAGTCATCAATCAAGAAAATGTTCTACAGACTTGTCTATAAGATAGTCATATGGAGCCATTTTCTCAATTAAGATTCTTTCTTTTTAGATATGTCTAAGTTTGTATTAAGTTGACAAAATAGAGATTGGGACATGATGAGTAAAGGCATAAAATAAGGCTGATTTTTGGAGGACTTCAGTTTGGAGGCCTAAAGATGAAGGGATTAATATTAGGGTTTTGAGTAAGTAAAAAAAAACTTTGCAAAATAACCATGAAAAGACTTAAAATGATTGTGGGCATTGGGGAGTTTGGAGGATGGGTAATGGAGGTGAGGAATCATCAGGGGCAGAGAGCTATTGTTGCCCTCTGGCAAAAAGATGTCTCTTGTGAATTAGTTAAACTGGTGGAATGTCACCACTGTGGGAAGGTCTGCATTGCTTGGGGGCATCATGAGGCCAACCCATTTCTTCAGTAAGCTAATGTATCTACTGTATTTGTGTTTATAATACACAGAGGGAAAAAGAGTAACAGGCAAGCAGGGCAGAGAAAGAATTAATTAAGCCTAGGGGTTTTGACAAGGCCCCTTTGTCTAATGACTCAATAAGATGTAATCAGTTCCTGTGTATTTTGTATATGTAAAGCATTTTCAATTCCCACCCATCAGTTGGTGGACATCTCAGATATTTCCAGTTTTTGCTATTACGAATATAGCAGCAATGAACATGGATGAGCAAGTATTTCTGTAGTAGGATGTAGAGTCCCTTGGGTATACACTTTCACACGGATTTCCATAGTAGCTGTAAAGTTTTCACTTTCAGGAGCAATAAATAAGTCTCCCCTCACTCTACATCCTTGCCATTATGCTGTCATTTGTTTTTATTGTTCTTAACCATTCTGAATTATGTAGTATGAAATCTCAAAGTTGTTTTAATTTCCATTTCCCCAGTGGCTAAGGGTGTGCTTCTTGACCATTTGTATTTAATCCTTTGAGAATGCTCTGCTTAGTTTTCTACCCCTTTTAAATTGAGTTACTTGTTTTCTTGATTTTTTTAGGTCTTTATATGTTGTAGATACTAACCTTTTATCAGATGTATAATTAGTGAAGCTCTTTTCCCATTCTTTAAGTTACCACTTTTGCCCAAAATGATGGTGTTCTCTGGTATGCAGAAGCTTTTCATTTTCATGAGGTCTGATTTATCAGTTGTTGATCTTAATGCCTGTGCTCTTTGAATTCTGCTCAAAATGTTGTTTCCTGTTCCAATGAGTTCAATACTACCCCCATTTTCTCTTATATCAGGTTCACTGTATATGAGCTCATGTCAAGGTTCTTGATACATTTGGAGTTGAGTTTTGTGCAAGGTGCTAAACATTACTCTATTTTCCTTGTTACTCAACCATGATCCTGAGTGTTGGAACTCAAACTAGGTTCTCATGATTGTGGTGTAAGTACTTTCCTCTCTGGGCTATATACTCAGCCTCTAAAATAACTTCTGAAGGACATTATGGCAGATGGGATTTATGTGATCTATATGATTTTGCCAACATTAGGTAACATACCTTTGAATCTAAATAGTTGTTTCATTTGTCATTTGTAGGAAGCAGGAAAAAACTGAAGAATTCAAAACTTACTTTGCCATAGGAAACAACTCCCTAAGTAACTACCTCCCAAATGCTGGGATTATAGGTATGTAATACCACACCTAGCCCACAAAAGCAATCACTTGTTTCAGCAACTAAGGTTCATTTATTTTGTGAAGTCAGAATTATGTATTCACAAAGTTGGTGTACAAATGAAGTAACCAATTTGGCCTACATATTTAATGTGACTTTATGATTATTTAGACTTTGAGTTGCTTTATCTTTTGAAGAATGCTTTATTGTAAAAACAAACCCTTGTTAGGTTTCTTTGTGTGCTTAAACCTGTGATCAGGTATGTATGTGAGTGACATGTGTATGTATGCACACATGTATGCCTGTGTCAATTATTCTTTGGGTAACATGTAGTTCAGCTGATCCCTCTTTGATTTCCAATTCTCTCTGACATTGAAACATACAATATATAGTTCACTGTCTCTGCTAGACTCTACTACTTTGCTGTCAGTTAGATGTACAAAAACCCATGTAAGTGTTTCTTCAGTGTCATGCCTTTCTGTACCATGTTATCTATTATCATTCTTTTGCATGGTACTGCTTCAAACATGTCCAGCACAGCCTGTAGATGGGATAAATTTAGTTTTTTTTTTAATTTATGGAACTCAAAGAGAACACTATTCAAATAGAACTTGGGTATGGAGAAAGTTGAAATTGGATATGCTGAGAGTTGAAACTTTGATTTGAAATGATTTTAATATGGGGCTTTGATTAGGGTTAAGAAGTGGTTACCATGCAATCCAGAATTGATGGGACTAGCTAAGATCTTTGAAGGAAGAGATTTGAAGATACAGACTGTTAGTGATTCTGCTGAAGAGTTCTAGTTAATTCCAGAAGTTTCCATATCGAACAACCAAGCCATTTGCCTGAACTCCAGTACACTACAAAGATAAAATATTATTAATAAAGATGATTCTAGGGCCAACATTTAGTTATGTGTGTGAAGACTCTTTCAGGCTGAGTGCAGAAATAGATGATTGAGGTTTCATTTCCTATATCCTGCTGTAAATAACTAGGTATCTGATGGCTGTGTGAGTGCAAACTTTCTGTATAGTCTGTGTTTTAACAATACTAGGCCATTCAAATTAAGAACAACAACAAAATTCTTATGTAACTGGAAAATACTTGAGTATCTAACAGAAAACCTGCCCTTTGTCATCTTCTCTATACAAAATTACTTTTCCCAGTTTGTGTTAGGGATACAATTTGTAATGTGTCCAGGATACATGAGTACCACATTTGTTTGTTTCCTCATTGCTGACAGAATAACTGACAGAAACAACTTAAGTGGGGGGATGTATCCTGGCTCACGGTTTAGAGAGTTCAGTTCATCATGGCTAAGAATCAATGAAGGCTGCATTGTATGAGGCATAAGGCTAGTTGCCTCATATCTCAATGAACTGGGACGATGAAAGCTCTCTGCACACAAGCTTGAAAGCCTACCTTCACAGTAGTCTACTCCTGCAAGCTCTGTCACATAACCCAAAGGTTGTACAACCTTAACATTTTTAATATTAAAATATATAGTGACCTGCTTCTTAGCAGTGATTGGTATAGGGCATTGTAAGTCATAATCATAATTCCAATTTGGATAATTGCCTGAGGCCTAGGAGTTGTTTGAAAAACACAGGCTTCAAGCAGACTGATCTTGGTTCACCAATAGCTATGCAACACTGAAAAACAGTTTAGCTTTCTGAGGCTCATTTTTCCTCAGTAATATGGCAAGATAATTATGCCTGACTATATTTTCCTCTGTACAGTCACTGTAATAAAGTACCACAATTTGACTGGTTAATAGTCATGGTACTTTATTTTCTCACAGTTCTAGTAGCTTGAAGTCTAAAATTGAGTTGCTGGCAGAACTGTGTTCCTTCTGAAATCTACAGCTTTGCCTCTTCCAACCTTTTGAGGGGTAGCTGTTGATTTGTGGCACTCATGATGCAAATAAGTCCACCGTCTGCTTTTGTTTCCACAAAGCATTCTCTTCACTTGCCCAGTTCTTACAATGGTCCCAGTATTATTGGACAGAGGCATACCCTACTCAGGATACCCTCATGTTTGCAACCCTAGACAGATCTGAAATAATCTTAGCTCCAAATAAGATAATCATGCCATGAAGCACAAATAAGTGTGTGTGTGTGTGTGTGTGTGTGTGTGTGTGTGTGTGTGTGTGTGTGTATTACATACACACAGTCCTCTGACCTCACACACAGACTATGAAATACAGGACATGTCTTGAGTGATGGATGTTCATGGAGGGATAGTTCATTTTAATTTTGACACTTTACTTTTGGCTATGCTTACCTCCTGCCAGCTTTCCAATTCCCTTAACATTTAAGATTGCCAAATCAGGCCATCTGTAAACATGAAAAGTTGCAAAACTGGGGTCTTTCACCAAAGTGCTAGTTTTAATATTCTGAACAGAAAAGAATACATTAATTTTCTCCAATCCCCCAAAACCCACCCTGAATGTAACATAGTTTGGAATAAGTATGTACTCTCTTTCATCATTTGTAGTTTTAGAGTTTGGGCATATAGGGTGGTCTTTGTTCAATGACATCCTTTTTCCCCCTCCTTCTGTTTTTTTTCCTGTTGAGAGTTTGCCTTGGCAGCCATTGTGTAGAAGCCCAGCACAGCCTTGTCTGAGCCAGAAAGGTTAAAACTGAGCTGACAGGACAACCCCGGCTCTCTGCTGTTGGTGAGTTATTCTGTTTATTCTACATATGTTTCTTTTTAATTAAAATGTCATTTTTAATTAAAAATGAAATGTCAAGAAGGAAAAAAATTGCAAAGTCTGGGCTATTGCAGCAAAATCAAGCAGAAAAAGTCAGTGGAGAAAAGTAACTTTGAAAAAGATGAGAACAGTGTCTTCCCTATGTTTGTAAAAAGACAAGACAAAAAAAAATGATTGCAGAGTTTTGAATGCACTTTGCTATTCACAGAGTGTATGCTCACACATTCTCTCTCTCTTTTTTTTTCTCTCTCTCTCCGTATTCTCCTTATATACATGTCTGTTTTGTGGCTTGTTTCTATAACTAAAAAAAGTATATATTTGATGTGTGGGCACATGCTTTAAGTTAATGTGTGATACTGATGGCTGCCACATTTTTCATGAGTGACAGAGCCACTAATGAGATGTAGCATTGACTACAGAGGGCACCCATAAATTGTGTAATACAGCCCTGCTGGCCATTTATTTAATTTATTTGATAGAAGTGTAATGCCTTATAGTTTAAATGGAGCTTTTATTTTGTTATAAAGACCAATGCGTACAGCTTTTCAAGAATTATGCATAGCTCATGCTTCCTGTTTCAGAACTGCTCTAAGACACAATGTTGACTATGATGATGATGATGTCTCAAAAGGACAGATTCTATGGCAAGTTGGGAATGACACCACCAGGATATGTACCACCTGCTGTGGATGCCATTAGGAAGAGAGTACAGCTTGTGGAGACAAGTGGGGAAACATTGATACATGATGGTTAGTGCTATGTTGACCAGGAGAATGCCCAAGTGGAACTCCCAGCAGATATTGTTTCTGTCTCTCTCTCTTCCTCTCCCTCTCCCCACTCTTCTGATTAGGCTGAGGAATTTCCTTTCCAGCTTCACACTGGCAACTATGGCTTCCTTTTCTTTTCTGCATGGTGCCAAGTATTCTCCACATCACACACATTTTGTAACCACCTTTTCCTTCCTATCAATACTGGTACTACACTCCAATGCCCTTTCATGTCTTAGGTGCCTTTCTTTCAAGCACTTGCAGTATTTAACTAAAACTCGGGTGCCAGTTTAATTCATTTACATTTTCAATATTGTGCATGGTAGATGTGCAAAGATGGTTCCTCCCAGCCTTCTCTAAGTCTCTTCAGCCCTGTAGTGTCTTACACATAGTCAACTGCAGAAAAATGCTCATTATGGAACATTTCACTGAGTGTTGATTCTCTGTAAAAAAAAAAAAAAAAAAAAAAAAAAAAAAAACAGCTAGCATCATTTCTTATAAATCAACCTCAAGGAGGCACAGGGAGGCACAGGTCATGTGGATTATGGAAGGCTCCATTGATTACCCTAGGGTCTTCTTGGTTTGCTTTTATCAAGTCTTTAGTCCTGAAGATTCCTTTGACACTGACAGTAGGTCTGAGAGTTTGATTCTTAGAATGACACAGAAACAGATAGAGGTTAATGAAAATACAATTCAGTAAAAGCACCCTGAAGTATTCTATGCAGTGGGCAGCATGTTTGGCTCCTACAGTACCTATATATTAAGGATTCTCCCAATTCCAGAAAGTTTCTTCGAGCAAGTAAGAAAAGAAAATCACTTCTATATTGGTTGTATCTTTTATTTGTTTGTTTGTTTGTTTCCGTTCAATGTTATCCAGAAAAATGTTATCTAGGAAAATGCAAACCAACTTGGTCTCTGATTACCTAGGCCAGTGCAACTCCAAGCATGTGTATCTTTACAATGTGAGACCCAAGAGTAGCAGAAAGCCACTTCCTTGTGTGCCTTATAAGCTTATTAACTAGGATGAAATGACCACTTTATTGAAAGTAAATGAAAGATTGGAACTGATTTATGGATGTGTACATTATTGTCCCTGCCTAGTTCTCGTTTTTATGAATCTAAGCAATAAGTATAGAAAGCTCTTATCCATTTCCCAGGATCTGTTTTGACAGTTATCTTTGAGAAGTGATGAAAAGCTTGCCCCCTCTTCCTATATCACCATGACAGTCAAATTCTGCCTTGTGTCCTTGCTTTATTAAACCAATTTCTGCTTGTTTGTGCCTCTGTATCCACGGAGAACAGCTGATCAGCATCCCTCATATAAAACCCTTTATATTCTGGGAGACAGTAATTTCCTGTGAGATATTTAGTTGAAAGTTTCATAAACTTTTGAAAGAAAAAAAAGGCTGTGCTTAGTTTATACTTCACAAAAAATACTACTCTGAAGCTTTAAATAAGATATCTGCATTGAACTTTCTGCAACAAAAATTAACTTTGATCTCTTTTTAATAGCATCAACGTTTCTCTCTAGTACACTCAAAGTGCATTGTCAAGCATTTATTTCAATTCTTTTCATAATTTCTAAATTTGTTGGTAAATCTTAAAAATATATTAAAATTACATTACTATTATTTACTATTCATATGTGTGTATGATGTGATATCCATGTGGGCATAGGCACCATGGTCTGTACATGGAAGTCAGAGACACCTTTGCACAGTCATTTCTCTTTTTCCACCCTTCTGTGGTTTATAGGGCTATAAGACTTTCAGGGCAAGCTCTTTTACTGGTTGAGCTGTCTTGCCAGACACTAGGTAAACCTACTTAACTATATTTTATAGTTTGAATTTATGACAGCATGAGTATCAACTATTTTTTAAATTCATTTTGATAAATGCATTCGGAAACCTTGAATCAGATTACCAATAAGGCAACATTTATGTGCACTACAAAATAAATGTCTTTAGGAATTGAGAAGTTTGACTGCAAGGGAAACTCTTCCTTGCTTCTCCTTCCCTCCCTCTCTTCTCCTGTCCCTTCTCTGTCCCTCCCTCACTCCCTCCCTTCCTTTCTTTCTTCCTTTCTTCTCAAACTACCGTTTGCTTTAGTTTCAGGAGGCTATCTATGGCCCACAGATATTCACACTTGAGGCACAGTGTTTATTGAAGGTTTGAGTGCCTGTGTGATAATATAAGCATGCCTACTCTTCCTATGATTGACAGCACAAGGATCTAACTATTTCATAATTTCTTCGTGCTTCTTGTCCCAGGAGCTGCTTTCCCCAGAAGGCCTGTGATTAAAGGGTTTCAATGTTCATCAATGCCCTAGTGTTTCTATGATTTTGATGAAAGACTGCCCTCTGGTGTGGAGATGAGAAGCAACTGTTTAACACACACACACACACACACACACAACATAGTTAGATCATGCATTTTATGTTGTTTTCATCATGGAAGGTAGCACTAAACCTGAAGTTCATAAGTTTTAAAATATTGAAATTTTACTCATTTTGTCAATTTTATTTTGTCTCTTGGTACCTAGAATGGATCTCTCATGGCTCTCACCTTCCCTCCATAGAAACAGTTCCCCTCCTTTCAGCAAATACATATTGTATCTAATTATAAAATATTGTGATCTACTTGTGAATGGAGTCTTATAACTAAGTGTAAAATGAGTTAAAATCACTCTCCTGGGTCTTTTAAGTTGGGCTTGCTTGTGTTCCTCACTATAGGGAGAGAAGAAATTCGGGATCCTTTCAAAATTATCACTGAAAAAAAAGGAGCACCCCACGTCTTTTCTCTTTTTCTTTTTCTGAGCATTCAGTTTCATTGACAAGGTGGTACTTCTGGTGCACACTAGATATAGAGATAAGGTAAGTGATTGTTCTACAAAGGACCTCAGTAACATTCATTTTATGCAAATACTCTCTTGAATTTAAATTTTTTAGGGTCTTAAAAGAACTTAATAAATGATTACTATCATGTAGAGAAGAGCTAGCTGAGTATGATTTTTGTTTGATTGTGTTAAGAGTGACTAAGAATTCTAAACAATTAATCCCTCCACCTGTAAGTCATAATTCATGGAACAGGGAAGGTATGACTTGGATTGTTCTTCAGAATTCTATGAAATCTTTTGTCATGAGAAGATATTTGAGTTTTATTATTTTGGGAGTTAAGAACAGCTGTACAGCTGGAAAAAAACCCTGAGAAAAATAACGCTCCCCTCCCTCAGAACTTAAACAATACACATGAAAGTTTATAGCAGTTACAACTGTAATATAGCCAAAACAAAGAAAAGGAAAAGAAAAGGAAGGAAAGGAACTAAAACATAAAAAGAAACACCCAAATGTCCATCAGTGAACAAAAGGATGGAATAGTATTCAGCTCTTAACAGGAACTGATGGACTGACATTCCCCTGTGGATGAACCTTGAATGCTAAATGAAAGAAATCACACACAGAAGGTTGCCTGGAAGAAGAAACTGGGATTGACTGAGCAAAAGCCATTCTTTCTTTTAGGGAGATGATAAAACTGTTCCAAAAGTCATTGTGGAAAGGCTCGTGCAACCTAGAATAGACTGCAAGCTGCTGAACTGTTCTCTTTAGGTGAATTTTTTTACTATTGTGATCATATTCAATACAACTATTATTTTAATAACCAACAAACAAACCTTAAATGAAAGCAAACAACTAAACCAAAGGAAGCTGCACCTTGTTGCATCAAGTATCTTCCTTTGTCTCATTGGCCGGTGGGAGGCCTTTGTGCAGCACCAACCCTCCTCCCTGGAGCATTGCTAGCCTCACAGAGCCTGCTTTGATCCTAAGCATTTTATGACTGCTTCAAATGTGCTTTGTTGTTTTACGACTTTAATTATTATGAATAATCCTTCCCCAGACATTCCCCACCCTTCCAGGACAAAATGTCTGGTGGGAATGTAAATATGTTAAATGTCATTACAATATTTCTATGAGCAGAAACAAAGAGCCAAAGGCTATGCTTTTTCCCCAAAGTATGCCTGCACTGGCGTCCAGGGCAGGCAGAGGAACTGAACCTTCCTGTGACTTCTGGCACAATTCATAAAGTCCTCATTTCCTCAGTTATACGTAGGGACTGCTGTACTTACCTTCCCTCTATAGCTGTTGTTTCATGGTTTAAATGAGGTAATGCATTTTCAATATTTTGCAGTTCCTAAATCGCAGTTGATATCTAGACTAGGTCGTTATTCCTATTAGCAATGATTCCAAGGGAGACGATTCTGTTTGTTCCAAAATAATCTTTACTTAAAGTACAGGAAGGCAGAGTGACTAGCTTCTTTGAGCCCTTTTAATGTTAATTAGGAGGTTGTTACATTGGTCATTAAAATATGAATATTTATAGAAAATTCTCCCATTAAAATGCATCTTATTCCTTCAAAAGAAAAGCCAGATACAAATATGAAAGGGACCATTGTAGCTTTTGGGGGCTGGGTAAAATTATTCTCCTGATGTATTATTTTCAAAATAATGGATTTTACTTGTCGTAGGAAATTTTTTCTCCTTTTCCATCACAATCACAATCAGCACTCTACCTGCTTGCAGCCGCAGCTGAAACAGCTGGATCACCCATTTTGATGAGGGATTACTCTTCAGTATTTATAGTAACACCCATTTCGCCAAGTGTAGCCCCTGAGAAGGAACACACAAACAGCCAACTTTCCCTATCACAGGTAACTGTTTTCTTTGTATTAAATTTCCGTTTCTATGGCTTTCACTAGCTTTAGATACCGAAGTTCATTTTACCACTTGGGGGATGCTTAAAAGCTGCCAAGTCAATGTAACCAATAGAAATTTAATTTAAAAAATCTAAAGCATTGCTTTAAAAACCCCACAGAAGCTTTAAGCACAACATTGGAGTGTGTGTGTGTGGGGGGGGGGATGATTGTGGATAAACATGAGCTTTAAACATTCCTGAGACCTTGACATCTGAGCAGCGACCATGTTTGAAGGCAGACATGCATAAAGATGCAAGTCTTTTTTCAGGGATATTAATGAAATGGTTAATTCTGTTGTCATGGCAACAAAGAACAGCTGTGATGAAAAGCTAGAGGTCTATACACAATGCCCAGTACAAGGTCTCTAATTCTAAAGCTGATTTTCTTAGCTACAATAGAAGTGATGTGTTTTCAATATCATCCTAAGCCTTCACATCAAATCCTTCTAGTTAATCCAATAAACAGACCCATGGCATAAAGGAAATAAGTATATGTTTGTACATTATAAACCTTGTCAAAGAAGTTTACCTATGTCCAATCTTAAGAGGTATCTAGAAAGTAAACAAACACTCCTTCAAGATAAAAGGCTATTTGACATGAAACCTTAAAAAATAGAATCTACTCAAACGGGCTTTTGGAATAATTATCAAATACATTGTTGTTTAGCTCCTTAGGGGGAATGTACTTAAGACAGTGACATCTGCAGTACCACTTCCATACAGCAAAAGTGATACTGTTTCTAAAGCCGAGCACAGGTGGATAATGTATGTGGCCAAGTTTGTACCATAGCTATATTATCACTGTCTGTGGGAAAGAGACTTCAGAAGAACTTGGAGATGAATTTCACATTTGGATAAAGACTCACAGACACCTCTGGCTTCTTCCAAAACCCCCTCTTTCCATCTTCTCCTGGTCCTTAGGAAGAGCTCTAGTTTTCATACTTTCTCTCAATTCCCCAGTCTGTTCCATGTTCACAGCTCAGGGACTCACAGTTACTCCCCTGGATTACTGTCATCAAATGGAGCCCCAATCACATTCTGCTAGGTATCAAAATGTTTTTTTTTTTTTCCTTTTTCATTCTCATCTTATTGTGTGTGTGAGCCTAGGTATCTATGTGTGTGTCTATGATTGTGTGAGCATGTGTATATGAGAGAGCATGTTTGTATGAGTGTGCATGAGCATGTGTACATAAGTGACAGCACATTGGTGTGAGTGTGTGTGTGTGTGCGTGCATGTTATATGATGGAGTGCATGTTTGTATTAGTGTGTGAACATATGTATATGAGACAGGGTGTTTGTATGTGTGTGTAAGCATGAGTATATGAAAGAGAGCGTTTATAGGAGTGTGTGCATGTGTGTGAGAGCCTGTGTACATGAGAGAGATGTGTGTGAGCATGTGTATATAAGAAAGATCATGTTTGTGGGTGTGTGTATGTCTGTAAGCATGTTTGTGTGAGTGTGTATATTTTGTGAATGGGTGTATATGTGTGTATTGGGGGCTACAGAAGATATTTGGATATCATTTCTTATTCTCCATCCTATTTTTTGAGACAGTGGTTTGCATTGAAGCTGTAATTCATATATTCAGCTAGACTGAGTGGCCAGCAAGCCCCAGAGATCTTCCTATCTCCATCTTCCTACACCTTGGATTACAGGCACATGCCATTGCACCTAGCTATTTTTTCTGGATACTGGGGATTTCAAACCAGCTCCAAATGCTTGCAAGGCAAACACATCACTGAGTTACTGAGCCATCTCTCTATTGCCTTACAGTGATCTTTCTAAAACTTAGATCAAATTGTGTCTCTTTTCTTCAAATCTTCTCATTTTGCCTTATGTACTGTTGAAAAAATTCCCAAAGTCCTATCTTGGTTTAGAAGAGAATGCATGATTTGAAGCACAATAACTCCTCTCTCCTCTTTGGATACCCATGTGTAGCTCTGGAATAAAAGCCCTGGAGTTCTCTGCACACATTCAATGTGTGGTTCATTCTCAGAGTGTGTGTCCTTTTGTAGTCCTTCCTCTCCTTGGAAAATCTTTCTCTCTTCTCCCCATGATGCTTTTCAATCTTCAGTTTCACATCAAACTCCCAATTTCAAAGACAGAAAACAGTATTTATTAATATATAATAATAAAAATTATCAAAATAGGTATGTATTTTGGATTAATCAGTAAATTGAATGAATTGCAACAGGGCATGATATGAAGTCCTTACCAATGAGGAGGACTGGACTAGGGGTGGGCTGGGTGGGGGAGGCAAGGAGGTTTGGGAGGAGGGGTGAGAGGGAGAACTGTGATTGAAATTAAGATGAAATTTAAAAGAATAAATAAATTATATATATATATATATATATATACAATATTGTACCGTGTAAAATGATATTTAAAACTAAAGAAGAGATGAAGATAAGCTGGAAAAAAAGGGAATAATCCAGAGGCATATACATGTTGATACTGAAAAACTCTATTCGTTGCTGCATTACCAGGTTATGGTTATGTTAAGAGTCAGCAAAGACAAGGGGATCTAATTTTAAACAATTATTGATGTAAAATTTTTATGCTGTAAAATACATATAGTTTTAGAATTGTTTAAAATGTGCAGACATCCATGGAACCACTAACAAAATCAACAAACAGAATACACATGCAATTTCTTTAATTGAAGAATCCACAGTATTTGCACCCTCAACACAATCAAGCCCATATCTCCTGTCTATCACTACAGGTCAGAGCTCTTCAGGAGAATTTCACATGAACAGAACCTGCATAGCCCATTCCCTTTTGTATCTTACTTTTAAATTTCAGGATGATAACTTTGGGGTTCACCATGCTGCTATTTGTGCCAGAAAATCCTATACTAGATATGTAGTACCTCACCTGGATACTCAATGGCTGATGGGCATTTGGCATGGTGCCATTTATGCCTCTCAGGAGTCAGATCATTCTAGTATAAGTCCTGTGATCATTCAAGTATAAGTCCTTGCATTGAGACTGGCATCCATTTCTACTAGGCAAATATCTGAGACCAGACTTGCTGAGTTTATTGGGTTTTGTGGTGAGCAGGCTATGCACTGATCTGCATTATCCAGTACTGTGTCCAACAGTGGCTTTTAGGCCGAATGACACCATTTTCCTAAACTGCTAGTTGGACTATTTTGAGTGCTGATGTTGACATAGAACTACCATCTGACCAGCACAAACCATGGCACAAACTGACAGATGGTTTAATTTTAAGAATGTCACCTATGAAATAACCAAAATAAATCAGACATGTGGACATCTGGTGCAACAAAAACACATCAGAAGAAATAGGCCCATGAATTTATGAACTATTATGACCAAAGATGCACAGCATCCCTTACTCAGAAGGAAGGATACTTTACATGGTGACACCTGCTTATCAGTACTCTTTACCTGCCTCAGGGGATGAACAGGCTACTAGCTCCAGACTCCATTTCAATATCACTTCTGCTGAATCATCACTCATTTGTACTTGGTGACTCTGCTTATCCTTGCTGCCTATCTTCCTGACTATCTTCCTGACTTATCTTGCCTGGCCTTGACTCTTGTGCTTTGCCTTGAACCTGCTTTCCATCCTCCAACAGCATGGGAGGAGTTAATGATTTCCCATTAGGATGGTTAGGCTTTCACGGTTTCTGTGGAGTCTCTCTTGTCTGCCTATAGTAAGACCTCTTTGAACTAGGAAGTTTCTTGAACCCCCGTGTGGCTATTCAATAATATATACACCATAAGTGAAGTGTAGCATCTTATCAGAGAGTTATTACTAGTAATTAAGACTGTGATACAAGAAGCTAGGGTTTGCCAGTCACCACACCGTCAAGCAGATTTTCAAAGAAACTGATGCAGCCTTGTGAATTATTGTTTTTCCATGTGTTTTGATACTGTGGAAAAACACAAATTAGTCCCTCCATGTTTGGACACAAAGCACTCACAACTCACTACAACATAATATAGATTGAAAGCTTTAAGAGAAAACATTGGTTTCTTGTGATATGGAATCTGGGAAATCAGATCAAATCACTAGCAGATTTGATATCTGGTAGGCTTCATTTCTGATGGATAGGGGGCTGTCTTTTATGATAAGGCAGGGTTCAGGAACTCTTTGGGGTTTCTTTTGTAAGGGCATTAGTCCTGTTAATCCAGGCTCCACTCTGATGCTCATCTCCCAGAGCTACACATTCTAAGAGCATGTGTTCTAATACTGCAACATGTGTCACATGTTCTCTAGTACCACAACTTGTCACATGTGGACTTGGGGAAGACAGCACAGAATCTCTAACTACCAGTGAGTGTGTGTTTGACTTTCTAGGACAATGCTAATTGTTTCTCAAGACCATTTAACAGCTGTGTCTTCTTCTGAGCCAGTGATCACATCTTTTCTTCATTTTTAAATTGCTATTTTGTTGAGCTGGAAGATTCAAAAAATTTTTCCATCCTGAAAATAATTTGTCAGTAAATCAAAGTATCTCAGGGTATCTTCTCTCAGGATATATTTTCATTTTTTAATATTTTAATATTTTAAAAGAAGGTTTTATTTGGTAATAGTTTTCTCAAACGAAGCATAACCATACATATACTGATGAAAGACATACACATACACATACTCACACCTGGAAGATTAACACACTATATGATCATATCTATGCATAATCTGGGTGATAAAATTAAAGTTTATTTAAAACACATATATGTATATGTGTCATGTGTGTGTGTGTGTGTGTTTGTATGTATGCACTCATCTGTGTGTAAGCATGTGCAGGCCAGAGATCAATATTAGGTATCTTTCTCTATTTCTTTCTATCTTACCTGTTGATATAGGACCTCTCGCTGACCCCCACATTTGTCTTTTTGGCTAGACTAATTGACCTGCTTCTGGGATCCTTTCTCCTACTCCCCTCCCTTCCAGCATGGTGTTGAAGATGTGCAACCCTGTGCTCTACTTTATGTGGGTTCTGGAGATCTGAACTCAACTTTTCATGCTTTCACAGTAAGAATTACCCACTGAATTATCTCTTAGTAGCCCAGGTTACTTTTTTAAAAATGATCTTTTCCTCTAACTTCCCATAATGAATATAGATAATTTAAATATGTAATTAATAAATATATTATATATAATTGAAAAGTAACATGCAATGTGAAAAATAACTGTATAACCTATACCATATATACATACATACATACATACATACATATATATATATATATATATGTATGTATGTATCCTAAACTAGTCACATGGGTATCTTCAGACTCATCCCTCCCTTGAGGAGGTCGGTGACAACATTCTTTCTGAATCCCTTGATAGGTGTCCGACATGTTTTCATGAATTGATCCTAGCTCAGTACCTGCAATAGGTATTTGACAGTAAACCAAATTAAATTTATTTATCTGATAATGTTTTACTATATATCATGTGCTAGGGGATGTATCTGCCACTAGGAATGCACACTTTGAAAATAAGTAACTCATATTTGGATTAATCTTCAAATTGTCTGTGACTTTTACCATGCCCAACACCTGGCTCTTTGAACAATGTTTATTAGTGATTAAATTGAGGTATGATAGCTGAGTTTTATAATGTTTAAGACAATATTTTAAAAGATACATTGTATCTAGAGCTTTCTGGCTGGGCAGGTCCCGCTGCCCTTGAGCCCCAGATTAAACACACACAGAGAGACATATATTAATTATGAAACTGTTGGTAGATGACTATGACTTCTTATTGGCTAGCTCTGTCTTAATTATTAACCAATTTCTATCAATTTACGTATTGCCACAAGGCTGTGGCTTACCTGGTAATTGCCTAGCATGTTGTTACTCCTTTGGCAGCATTGGGACTCCGTGGCAGGCTCCATCTGTCTGCCTTTCCCAGAATTCTCCTCCTTCTAGTCCTGCCAATCTTTCTGCTTATTGGCCACAGTGTTTTATTCTTCAACCAATAAAGGGCTTCCCCTATCACTCAGTGTTCATTTACTGGAATACCAACTTTTTGCTTTGATTCTAGTGAGATAAATTAAGATAAGCTAAGATTTTATAGAAGACTGAGAAGTGTTTGTAACACAGAGCTTTTCTTGAAATAGCCAAATCAGTGTGGGCTGAGGCTATACTCTCTGTTTCCCAAAGAGCCTGTGGATCCTTAGAGTAAAGGCAAAGTGTGTAGTCTCCTAAAATCCACATTATTTTCTTTCTGTTATAAGAGGTTATAAATGATAACAGAACACCCCTTGTATGGTGAGCACTACCACTATTTTTCTCATTATTAGAGATTATTGGATTCCATCTCAAGTCACTTAGAAGTATCACAATTATTAGCAATACTAGGATCACTCCTTACACAGATGTTACATATTCATTGCTTGGTCATTTGAATCAAAACAACAATGTCATTATCCATGAAATAAGATTGGATGATTTCATCCTCTGGCTCTAATATGCATGATGCAATTAACTAACTTCCTGTGAAACATTAGTTTCCAGAAAGCCCATATGTCATTGTTGCCCACTATGTTGTTTGCTCTGTTTGTGTACTATCAGCTGGTTAATATGTTCCATCTTTTTCTTTCCCTGATAAGGAGAAATAGAAAGAGTGGAGAGTGGTTTCAAGAAATCTAAAGAAAACACCTAGCACCCAACCATCCATGTGTAAGTAGTATAGGTGTGTGTGTGTGTGTGTGTGTGCGCGCGCGTGCGCATGCGCACACACGCTTTTGTGTGATGTAGGACTTAATTTCTTTTTATTTTTTGTTTTGTTTTTTTGAGACAGAGTTTCTCTGTTGTTTTGGAGCTTGTCCCATAACTTGCTGTGTAGATCAGGAGAACTTAATTTCTTGACCAACTGAACACTGATGGCTTTTTAAAGAGTGTAAGGCTTTTACCTTTTCACACTACAGCACATTTGTTTTAATTTTTTTCAAATGGTGAGAATTTCTGTAAACACCAGTTTTACAATGAAATTTGCTTCTAATTTCCATTTTGAGGGTAAATCATTAGCCTTGGATGGATATGGATATGTGATAATTTCAGGCAGAAGGAAACCTTTTTTCGATGCAATAGAAGAGATCCATGTATTTTAAGCTTTAATTTTTCTTGTTGGAAACACATTTCTAGAGCACATGAGAAGGTTCCCTTCTTCTTGTTGAGTCCAGATTTCTTGTTCACTTGTTTTAAGTTTAAGTGGGGCCACTCCATTATCTAGTCAGTACATTATTTGAGATGCACTCACCAAATGCCCACAGCTGGCTGCACATCACTGTTTAAGCTTTTGACAAGATGTGGGTGGCTGACTTCCTTAAAGCAAAGCAACATGACATATTTTTCAGGCTTTCCTATGTCTTCAGTGGTTGCTAAGATTAGTGTCAAGTCTGTGGAGACAACAGTGGGATTTCCCTGGTTTCAACTTGCTTGGAAAGGCTTTGAAGTAGACAGGAATATTTCCCACACAGTCAGGAAGTCTGGAAAAAAATAGATGACTTATCTGGGGAAAGGTAGTCATCTTTCATTTTCAGCTATGATGGAATATTCAAGACCTGCTATAGTAGGATAGCTGGGCTCTAGTGAAGAAATGTTGTCCTGTGTGCTGTTGCTTGTGTTTTCGCACTGGTGTCTAAGTATCTGGGGTTGGGGTGATTATAAGCCTAGATGCTGATTGCTGGGAGGTTAGGAGGGGATGGTCTATGGAATCTATAGTGTGTATGGAGAGGATGGAAGGGAGACTACAGCTGGGATGAGACTGAGGGGTTGGGTCTGCTGGGGGAAAAGATAGAGCAGAGGAGGTCTGCAGGCAGGTTACCTGGTTTTCTAGCAGGTGTGGTCTGTGGTTGAGCTGGCAGTGTCCACTCAAGCTGGGGGCTGGAACATAGTGATGATTTTGGGGAAGGCCAGAAGCAAACAGTCTGTGGGATCCACAGGAGGCATGGAGAGGGGGGAAGCAGCTAGTGTTCTGTTGCAGTGCTACAGAGAAGTTTGAAGGATTGGGTTTTATAGGGGAGAAAAGAGAGACTATTTCTATAACCTTAATGGTTGATGAAGAGGGCTCTTGGAGGAACAAAATTCTAATGTGGAATTCTGTTTTCCCAAAAATTAGAAATTGACAGAGATCCAAAGTTTGGCACCATCATCTCTTAAGTGAAATCAGGAAATTTCTCGATCTCTGAATTTGTGAATTGCACCCTGACATCTCTGCCTGGCAAAGGGAAACCATTCTAGTGCTTCTGTTGCTCATATGTTTTAAATAAAAATGAAAGACTATAAATAAAGGCACAGTACCGACACTGTAAAAATGGATCAATGGATATTAGCAATTATTTTTATTATTATGTAGTACTGTAATTGCTGCTATCACTTATCACATTTTATTGTGACTCATTTCTTTTTTTGCTGTTGATGTGGCTGATTCAAGGCACTATACATAGAAACTGAGAGTGAAGGATGTAAGCCATGCTGTCAACTCACCTTAGATTATTTCTATTTTCCTAGCCTGGAGGAAAGCATAGATGATTCAGAAAGTGCAGTTCTCCAAGGCCTTGGCTATTTTTATTCTCCTTGGGCATTTTGCTCATGTAACTGTGTGTGAAGTAGGTAATAAGAGTTTGCCTGGAAGATAAGGAGTTTGACATGTGCTAGCAAGATGAAGCAGCTGAGCCCACCACATAGGAGGGTGCTTTGTGTGGCAGGTGGCACCCTCCTGAGGTCCCTGCCTTTGCTTACCCCGAATACCAAACTGATTAAAAAGGTTGACTCTAGGTGACTTTCTAGTTGTTGAAATGTGCTTCTTCTCCTTGGTTTTTTTCTGTCTTTCCCCCGAAATAAAACATCTATTTTAGTAGACCTTGTACTTTTCTAAAGTTAGTATATATAAGGTTGACAACAATTACTCAAATAAAAATATTTAGCAAGTATCTATGGTTTACCCACACAGCTCCAAGTCCCAGGGTCATGCATGAGAAGTGAAGAAAATATTCCTGCCCTGGAGATGCAAACAAACTCTCCACAGGATAAGATAGTTTCATGGTTAAATCAGGCAAGTGTGGCTGCTTGTTTGACAGTGGAGAAAATTGGTGCTTCATGATGTTTTCAAGAGCCCACAGGCTAGAACCCAGGTGAACAGGAGTGTCCATCATTTTTCAGAGACCCGACCAATGAATATGCTGTGTGGTAGTGTGCCTGATAGAGTTGCTGAGGAGAAACTGTGGTTAGGATGAAAAAATAAAAAAAATAATGATATATATATATATATATATATATATATATATATATATATATATATATATCCGCTGGGGCTGTAGAGATGGCAGTGGTGATGAGCACTTGCTAATCATGCAGAGCACCTGGATTAGGTTCTCAGTACCCTTCAACCATGCCTAGTGTGTAATAACAATCTACAATTCCAAGTCCAGGGTACCCGACTCCCCTTTCCTGCCTCCAAGGGTACTTGAATGCATGTGCACATGTTTCTCTCCCACAAATCAAAATAAATAAAAAGTATAGACACACCCTCTTTGATTGTTTGTAAGTAGCTGCTACATGGGTAGGCTTGCACTGAGGAGTTATTAGACACTGAAGTTGATTTCACAATGTACCTGTGATCTCATTGATCTATACAGGTTGGGGATGTCCAGGGGTATTCAAAAAAGGCAAAGCTCTGATATTTCCATATGTCTCCCCATCTGAGGGAGCTTTGCAGAAATGCAGCCCTTTCTCTTGCAATAGTTCTCTTTAAGGAGGCTTTATAATTCCTTGGATGGGGTTTTAAGAATATATTATATTAGGGAGCCCCAAATCTGTAATTTCCTTCTAATGAGGCCTGCTAATTTGATGACAGCATTATCAAATCTAAATACCTCCCTTCTTTGGTCTGTAGGGTGCTTCATAATGAGATGCATCCAGGGGGGCAGAGAGTTGCCAGACACATTAAAGAAGCCAGTGTCCCTGACTAAGGAAGGCCTTATTAATGATTTTAGTCCCAAAGGAAGAGACACATAGAAAATCTTCAGAAAGCAAGAAATGGCAGTGCTGAAATCAAAGCAACCCAGATGGCCTATAAACAGCCTAATTACATGGAAGACCCAGGAGCAACTCTAAGGTTTCCTCCCCAGCTGCCCTTGGAGCCTGCCAGGTAGCCAGATTCTGGCAGGGCACTTGACTTCCACGGGTCGTCAGCAAGATGGGAGTGTGCATTAAAAAGAGTACTAGCACTTCAGAACATTTCATGTTGTAATAAAAATAATCAGATATTTATGGTTGAAATTCTAGAGAATTTTTAAGTTGTCACAGTGGAAAATCAAACATTGAATATATACGCTTGTCCACATAAACATTGTCAGACTAAGGAAAGAAAATATTAGCATATTGTGGTTTGTGTCACTGTGTATATGCATGTTCTTCTGTGCAGGTTCATGTGTATGTGTGTGCACATATATGAAAGTGCATATGGAAGGCCAGAGGACAATCTCTGCTCTTGTTTCTTGGGTACTGTTAGTGTTTTCATTGAGAATGGGAGTCATGGTTTCTCTTCTAGTGCTGCAACAAAATACCCTGGTATAGCAACTTAGGGGAGGAAGAGTAGATTTCATTCAAAATATCAAGTTACTATACATCACAGGAAGGAGACATTTAGTGGCAGGAACTTCAAACAGCAAATCAATCCCCCCCCCCAACCTGGAGAAAGGGAGGGGGGATGAATGCATGCATGCTTGGTGCTCAACTTGTTTTCTCCCACATCAATTTACATAATCAAGACAATCCCTAACAGACATGCCCACAAGTCATCCTGATCTAGACAATCAGCCACTGAGATTCTCTTCACAAGTGATTCTAGATTGTGTCAAAGTGACAATTAAAGATAGTCCTTGCAGAAGGAACTATGCAGATATTTTTTCTAAAGGAGATATAAAAATAGACAGCTTATGTTAAAGATCATAAGATATTAAGTAAATGCAAATCAAATTAGCAATGAGGTGCTACATACAGATGACTACAATCCAGAGAAGAGGTAACTGCAAATGTTGCTAAAGGTTTGAGGAACTCTTATGCACCATTGGTGATGGCATAAACTGCTATTGTTGCATTGGGAGATAGCCTAGTGCTTCTTCAGAAGATTACACATAGAGGCAATTACATGTCTCAATAAATGGACTCAGAGGTATCATACATACCCAAGAAATGAAAACATGCATCTGGCACAGCGTTTATATTTTGTTTTGTTTTGTTTTTTTATTTATTTTATATAACCAAGTCCATTTAAATGAAAACAAATATTTATAGACAATATGTGGGAATTTGGGCGTCCTTCCTTCCAAACTACTTCCTGATGTTAAGGGGCACTGTCATGGGAGATTCGAAGAAGATTCAGAAATCCTGGCTGTAGTCTGTAAGGCTGCTTTGTCCAGCTGTTTTGATGTAGGATCACCTGGTACTCTGTTTCAGGTGATCTGGCTTGATCAAACCACATTAGAAGGAATCCACATCTTTTCATTTTCTGTGGAAACAAAAATAGAAATCCTTTCCCCCAGTAACTTGTCCTTGAACTTAAATTTTGGAGTCAAACCATTTTTTAAATTTAATTTATTATTTTACATGTCGATCCCAGTTCCCTCTCCCTCCCTCCGTTCCTTCCTCCCTCCTTCCCTCCCTTTTACCCTCTCTGCCCTCTCACATGCACTCTAACCACCCTGCCCTCCCATCCCCACACCCCAATTCCATATGTAGGGGAATGCCATCCAGTTGGGGTCATGTAGATCTCACAGGTCATGTGAAGTAGGGACTAGGGCTTCTCTCCTGTCTCTAGATTAAGGCAGTTATCCCTCCATGGGGGATGTGTTCGCAAGGTCATTTTGTGCACCAGGGATACATCCTGGCTCCACTGTCTGAGGTCCCTTAGGCTGCTCAGTTCTTCTGGCTGAGAGCCATATTCAGGGGGGTCTGAGTCAGTCCCATGCTGGCTTTCCAGCTATCAGTCTGGTGGCCCATTAGTTCCTCCTTGTTCAGGTAAGCTGTCTCTATGTGTTTCTGCCACCTGGTCTTGTCCTCTCCATCTGCATCTGGGTTCTAGTTCGACTCAGTGTTTAGGTATGGGTGTTTGCTCCTGTTTCCAACAGGCATTAGTTGAGGGCTCCATGGATAAGTTAGTTGATCTCACTCGCCTGGAAGGGCATTTACCAGGGAAGCTCAAATTGTTAGTTGGCAGCAGTCTTGTAGTTCTCTAGACTTTTCTTTGTGTTCAATTTTATCTTCAAACCAATATTGGCTCCCTCTTTTATGTTCTCTCTCTCTCTCTTTCCAGCGTTTATATTTTGAATATTCATAAGAGCTTCATTCATGATAGTCAAAACATAAAAACAATTCAACATCTATCAACTTACAGATGAACAAATAATTGGCATTATATCTATATAATGTAGTATTATCCACTCCCAAAGGTAAATAGTATTGATACCTTCTATTACATGGATAAACATCAAAACCCTTATGCTGACTGAAAGCAATCACTCACGAAAGGGCACATATTGCAGGTTTTTATTTATATGAAATGTCCAGAACAAGTTAATCCATAGATACACAAAGTAGATGAGCGTTTGCATGGAGTTGAAGTCTGACGGGGAGTGACTGCTCAAATGACTCAGGTGCTAGTAGTTGAGTAAGGTAATGGTGGCCTACCAGTGAATGAACTGAAGCTATTGAACCATGCACTTGAAATGCTGTTGTGTGATATATAAGCTCTAGGAAACCATTATATAATAATTTATTGTGTACAGAGATCACACTTGCCAAGTCTTATATCTTGTTGTGGACATTTAAAAATGGAACTCTGAATGCAAATAGTCAGATGCATAAAAACTAAAGGTGCACTAAGGAAAGAATGATTAAATTTTACTGTTGGGAATGGCCTGGGAGAAGAAACCCAGCCAATGGAGACAGTTTCTGAAGAAAGATAAGGAACTTTCTCCAAGCATGGGATGAAATACAGTGCAAAATAAGGAAACAATTCATGATAAAACACTCATGTGTGTGTTTGTGTTTGTGTGTGTGTGTGTGTATTAGATTTTGGTATAAAACTAACATTTAAGACTTTTTTTGCAAGGAAGAAAGAAGAAAAAAAAAGAAGTAAAAAGGTTGAAAATTAACTGATTAAGAAATTGCTTCAATACTGTTGAATAATGACAATGACATAAATTTAACTAAAAAAAGATAGGTGGAAACCAAAGTTGGGACTAAGTGTAGGGCACATTTATGGAGTGTATGAGCGTAGGTGGAACAGATATGAGTGTGTGCATGCATGTGTGTCTATATGGAGGCCAGAGGTATATATTTTCCTTACTCTGGGCCTGTGTGTAATGCTTTTTTTCTGCACTGACTCCATGAAATCTCTCTCTCTCTCTCTCTCTCTCTCTCTCTCTCTCTCTCTCTCTCTGTCTCTCTCTGTCTCTCTTTCTCTCTCTCTCAGAGATAAGGGATATGAAGACAAAAACAAAGCGACTTTCCCAATGACAGAGCTAGGATGCAATGCTTGAAAACGTGTCACTAGGGCCTAAACTATTCCCCCGTCCTTGTATTTTGAGAGCATTATTTCAGGCCTGTGTCTCCCATTAATTGCGGCCCAAGGCTCAACCTGCATGAGGTCCTCAGAAAAATAGTTATTGAGGCATTGACTCCAAGCCCTTTTCTCTGCCTAGGTACCCCCAAAAAATTTTATAAGAAGGCCTGCCATGGGCGTGGTGTAGGCAAAACCACTGCCTACATTAAAGAAATTGGGAATGGGTATTTGGCCCTTGGTTGAGACAATTCCTTTCTCCAAGCCAGCAGGTCCGGTCACACAGCAACACAATTCTGCACAGCTTGTAGTTATGAACATTGAACCTCACATTATAACAGTATAATCAACCCAGTCCTAAGCATTGCCATGTGCAGGCACTGTGCTAGGAACTTGACACATGTTATCTCCCTTAGTCTGCACAATAATGCAGGCCAGTTGGCACTGGAGATAGTGGTGTACTGTTTACCAGTGAGTACTCAGGAGCAAACTGCTTGGCTTTGTGTGTTAGCTTTACTGCTTCCAAAAAATGTAGGCTGTGCAGTTTGCATCCCATCTCTCAGTGTCACAGTTTTGTCATCTTTAAATCAGTGATAAGAACACTGTCTACTTCACAGGACTACAAAAAGGGGGTTTGGATATGAAGTACTTGGAATGTGGTTGACACGTAGTGATAGCTGTTTGTGTGCATTGTTATCAGCAACCTCTATCCTGTTCCTCTTAACAGCTAAGGAAACTGAGGTTTAAATTATTAAGCACCTTTCAAAAAGAAATACAGCAAGAGGCAGAGCTAGGATTCAAACACGTGGGGTTTGACTCCAGGGTTTGTATTCTGAAGCAATAAACTAAATTCCTCCCTACAATTTCAGGTCACGAGGTAATGGAATGTATGCTCTAAGAAGCATTCTTTGTATCTTGCTGTTAGGCCTCAGGATGCTTTTAGTAATGTCTATACCTTTTTTTTTCCTATTTTTTTTTTTTTTGAGACAGGGTTTCTCTGTATTGTTTTGGAGCCTGTCCTGGAACTCACTCTGTAGACCAGGCTGGCCTCAAGCTCACAGAGATCCGCCTGCCTCTGCCTCCCAGTTCTGGGACTAGAGGCAGTCCCATGTATCATGTATCTTTATAATACCATATTCAACACTTTACTGGAAGTACATAACACATTCCTGGTATTTGATCATTAGTTCATACACTGATTGATATCTGTTAGATTCTTAATAAATGTATTTTCTTTCTTAACTCTTTTGATAAACATTTTTTGGGTTCTTTCCCTCCTGGCTAACCTCACCTATATGTTGTCATTAGTACAGACACTCAGAATATCTTCCTTGAGATGGTAAAACACTACCCTGAGTTGACAGTTGACTGTCATATTCCTTATCATACTTTGTTTTATGAGATCATCTCAGTGAGTAGGTTCTGTGTGAGCAAAAGTTTTCCAGCTGGTAAGATTGATGTTAAAGTTAAATGTACTCCATGCATTTCAACAACTTTGTGATAATGTGTCAAATTGTCATTTGGAGAACAGGGAATCAACTCTGGTATCAAAACCTTGGGGAGGAATACTGTGGATCTGTGAGCTCATGGCTGACGGTAAACATGGCTGACTTGCTTGTGTGTCCAAGCTTTCAAGATCTAGGTCACACATGTGTCCAAGCTTTCAAGATCTATGTTGTAGACACAGAATAGAGTGGTGAACACTAGGAGTTCAGAGGTATCAGAAGAAGACAAATGGCAATAATGGGTTAAGAAGGAGTGGACTTCAAGGTTCTGGAGTACAGTAGGACAAACACAGTTCACACACACACACACACACACACACACACACACACACACGATATACTTTATGAGCAACAGAAAGGCTCCCAACATGAAGAAATCATAAGTGCTAAAGGAGATGAAAAAGGCAATTCCCCCTTACTTGATCACATTGTATGCATGTCTTTAATTACCACACCAGACTCCATAAATACATGTATTGGTTATATGTCAATAAAATACTTCTTAGAAAGAGTGGTTGACATAATAGGAAAACAAGATACAGTTTTCTTTACTATTGATTTTCCAGACACATTTTCTTAAAATGTCAATTGTCAGACAAGTTTCCAACTTCTTCAAGAGGAGGTGTCTTAGTTCATTTGGGTCAGTATAATAAAACACCATATTCTGGGACACTACTTGCAATATATTTCTTTTGGATGCTGGAAGGCTAAGATCAAAGTGCCTAAAAATGCAGAAAAAGTATGTATCTTGGTTTATAGATGCTGCTTTCTTGATGTGTTTCATATAGTGGAAGGGACAAAGCAGTTTTCCTGGGGCCTCTAAAATATGGACTCTAATCCCATTATAATATGTTCTGATCACCTAGGGCCTCTCACAACAGCCCCTTCTCAATGGCATTGCCATGGAGGGATAGGATTTCCATGTGTGGATTTTGAGAGGAGGGAAACATTCTGAGGTTGGAGGAGCATACTTTCTCAACCCTGAAATCAACAGTCATCCATTCATTACAGCACACTTGATTCTGAAGTTAATAAACTTCCTTTGCTAAATAAATAAACCTCTCACAATACATAAACATTAAGAGTACTTCATTTCTCATTTGTCTCAGCATGAAACTTGCATGCTAAGTTTTACTAGCAGCTCAGTCACACAGTCTGGTTGGGACCAGCCAGTTAGATTTGGAATTTTCTATCTGCTACAGCCTTCTTTTTTTTTTTTTTTCCTTCAGATTTCTACTCTCTCCAGTAGAGTTGTATCTGAACCAAGATTCAGATTCTGTAATCACTGCATTTTTTATTTCCATTACCTTGATGACCAGTGGTGGTACAAATGAAGCTGATCATGTCCAATTCCTGTGACTTATTAATTTTACTCACAGCTATTTATCCAATAAATACATAAGTTTAAATGCCAAAAGGCACACATATAAATATTTATGACACAATTATTTGCAATTATAAAAATCACAGTAACCCACATTTTCTTATAGTCATGAAAGAGGGTATTGTACCTTCTTAATAATGTCCTGGAGAATGCTGTATTCTTGGACACAAACATGTCCCTAGGATGATATCAACTGAAAGAAAGCAGTTAAACAAACAAACAAACAAACAAACAAACAAAAAGCATAGCATGTGTTAGTAACTATAAGGTATATTTACAAAAATAGCTCCCACAGAAAACAAATACATTTTGGAGGAAACTATTTGACTCTACCATTCAGTATTTGTTGTCCCTTACATCTGTGTCCTCTGCTGTTTATTGTAAGCACATGGATGCTACTCTATAATTCTAAGATCACTTAAGGAGGCACTTTAGGCATTTTCTTCTGATCTGAAAACGAGTTTCCTAAAACACAGAAACAAAAAAGAGCTTAAAATTAATCTCTTTTAATTCCCAGATAAAGACCTAAGATAGGACAGTGAGACAAAAGCAGACATAGGACATTTGCTTCAAAGTAAAATCAGCAGGAATCAGCAAAATTAGGAAAAGAATGAAGTAGGATAGGTTGTAATTAATTTTTAATGTTTTTGGTCCATCTATTCAGCCAAATTTGTTGATAGCAGGAATCCAGAAGATGTGTTTTCTGTCTTTATTTTTTGCTGAGACAAGTACCTTAGATAAGTCATAAAGAAAACAAAAACAAACAAGCAAACAAAAAACAGGAATGTTTATTTTGGCTCACAGCTTCAGAGATTAAAGGCCATGGTCAGTTGGCACTATTGCTCTGAGCTTAAGATGAGGCAGAATATCATGGTAGTGGTAATTGTCTAAGAAGACCTCAGAGACTAGGAAGATGTGAGACACAGAGAAGTCAGAGACACCCCAAGTGATCATCTCCTCCAAATATGTCCCACTTCCTAAGTCTCTATTCTTTCCCCAAAGTGACACCATATTATCTGTCTTTCAATGTAGCAATCCCCTGGTGGCCTCATGAGCAAATGAGCAAATGACTGTCAACACGCCACAGCAGCTAGCAACTAGAACCTTTAGCTGCATTTGCAGGACATTTCAGAATCCAACCATCACAGGAGGCCACAGGATGTTTGAATTTCCTAGTGCAGATGTAGCAAATTTTCCCAGACTGAATGACATAAAGCAGTGTGAATACAATCTCACATGTTTAGAGAGTGTATTCTAACATAGCTCTCGCGAGGTGAAGATGAAGACAAGGTAGAATGATTTTCCTCTCCAAAGGACCCAGGAGAAAACTCAGTTTCTTGTATTTTCTCAGTTTAAAGCTGCTTAAAATTTGTGAAGTAATTCATTCCATTTCCAAACCAAGAACTCATATTTGAGTCTATCTCCTGTCACACCAGACACTGTCTTCTCACTCATAAGGACTACTGTGATTACACTCAGTCCATCTAGATGATCTAGCACAATCTTCCTGACTATTGAGCTCTGCCTATCAGAAATTTTAATTCATTCTGCATATTTAATTGCCCTTGCAATGCACCAACACATTAGTTTCTTGTAATTAAGAGTTGGACAGCTTTGGGAAAGGCACTTGTCCTAGTTTGCTTTCTGTTGCTGTGATTAACATCATGACCAAAGGCAATTTGGGAAGGAAGGGGTTTATTCCATTTTATGCTTCCAGGTCACATTCCCTCACTGAG
Organism: Phodopus roborovskii; assembly: GCF_943737965.1. Lineage (NCBI taxonomy): Eukaryota > Metazoa > Chordata > Mammalia > Rodentia > Cricetidae > Phodopus > Phodopus roborovskii. The sequence continues at coordinate 12,626,003 of NW_026126424.1, forward strand.
GGAAGCCTGGACAGGAATTCAAGACAGAACTCTGAATATAGAAACAGAGCAGAAAACACAGGAATGCTGTGATCTGGCTCATATCTCCTCTATGTTTCTTTCTTTCTTCTTCTTCTTCTTTTTTTTTTTTTTTTTTAGATAGCATCACCTGTCTAAGGAACAGTTCTACCCATTGTGGGCCAAGACGTCCCACATCAGTCATAAGACAGTTTTCCCAGAGACACAGCTACAGGCCAATCTGATGGAGGTAATTTGAGGCTCTCTGTTCCCAGGCTGTATAACGTTGACAATAAAATAAAAACTGATGAGGAAGGCACATTCTGCCTAGAACAACAGGAACACTCAATTTGAAAAAAAAAAAAAAAAGTCAGTGAACTCTACCCCAGAGGTTTTAGCTAAGCAATAAATTTTTTGTTTGTTTGTTTGTTTTTCCTAAACCAGTTTGGGCTAGACTTTCTGCCACATGAAGTCAAGTATCATGATATGCAAACAGGAGAGGAAATGAAAAGAAATGGAAGAAAAAGAAGGATGAATTTGTTGCAAATGTAATTACCAATCCTGAATGATTAGAAACTTTTCTATTTTGTGTTGTTGAGATAAAACCCTGATCCAATGCAACTTGAGGAAGAGTTTATTTCAGTTTACGGGTTCCAATTAACCCTTAGTAGAAGTCAGAGCAGGAGCTCAGGTCAGGGACCTAAAGGCAGGAAATGAAGCAGAGACCGAAGAAGAATACTTACTGGCTTTCTTAGGTGTTTTCTTATACAACCCAGGCCTGCCTGCTTGGGGATGGTACCACCCATAGTGGATTGAGCCCCACTACATAAAGTGGCAATGGGAAAATGCTCTATAGACTGTCCACTGACTAACCCAATGGAATGAATTCCTCAAATGAGGTTTCCTCTTACAGTGTTTGTCAAGTTTACAACTAAATTTAACTGTGACAGAAGTTGAGTGATGTCACATGGGCAGAAATGAGAAAAATTAAGAACTAATGAATACAGTTTACTTGAGACATATATTGACTTTAGGGATTTTATTTCAATATTCATGGTCAATAAATACTGTGTGTATGAATTTAAAATTCAGAGAAGTGGAGATGTCAATTAAATATTTTTGTAATATTTAGTAAGTTTTTTCTTTTATCTTTTATATGACTTAGTATTGGTTAGTCAGGATCTTCTACTAGTATGCTATTAATTTTACCAGAGAAGAACATTAATTATAAGTCTTGTCTTTAAGAAACTTTCAAAGTTTTTACTTGAAAAGTTACCTAAGTTTTATGTTGGAAAAGAAGGCATTGCCATTGGGCAATGTTAGAGTCCAGAATTTGGATCTGGGAATAATCCACCAGGAAGGCAGGATTCAAGCAAACAGAAATTTACTGAAAAAGGATGATATATCAGGGAGGCTGCCAGTGTTTGGATCCAGGATCCTCAGAGGGACACAATCCACTTAAACTGAAAATGTGATAATATCATAGTCTTACACAATTATAATAGAGCATGGGGAGACATGGTTAGGGACTTTCCAGTGTGGTGAATGTCCCCAGCCTATTGGGGAGCCTTTGAGGTTTGTGGCTATGTCCCTGCTTAGTGCCAGCCAATCATGGGAAAGGGGAACTTTGGCTATTAGGCTGTTTCCTGAGCAGCTCATTTGGGGTTAGGTCATTTACTAGAAATTTGTGGTGAAATAAGTTTTAGGGGGTAGACATCTCCCTTTGAAATGGCAGCCTGGGTCAAAATGGAGTCCCTATTGCTAAGTTGTACTCAACAGCATGATTGTTGAACAAGTTCTGGATTGTTATAAAATTATTTATGCTTCTGATCTCACACAGAAATGAACTATCATTCATAATTTCAATCAGCCTCATATATTGGTCAATGTGGCTTGGTTCTCAAGTGTACCTCAAAGGTATTTGAGCCCAATTTAACAACTGGGAACTCCATTGGTAGCAGGTGGGGGCTTTAAGAGATAGGTTGGCTAGTTGGAAGAAGAAAAGTTCTTTTAAGGGAATGTTGGGGTTGTGATCTCTCTTTCCTTTTCCTCCTCCTCCATCTCTATCCCTTCTCAGCAGTCATGTAAACAGATATACCATGCCTTTTTGCTAAGATGTTCTGTGCCATCAGGGGCCCTTCATTAATAGGAACAAATAGCTATGAACTAAAATCTTGGAGATCAAGAGCAAAAATAAGTTCTTCATCTTTTTATGCTATTAATCTCAGGTATTTTCCACAATCCCATAAAAACATAACAGCATATAAAGCATGCAAGATGTAGTTGCTCAAACACTGTAAAACAAAAGGCAGAGTCTTAATATATTCATGATCAGCTTCCTGAACTCTTTCTTTTCCTCAAATATCTATCTTTTAAAATGAAGAAACTAAGCAAAAAGTGAATTGGAAGTTTCTTATCTTCCACCCAGATCATATTTTAAGAAAAATTTTCAGACCTAGTCTTTTCACCTTTCACTAAATTTAAATAGCCCTGTATATGTGTTCATCTATTTGGTGATATATCTTAAACCACATATCTAAGTACCAAGGTGATATATCCCAAAGAAAGCTGTGAAAGACAGATAAGCCAGCATCATTAATAGGCATGGCAATTACATGTTCAATATAGTCTCCTAAAGGAAAATTATTTGTTAAGAGAGGAAGTATTTTAACAAAACTTCCTGAAATCTATAACTGCGAATTTGCCAGTGATAGTAGAATAAGGAGGTCAGGCTGATACGAAGGGAGGATGCCACTGCCAACTCTTAGAGAGAGCAGAACACACCATCGGGAAAAAGTAGTATATAAAATCTGTAGGTAAATAATAGTGGGGATCCTTAAATCTGCATGATTCAGTGCTATTGACTCTTAGCCAATAATAAAACTACCTGGACTCCTTTATAACACAGTAGCTTATAGTACATGTAAGGGTAGTAAATATGGACCAAAGGGAGGTACCATGAAGGTTAATAAGCTCTATAGATTATACTCATGTTTCCAATGAGCCAAACAACTTAAAGTGTTGTTTGTAATTTTTAATGTCTAAGGCAAGAACACACATTATTGCATAAAAGTGGCCAGATTTGTTAACAAAAGGGAAAACTATTGACTACAAGGACATCCCAGGGTCATTTCACTTGACAGGCTATTCGTGGAATTGTGTGCATCTGTGAGAAACAGGAAAATGTTTCAGCTCTGTGTAGATGATAGTGAGTCTAATAGCTTCCCCATTAATTGGATTAACTTCAGAGGGTAAAAGTAAACCAGACCCTGCCATGTAGCAGGCTCACTCCTAAGGGTAGTGCCTTTCTGATAACACCATCACACAGATTTTGTCAGTCCTAAAGCCAAATAAAAGTGCGTAGAGCATCCCCAAATACCATATTATTCCAAAATATAGAAACAAACAAACAAAAATGGAGTCAACAGGGAGAGTATTTCCTAAAAGTCATTTTTACTGAGCTTCAAATCATACATACCAATTTTGTCATTTCTCTGCCACTCGCATTGAAGTAAATAACTCACAAATTGAGAATGCAGAGATTATTTTATATTAATGTTTTCCATAGTTTTACACAGACAAACTAAGTGTGTGCATACATTTTTCCTATTTACATTTCACTTCATAAATAATATAAATGCTATACATTATTAGTAGAGTTGTTTTGTTGGAATTGGTTGCCTACTCTTATTGCTTTTTAATTTTTTTATTTATTTTACATACTGACCACAGTTTACCCTCCCTCCTCTCCTCCTGTTCCCTCCTCCCAATACAACTTCTACCACCCGCCAATCCACTGCTCCTCCATCTCCATTTACAAAGGGGCAGGCTTGCCATGGGAATAAACAAAGCATGGCACATCAACTTGAGGCAGGACCAAGCTCCTCCAACTGCATCAGGGTTGGGAGAGGCAACCCAGCATGGGGAATAGGTTCACAAAAGCCAGCTCAAGCATCAGGGACAGGCTTGATCCCACTGCTAGGAACCCCACAAATAGACCAAGCTACACAATTGTCATTCACATGTAGAAGGCCTAAATTGGTCCCATGCAGGCTCCCCAGCTGTCATCCAGAGAAGGTGGGTTCCTAGGAGCTCAGGTCAGTTGTCTCTGTGGGTTCCTTTGTCATGACCATGAATGCTCACCTTGGCTCATACAACCCTTCCTCTCTCTCTTCAACAAAACTCCTGGAGCTTGGCCCAGTGCTTGGCTGTGGATCTGTGAATCTGCTTCTATGAGTTACTGGATGAATGTGCTTTGATGACAATTCAGATAGCCACCAATCTGATTACAGAAGAAGGTCAGTTCAGTCACCCTGTCCACTATTGCTAGAAGTTTTAGCTGTAGTCATCCTTGTGGATTCCTGGGAGTTTCCCAGGCAACAGGTTTCTCTCTAACTCCAAAACACACCCCCATACACCTATTAAGAAATCTAATTATTCTCCCAGTCCATCCAACCTGCACCCTGTTCATTTTTAAAACCAAAGCAAACCACCCTTGCTTGGAATTCCCACTGCATGGGGTTTCTTTTTGTCCATGTGACAAGTGTCATTTTAGGAGTTCTGACCATCTTCATGTGAATCTGACAAAAGCAGGACTTACAACATACACATTTGGTTCTTACAATTGCACCACACAGAAGAATATGTTTATGTTCAAAAGTTACTTCGGGCATGAGTATGTGCGGGCACGTGTGTGTGTGTGTGTGTGTGTGTGTGTGTGTGTGTGTGTGTGTGTGAAGCATTTAACTAATAAGCTTTTATCAATAGAATATCAGGAGTCATATTGAGGTAAGAAACAGAAGCTGCAGAGAAGCCACCCGTCACCTCCTACCTTTTCTGTTCCTTCCTGCTAAAGGGCTGAGATATTCTCTCATCCCCCCTTAATACTTCCTGTCTCCTATCTTTCCACAGTTCCCCAGACCTCTATGGTTATTTTTGGTCAGCTAGTAGCTAGCTTTGCCTTCTGCCTCAGGCAAGCTTTATTTTTTCAGAATGAAATCAAAATACCATACAGGGCTCTGTGGTGTGTGTGTGTGTGTGTGTGTGTGTGTGTGTGTGTGTGTGTGTGTGTGTATGTGTGTGCGTGTGTGTGTGTGTCTGTGTGTGTGAATATGCACAGATGTGTCCATGTGTCAACCTGTGGTGCCATTTCTCTAGTACTGTCCATCTTCATTTTGAGGCAGGGTTTCTCACTGACCTGAAGTTCACCAAATAGGCTAACATGGTTGGCCAGTGAGCCTCATAGATCCATCATCTCTGACTCCCCAGGGCTGTGATTGCAAGCGACTATCCCCATATCTGTTTAGGTGGGCTTTGAAGGAAAGACCTCAGATCTTTATGCTTGTCCTTCAAGTACTTTACTGACTTAGCTATCTCTTCAGCACAATTTGTTTCAAAGTATCAAAGACTGTTTTTTTTTTGTTTTGTTTTAACAAGAAAAAAATAGAAAATGCTTTTAGTAAACCAATTAATCTCCAGTTTTTCTTTTTTATACTACAATGATCTTAGTAAGATGAATTATTTAAGCTCCAATTTTATGGAGCCTTGGTGTCTAGGTGCACAGCAGTAATCCCTGCACTGGGTAGGTGAAGGCAGGTGAATCTCTGTGAGTTCGAGGCAAGCCTGGTCTAGAGTGAATTCCAGGACAGCTGAAACTACCATGCCTTGAAAAAAAATAGAGGCTTGAGTGCTTATGATTCTATGTAATTACAGGGCAGCGGGGTTCTTATAAACTACAGAGATTTCTCATTGACTAGAGCTCAGGGGATGGGTCAAGTCGAATAAAGTTGAAATGGCAGTGAGAGCCTTATTAGACTTTCATTATTGGTTGTTGACTTGGAGGAGTTGGAGTGTTTTGTGATGGCACAGGCCATAATAGAATATTTGTGTTGACAGTGACACATATGATAGTGCTGAAGTGAGGTGCTACACAAGAATCAGATAAAGAGAGTATGAGTTCTCTCTCTCTCCCTCTCCCTCTCTTAATTTTAATTAGCAGAGTATATAAAGATGTCATCTTAGGGATTTACATAAGTAGATGTCAATATAAACAAAAATTAGTATAAGGATTCATAAATTAATAAATACAAAGCAACTGTGGCAAAATTTTGACTTAATTGCAATTTTACTATAAATCTGGTGGTTTTCCTAAATAAAATACCACAGAAAAAAATCACACATATATCTATAATACTAATAATAAAATCTAACACAGGGAAAGGCCTAAGCCCTGCTCCAAATGATGTGACAGGCTTTGATGATCCTTTATGGAGGGTCTCACCCTCCCTGGGAGTGGATAGGGGTGGGATTGGGGGTTACTGAGGGGCATGGGAGGATGGGAGGAAAAGGGAACTGGGATTGATATGTAAAATAAGATTGTTTCTAATTTAAATAAAAATTTATGTGAAAATAAAAAACATTAGAAACAATCTTGTTTTACATATCAATCCCAATTCCTTCTCCCTCCCCTCCTACCCTGGCCTTCTCAACCCCCAGCCATCCCCTTTCCAGGGAGGGTGAGGCCTTCCATGGTGAGTCTTCAAAGTCTGTCACATTATTTGGAGCAGGGCCTAGGCCCTTCCCGATGTGTTTAGGCTGAGGGAGTATCCCTCTATGTGGAATGGGCTCACAAAGTCCATTTGTATACTAGGGATAAATACTGATCCACTACCAGAGGCCCCATAGACTGCCCAGTCCTCCCAATTAACACCACATTCAAGGGTCTGGGTCAATCCTATGCTGGTTTCCCAACCATCAGACTGGGGTCCATGAGCTCCCTCTTGTTCAGGTCAGCTGTTTCTGTGAGTTTCTCCAGCCTGGTCTTGACTCCTTTGCTCATCACTCTTCCCTCTCTGCAACTGAATTCCTCTATTTCTGTGATCATGAAACACAGGAGAGTAATGGTCTATGCTGGCTAGTTTTATGTCAGCATGACACAAGTTGGAATCATCAGAGAGGAGGGAACCTCAATTGTGAAAATGCCTTATAATATTCCACTGTAAGGCATTTTCTTAATTAGTGATCAATAGGGGAGTGTCCAGCCCATTGTGGGTGATGCCATCCCTCTTTCTAAGAAAGCAGGCTGAGCAAGCCATGAGGAGCAAGTCAGTAAACAGCACTCCTCCATGGCCTCTGCATCATCTCCTGTATCCAGGTTCCTTCTTTGTTTGCATTTCTGCCTTGACTTCCCTCAGTGAGTGACTGTAACCTGCAAGTAAGTATAAGCTGAAATAAATGCTTTCCCCCTCAATTTTCTTTGTACATAGTGTTTCATCATAGCAATAGAAACCATAACTAAAGAAGGTCCATTTCTGCTTATAGTTTAAGGAGGGTTACAGTCCAACATGGTATGGAAAGCTTGATGGCAGTAGTGTGAGGCAGATGGACACATTGTACCTGTGTAGCAGGCAAGCAGGGGGAAAAATGAGTGCTGGTTTTCAGCTTGTTTTCTCCTTTTTATTCAGTCCATGATCCCAGATCATGGATCAGTGTCATGCATCATTAGAATGTCTCTTCTCACCTCAGTTAGCCTGTAGGGTTGTCTCATAGATGATCCCAGGTCCTATCATATGGGCAGTGTTAACCATCACAATGCATAAGGATGGAATCAGTCATGGGAGATTTTAGAATGGCAAGTTGCAGAAAGTCTTAGGAGAGGTATTGGGGGTCAAATTGTTAGATACTGTAATTTACTGGAAGTGGGCAAGCAACATCATGTGTGGCAGAAATAATGGTTTTGGTTTTGGAACTTGGAATTTGAAATTCCTAAACATTGCAGGTGTTCAGGTACTTGAATAGGAGTCTAGTTGGGAAGCATACATGTAAGCATTAACTGGAGTGCCGCCACCAGAGTGGGAGAGTAAAGATCTCACATATCAGGGTTCTTACAGATTCCTATGAATCATCTTCTGTATCCTTACTTCCATTTACCCTGTTGATAATTTGAATACCTTATGATCTTTGCATTTGTTTATTTGTGGAACCTCCCCTTACCTTCTCTTCACATGTCTGACTCTTCCTCATCCCTGTGCCCTTGAGACTGACCTGCTCATTCAATTAAACACAAATGTCTTTGTCTCTGTCTTAAGATCTTGTTGCTGTCAGATACCTGGCCATATTCTGTTTTGTTCCTTTCTTCATTTTATTTCATTTACTCAGATGCAAGCTCAGCAAGGCAGCACCTATGCCTGCCTTGTTCATTGACTGAATCACAAATAGGCAGAGGTATTTGGCATATGGAAGATACTTCTTATTTTTGAAAGGAAGAATGGAAATACTGCAAACTCTGATTTCTTCAAGGATGTTAATGCATTCTGCATGAATTTTACCTTATACCAACAGCATGTTTGTTTTGTTCTGTTCTAGCTAATTCCAAGTTCATGTGATCTGAACAGCCTCATCTTCCCATGCATTTCACCTTTTCTAATTTTACTCCTTGAGATGCCTTTCCTTACTCCCTATTTTCTTTTTTATAAATTAAAAAAAACTGGCTTAATTGTTACCTTGTCAAGAGCATATGCCTATGATGCTCCTTCTCTCCCAATCACTCTCCCAGCACTTACTACCACATGTAGCATAAAGCTATTATAGCTCTATTTGCATTGCACATTACAAACATTTTTAAACCTGGGGAATACAACTGTTTGATTGTATCCCTCACAAATACATAAAATGAAATTATAATCTCCAAGGAGACAGTTTCAGGGTATCAGGTTTTGCAAAAGGTGATCAGGTTGTGAGGATGAAGCACTCATATGTGGGTTTAGTGTTCTTACATGAAGTCCCACAGGAATTATTCACTCTTTCTACCATGCAAGGCTACAATGAAAGGTGGCATTGATAAACCAGAAGACTGCTTGCTTCTGGCCAGCTGTTAATTCTGTTGACACCTTGATTCCAGGCTTTCTTGTTCTCCAGACTAGTGAGAATAATTTTCTGTTTTTTGTGAGTAACTGAGTTTATTGTAGTTTGTTATATTAGCCCAAATGTGTAAGATACAGGAAAACCATCATTTGAGTTCACATCCTTCGCTCTAGTCAAGTTGGTGGTACTCTGTAGATAATTGATATTTGTGGAGTGAATGAAGAGCTAGATGAACAAATGGAGGAATAATGGAAGTAAGCTAGGACACTTAGGAACATATCAAGTTGGATAGATAGCTTGGAATAATTTCCTTAGGTTGGATGAGGATATGTCTTCATTTATTTTAGGAAGAAATGATGGCACACATCCCTGAACACTATAGTGTTCAATGAGATGTGACACATTCATTGGCATTCTTGAGAGAAATTAAAGCAATGGGATTGAATTAAATAATTTTAGAAAATTGTCTCATACAGTTATGGTGACTTACTGAGTTCAACTGGTAATGTGACACTGAGGCTGGAGACTGTGAAAAATTTAGTGCTCAAGTCTAAACTCAGAATGATGAGTCAGAGTGAAGTGTGAATGTTGTGTGCTGGAAAACTCCCTCCTTAAAGTGGGCATTTGTTATCCTAAGGCTCTGGCACATGTGTGGAACCCTCTCATGGTTTGGGAGCCAATTTATTTTATCCAGAGCTCAATTTAATTATAAAACTAAATAAAAATGTTTGATAAAGCATGTGGGCCGTATTGTCCTGCCAAGGTGATAAATAAAACTAGCTACCACACATGTAAGACATAGTTTCTTAGGTACTAGCTAGGAAATACTGACCAGTTTCTCTGAGCTGGTTCTGTGTCCCATTCAGAAGAGCTATGAAGATTCAGTTTAGGGCCACTAGATTGTGGTTTCTTGATGGATAGAAAATGAGATCCCCCCCCTTAGTCTACCCTGAGTCTCTCTGCAGGCCATGGATACAAAACTAAATTATTTTTTTTCCACAAACAGCATGGATAAGAAAGGCTGCTCAGTGCCCCCTAGTGAGGGAACATATGAGAATGAAATGTAAATAAGGAACAACACCAGTGTTCAATCAAGGGTTGCTATGGTCTAACTCCATGCTTTGGTTGTTCGTAGTTCCCCAAAGTAGAATAGGAATGAGCTAACACACCTCTTCTTGCTCCCTTCCTCAGGAGAATTCATAGAAGCTGTGCTATGGTCTGTATTAGCAGAATGCCTTCCTAGAAGACAGAATATTGAGAACTCTGGCATACATGCATGTGATGGCTTTCATTATGTTTTTGAAAGGTTAAACAACACTGACAATATAAAAGGACTTACTAAGAGTTTGGAAGATAGTGCAGTCAGTGAAATGATTGCCTATAAAAATATGAAGGCTCAAGTTTCATCCACAGAAAACGTAAAAATCTCTGCAGGGTGGTAAGTGCTTGCAATCCTAGCCCCAGGGAGAGGGAGACAGGGGTCTCACTGGCAAGTCAACATAGTTTAATGGTGACAGGTAGGTACCAGGTCTTAAGGAAGGCTCCAAATTAATACATAAGGTAGAGAGTTTGGAGGGACATCTGAGGTTGACTTTTGAAATCTATACCCAGGAAGACAATCCCATGAGCATCTGATCTCCCTCTCTTACATTCAGGTTCACCAATGACATATCATGGCATCTTTGTAGCTCTGTAATTTTTCCCCCCAGCTGTCTGGATCTCTTATCTAAGTACTACCAAGCTGCAAAGTGAAAATACTTGTATTGTGACAACACCATAAAGGATTCCATTCTCCTAAATATTTGATACTGCACAACTTTATGATGAATAACACTAAGTGACACATACTTCACATGGTGTGGGACACATCTTCAGGTAGGAAGGTCATTTTTCATTTGTCTTTATCTTGAACCACTTCAAGAGGCATGGCCAACTCTGTGAAAAATCCATTTTGGCTAAGTAGAGTTGCATTCAGTAGAGGATGGGGGTAAGAGCGACAGGAAACAAGGCATTTGAAAACAATACTGCCATTTTTTCAGTGTTTTTGAACTGACACACATCCAGCATTTGGATGGAATTTTCTGTTGAACCAATCCCACACTGCCCCATGTCATTGGGCACCCCAATGTCAGGAAGGTGCTTTTGGAAAAATGAAACATAAAACTACATTGAAAATAGAGCATAAAATTTTATTTGTGATTATTTGATCATACAGATTTTGTCAAAATACACTCCTAGCTCTTGCATTTATCATTGAAATATGCCATAGATTGTCATTTTCTGATTTACTTCCTATAGAGTTATATTAGAATGTGCCATAAGGAAGGAATAAATGAATTTATGTGATGTTATTTACTGATTATGAAAATAGAGAAATTCAAAATTATTTATCAATATTAAAAATACATATTTCTATTTCATTAATTTTGAAATTACATATGTATCAAAATAAAGAGTAAACAGACAGGTTCTTCTCATTTTGTATAAACTACAGATATGGTGTTTTTCATTGATGAGTACGGAGCCTTCCACTCAGTGCTATGTAATCTGAGTCTTGTTTGAACATAGTTTGCTCCCCCAATGATGGTGACTATGGAAAGCAGACAGAATAGTTCGTGCACAATGAAGTGTGGAATTAACTACACATTCATCTTAATATCTCATTTTATCAGGAACACAGCTCCAGTATTCAAATAAAAATGACATGTGGCTCATCCCTGAGCAGTCTGGGTACCTGCTTCAGGTATGAATGCCAAACTGAATTTTAGTCAGGAAATAGTCTCTCTTTTTGTGTCCAGCACCAAAAAGTGAGCTACTTCAGCAAAAGAGGCCTTAAGAAAATTCTAGAAAACCCCCTTTCAGGTTTTGTTCGCCTTGTCATAGTAAATAATGACTTGACTTTCTTCAATTGTTCTTAATGGAGCTAATTACATGTCCTTAGAAATGGTGTTAAAATTACAGGTAATTTTTAATTACAAAGCGTTTCCTTGGCAACGGTTTCCTGTATATGAAATTGTACTTTGTTTCAAAATAGTTCATTTCACTTACAATTAGAAATCAAAGAATGAGCATGGCATAGGGCAATTTAGAAATTGTCACACTAATTGCCATGAAAAAGTTAATTTTTCACAGTAGACAACTGACAGAGCACATCCAATTAACTGGTATGCAGTTACTCACCAGCTACCTCGGAAAAAAATTATTCCATTTTATGACCATTAATTGGTCACTGGCATTAAACATTGCTTTCCAATTTAGACATTTATTTAGAAATTATATGCATGTATCTATAAAATTTGGAAAAGAACTGACCACAATGATTCCTTATTGCTGTGTTTAAAGATCAGCCTATGTCTGTAACATCAAAGTTCACAGCAACTGTCTTACAAATCACCTTAACACACTGGCTTCACAGCTAAGGGTAAGCCTCTCTTTGGTTCATAAGGTGTTGTCCTGGAAACCATCCTGATACAGTCGATAATAGGGCAGACGCTGAGGCAGAGAGTACAGCCTGTGCATGTGTCGGTAACAGTAGGCAGATGAGTTTCTGGATCAAACTGTATAGCCTGCAAACAGAAATCATGAGAGTTGAACCCCTGCCCACCAATGTCAAGAATGCTCCCATTTTAACATCTGCATCTCTGTCCACAGCAATGGAGATGACTGCCCTGAGCATGGAGGTATTGCAATCATAACAACTGCTGAACTGGCAGTAGAAACAGATAGATGAAACTCCCATAAATTAAAAATGCAGTATTTACAGTTTACTAGAGGATTTTCTGCCCATGGGAGAGAAACATTCTGAAGCACAGAGATTCTGCTTTCAAGTCAGTGCAGCACTAAGGTCTTGCTGATCTGACCAGGCTGGGGCATCTTGTGCCTGCTGGTATTGGATGCTTTTATATGTCATACAGACCCATTTACTCCCCACATTTCTTGTCTTTCTTTTAGTGTGTGTGTGTGTGTGTGTGTGTGTGTGCGTGCACACACATGTATGTTCATGTGTGTGCTGATGACATAGGCACGGAGGAGTGTGTATGTGCTTGTAGAGGTCAGAGGACAACCTCAGTTGTCATTCTCAGGAATGCCATCTGTCTCTTTGATACGGGATCTCTCATTGGCCTGAAGATCAGGAATTAGTCTAGGCTGTACTGCCAATGAATCCCAGTGTTCTTCAGTCTCAACCTCCTCAGCACTGGAATTTCAAGTGTGGGTCATTTTGATGGGCATTTTTACACATGTTCTAGGCACTTGTGGGTCAGGAGGACTGAACTCAGATCCTTGTGATTGCAAGACAACTGCTTTACAGATGGAGCCACATTCCTGTTCTTTGCCTTGGAGAAGTGATAATGTCAGGGGAGGCAGTGAATGCCCTTCAAACAATGCATGCAAATTTTAAAAGAAAACAGTAGGGAAAAAAAATCAGCTCCACAGTTTCAGTTATTTCCAACTTGATTGTAAGCATTATCCCACCACAGGAGGAACAAAATGTAGAAGGGAGAGGCAGCAGAGCCCTTGTCCCATCATCTCCCAGATGTGAGAACCTGAACCTGTCTTCTAGCTCTGATTCTGCTAATCATTCCTCCCTCTCTCCTTGTCTCCCCCACTGCCTTTACCTCTCTTTCTATTGTCTTTCCTTCCTTCCCAGCTTCTTGTATGTTCCCCTCATGAAGTCAAATAAGAGAATAAAGGAATACATTTACAGAGTGTGAGATGAAGTTTGAGATGGTTTAAGTTATCATAGCAACTTGCCTACTATAGGCATCAAAACAATGGAGGCACTATGTCAGTCAATGGGCAGGTTTGGACTTTTAGGAAGGGCTTTAGTGTAGATAAGGGAGAGGACAGTGGATGAGAGGAAGAGGCCCTCCTGGGAGCCTTGCTGTTGGTTTACTTGCAGAGGGCGCTTTACTCACATTCTTGTCTTTTGTAATGACAAGGTAGGGCTTGTGGAGAAACAACAAGGGTCAGTAGGAGCTCTACTTCTCTCACTTCCTGAGGCTGGCCCTACAAATCTCTTGTATAAACATAATTCCATGATTATTATTACCTTTTGTGTCTTATTATTTTATTAGAATCTAATTCTTATGCATTGTACACAAGTGATGGGAGATGTCATCGCTTATTGGTTAATGATTAAAGCCCTGTTGACCAATAGGAAAGCAAGATGGGCAGGACTAGGAGACAAGGAGATTCAGGGAGAGGTAGGAGGGATTCAACATGTAGAGATTTGAGAGAGCAGAACTCTGAACCCTCTTTCCAGTAAGATAAGACCATGTCTTGGATAGAAATGGGTTAATATTTAAGACAGAGCTTGCCGATAAGAAACGCTAGTAACTGGCCAACAGCTTTATATATAATACAGCATCTCTGTGTGTTATTTGGGGCTGACACGGCTGTGGTACAAGGTTGGGTGGTAAAACTACTTGTAACACACAAGCAGGTAGGTGAAGTTGTAAAAGTTCAAAGAGAAACAGGTAAGATGTGTTCTGCTCACCCCGGAGGAGTGAGCCCCTTCTGTCTTGTGGCTCTCACCCAAGGCATAGAAAACAAACAAAAATCCTCCCTGTCTTTTCCAGATATGAAGAAATTCGTAAGACCAACTTCTACAAGTGGGAGAGTATTTCTTTTCTTTTTAAAATTTCTGCCATAAAAACCCAATCAATACTTCATGGAGGAGAAGACTCTGTTGGCTGCAGGAATCGAGTCCTTTTAGGGGATTGGTAATAAATGGTAGTTCTCCACTTTTCAGTTAGTATCAGACCATAACCTTCCCTAATGTAATGGATTTCTGTTTTCACTTAAGTTTCACTTAAGTTTCCTTCTCCAGATTCTTGGGTAATGAAACATTATTAAAATAGTACTGTGTACTGAGACATGGCTATATTAGTTATTTTTCTCATCGTTGGAACTAATACCTGACAAGAAGCAACTCAATGAATGGATGGAGGGCTTATTTTGGCTCCTTGTTCAGAAGATGGAGCCTATCATGGTGAGGAAGGCATAGTAGGTAGCCATAGTAGGGAAATTTACTCATAAGTGATTGGATCAGAAAGCAAACAAAAATGCTGACAGGGATTAGCTCTTCTCCCATTTCTATTCAATAGGAAACCCCAGCACATTGGATGGTGCCTCTGACAATAAAGAGTGCATCTTATTCAGAGAGATGGAACAGCAGTTAAGAATTCTTGTTGTGTTTACAGAGGACCCAAGTTTGGCTCATAATACCAAAGTTAGAAGGTCACAACCTCGAGTGGTGAATGCATACATACAGTATAGGTTCCTACTGACACCTACACAAAAAATAAATAAATCTTGAAAGATAAAAGTAAAAAGACAACACCAGTTCATTACAAAGGCAGAAATGGAGACCTGTGGTGAGGAACACATTTGGTGTACCTGGTTTGAATTGTACATTCAGCAACAGAAGACACTTACCTCCCCTAAAGAAAAACTATTCCTTACAACAGCATCTTAATTATAGCAGGGTTCCTACCTGGTAGCCAGAGTCGTTACAGGTCATGTAACATTTGCCGCAATTGATGCACATTTCCTCATTGATCAGGGCCACAACTTGCTCTATACCACTCAGCTCACCAAATGTTCCCAGGTATTGCAGCGCTTTTCCAATTACATCCTAGAAAATGGGCAGTGCATTACTCACAGTGCTCAACTTGAAACAATTCCTAAATAACTCATGTCTGCCCTCATTTCCCCATTTTGAGCTCACATTGCATTGTGTTTGGTTATGGGGCTTGGAGTATCACAGTTCTCTCAGATGAACTTTCTGTGACAGTTAGCTAACATGATTTTGAGAGATGGGTGGGGTATACACTCAGCTTAGAAATATAAGACCACCGACTATGGCAGTGGGTCAGTGGTTGAAGTGCTTGCCCTGCCAACATGAGGATAAGAGTTTGGACCCCCAACATCCACATAAGACTCACATAAGATGTAAAGCAGAAAGCCATTGAGATCTGTCTTGGGATTCCACAGGAGTGTACACACACACACACACACACACACACACACACACACACACACACACCACACTTACACATATGAACCTGTACACAGAACATGCAAACCCACACACATGCACATTCAATATGATGGGAGGAGATAGAGATACAGTTATAAAACTTCAATACCTGAATTCAATTCCTTTTCTGCTGGGCACCCTATAGAATCTCTCTGTATGCAGTCATTGAAATAATTCTCCTAGGTATTTGTAGCATATATCCTAGAGTTTGCCTTTTGAAGGATCTAAAAATAATGTAAATGGACAAAAAGGTACCTCATTTACACTAGACACTTCATTTCACTGGGGATAAGGGAAATGAAAACAAGAGTGCATCCCATTTTTATTGTTGATTTTTGATTCTTGGTTTTCATTTGAAAGATGGTCTGACGGCTCACTCATCTGTCATGTCTTGAAGAATATATTCCCTTATTGAAGAATTCTAATTTATGCTAACTAATTAGGTTGATCTAGGTTGAATTAGATGCTTTTTCACTCTTAAAGAACTAGCAATTGCTCCATTCACCGCTGAAGATCTTTCATGCAGTTGCACATGGCTTTGTTCCTTATAGTAATTGAGATTATGCTTAATATGGGAAACAGAGGATGTTTCATCAACACCAGGAAGCACTTTGTTTCAGAAAACAAAACAGAGAATGTTTGCCAAATTAGTGTGCTGTCAAGATTATCTGCTCTTGTTTTTAACCTTCAGAATGAGAAAGAATGGTTCATTTGAATTCAAGGTCTATGTTCAAAGAGGCCTTCTTTTGTTTGGAGTCAGCTTTCCACATTCTCTTAAGTAAATTTTATTTTCTGCACTCCTTCTGGCTAGTGGCATGGCCAGTCTTTGTCAACTTGATCTGCTTCAGAGGAGGGAACCTCAGTTGTGGAATTATCTGTGTCCAATTGGTCTGTGGCCATGTCTGTCAGCCATTTTCCTTAATTGCTAATTGATATAGGTGGGCCCAGCCCACTGTAGGAGAGAGATATCATTCTTGGTCAGGTAGACATTGGCTATATAATAAAGTAGGATGAGAAAGCCAGTGAGATTCTTCCCTGGTTTCTGCTTTAGCTCCTGCCTCTAGATTCCTGCCTTGAGTTCCTGTCCTGGCTTCCCTTGATTTAAATTAGCATTTTCCTCTCCCAAGTTTTGGTTGAGTAGTTTATCAAAACAACAATGCCACCAACGAAATTAGACTAGAATACCCAGGACATTTGGCTATGCTGCCTTACCTATTTTATTTATTTTCTGTTTGAGCACTATGTTGTTACTATAAGCTTTTAAATGGAGACAATGTTCATATTATCCTTACACTTCATTTGTATACACTTCAAGCCCTAGGAGGACAGAAACCTTGAGTGCTGCCTTGCCCACTTTCTTTCCAAAGTGCTGAAGCTGAAGACGTCACTACATTGCAGTGTGTTTGCAGGTGGGTTCTTGAAGTCCACACCTGTCTGTACCTGTTCTGAGCTGCACTCACAAGCTCAAGTTGCACTATCAACTGTGTGACAAGCATTGTCACTAGAAACTAGAAGGGTATATTCTCCATCCACTCAACTCATAAGGGCACAGGATGGTCCACATTCAGCTTTTCTTGGCATTATAAATAGTATTAATTTTTTTAAATAAAGAAGACTTAGAATTTACTTCTCTTTCTCTCTTATCTAATGCCATCTTTTGCATTTCCTGAGGCATCTTTTGAATCATCTGCTGTGTCTACAACCATTTTTCAACATGACTCATTAACTCACAGTCATTTTTCCAATCCTGTGTCTTTCAAAGGGAGCTTAGATGTCTCTACTTGATGAGAATTTCCTCAATCCTTCTGTCTCTTTTTTCTAAACAATTGTCAACATGTGCTTTTTCTTCTTCTTCTCCCTCTGTCCCTCTCTCCCTCCCTCCACTTTCCCCTCTCTCTTTCCTCTCTCCTTTTCACCTTAGTACTCTTTGTCTTCTTTCTATCTTCCTTTTCATGGTCTGGGATATTTTTATCCATTTTGTAGAATTGACAATAAAAGATAATTTTTGAATTCTACTATACTTTAGGCTAGTGCCTTAATTTAAAATCATTTTCTTATTTAAACCTCATACATTTTAGGGATGATGAGGTGACTATGATTTAAGATATAAAATCAAGTAGATGATGAAATAGAGATTCAGATTACTGCTGCTAGACTTAAAATGCCTTGATCATATTCTATTCACTCTGCTATACAGACTCACTTACTATTCTCGAGCAAATCCCACCTCACATTGCAAATAGGATTTTAAATCTAGGTTCCTATGTTTTTTTAAACAGAGCTTTATTCATATTTAAATCAAGTATAGTATATCTTGTTCCTACAGATCATTAAAGCATAATGAATGCTCAAATATTTGTTAAATAAATATAACTTTTGAATATCTATGCTTAGACTCATACATTAATTACTTAATAATAAAATGTCTAGTGGATATTTTTATTAATTTTGGCATTGCACATGCAAAAGATAATCAAGGAAACAAACAGTTTCATATTTTCCAATATTTCAAGATAGTAAATGTATGAGCTTTCTATTTGGCTGTGAAAGACTATGTGCAATAGGAACTAACTTTTTTAAATCCAAATAAATCAGTCAAAACATCTCTTGTGCAAAATCCAATCATTATGGGAAAAAATCACTAGTTAAATATTCAACTGATAACTAGTCAGGAAAATGCCTATATTTTTCCAGAAGAAATATACATGTCCAAGAGATGCTATTTTAAGGAGCAAATTTATTTCTGTGCATATTAAATATGACCTTTGCTCTGTTTGAGATTTGCAGCTGTCATTTAAAACACCATTGATTACAAAATCAGAGAGAGTAAGTACATAGCAGCCTTTATAAGTTATTAACACAGGGGTTAAAATTATAGTTTTGTAAGTATACCATCTTCATTTTTTAATCTAGAAGATGATAAAAGAATAGTATCTGAAATCAGTTTGAAACTACCAAAGAAACAATAAAATAGAATGATCATTTTTGTATGTCTAAAAATGTAGACTTTTGTTGAAACCCCATCCATCTGCTGGTGGTTATGTCCTGGAATTTGTAGTTTGCAGAAAGATGTGCATCACTAGTCAGGTACCTATATTTCAGGTAGTGACTTTTAGAAACATTTCTGTAGAGGTTGGGAGACCTCTACATTTATTATTCCAGACAGGGTATGCATGTTCAAGATTTGACCAATCTATGTACCCATTCCTGCTTACTAGAAATGATTATGCATTGAATCTATGACACTGGATCCCTTAGATTATACAAATACATTGTGTTTGACTTGGACATGTATGTATATGTGGGGTGTGTGTGTGTGTGTGTGTGTGTGTGTATTTGACTTGAACATGTATGTATATGTGGTGTGTATGTATGCATTTGACTTGGACATGTATGTATATGTAGTTGTGTGTGTGTGTGTATGTGTGTGTGTGTATGTGTGTGTGCACGTGCGTGCGTGCATGTGCCCATGTGTTGTGTGTGTAGAATGAAAGTTGACATCGGGTATCTTTCTCAGTCACTCCCAATCCTATATACTGAGGTAGGGTTTCCTGCTGATTTCAGATAATATGGCTAGGTGAATCATTGCAGGGATTCCCTGCCCCTGTTTCTCATGTCCTAGATGTCCACCTGACTTTTCAGTGGGTTCTGGAGGAACAAAACCTTGGTTCTCCTGCCCATGTGGCAGGTGATTTACTCACAGATCAATCTTCCAAGGTGGCATATTTATTTTAATGTAACTCTTCAGATTTAGCCACAGTGACCATGTCCATATTTAGGGTAATCAAAATAGTTTTTTTTCCTTCCTGAGACAGGATTTCTCTGTGTAGCTCTGTTTGTCCTGGAATTGTCTGTATACCTGGCAGGCTGTAGAGCCTGCATCCTGGCTCTGTAGAACTGTCTGTCTCTGCCTCCCAAATGCTGGGATTAAAGGTGTGAGCTACCACTTGCTGGGCTCAAAATTGATTTTACAAGAAGAGTAAGTCATTATTTCTATTTGATATACATTTTAAGTCCAAAGAATATTGACATAGAGGGACTTGATCCAGTGTCTAATGATTTATATTTTCCTCATTATGAACAATATAAATTTACTGGTTTTGACCTACTTTTAAGGCCGATTGAAGAATCTTCTGATTGTGATTGTTATCTGGCACATCAACCACTCCTCTAGCTTTGGGTCTTAACATTTCATTAGCTTATTTCCTACAATTCCTGTAAATATCTGCCCTTCAAAGTACAGGACCAAGGATGGCATGCTGTGAGCCACTGAGACGTCTAACCTGAAGGATTCTTGATTTAAATGATTTCGATATAGCTGTTTAATTACTTTCCCACGTCCTTATCTATGCCATTGCCAATGCCTCAGGTTATCTTGTCACCCCTTGCCTTATAAAACTATCAGGAAAGGAAATGAAATCATTTCGTTTGCTCTCACTGAATTTATGCTGATTCTTAATAACTTTGTCTGTCTCATAAATGCTCCTGAGTCAAAAGTTTAGTAATCTTTGTACAGTTCCCCTGGGACTGGCTCAGCATTTCTGGGCTGTTTCTACTTTTTTTTTTTTTTTTTTTTTTTTTTTTAGCTACAGTAAGAACATTTACATCTCCATATCCTTCCTTTTTCATCTCCTTCACTCCTTTGTTTCCTCCTTCCTTTCCTTTCCCTTGCTCACTTTTGGTTATTTTGAAATAAGGAGTCAGTCTCTAAACCATGCCATCAGGCTTGGTACAGCAATGCCCCTGCCTCAGTCTCCTGAGTGCTGGGATTATACATGTGAGATACCATGTGTAGCTTGACTTTTCTATACTAAAATAACCCAGAGCAATATTTATTTTGCATCAATTGGCACAGAGTTCTCAAACACAGGTGCTCTTAAAGCACGACAGTCCACTCATTGCTATCATGCATAGCTCGATAAGCTAAGAAGCAAGCAGCAAGAACTGAAAAGGGGTGGTCTTGAATTAGAGCTCAGCTGACCCTGGCAAGTGGGGAGAGAGCTGCATAAACTGAGATGAGGATAACAAACACAGTGATTCAGAAAACAAATACCAGATTGGTCAGAAAAGTTGAGAGAAACAATATGCCAACAGGCAGGCTACAAGTAAGTGAACATGCTGAGAGAGGGTGGTGAAGTAAGGTTTTTGTGAGAGACAGATGGGATGACTTCAGTATATGAGGCTCTGACCATCACTTCCTTCCCATGTGGGGTAAACTCGGGCTTTATGTGGTAAGTTGCTGACATTTGAGGTTTCACTTGATTTAATGAAGCTATAATTTTATATATTACCTACCTTAGACTCTCAAATCTATTTTTTCTCCTACTTCTTTTCAATTCTAAGAAATCTATGTGAGGATGCAAGGGAGGATGATAGGAATGGAACAGTTTTTCTTTCTAATTGTGATTTAACAATACACCATCTGTTTGAAGTAGTGGGTGTATTTTTTTTTCTTTTTGCCTTTTAATAGACAAAAGTACATTTCTATTTTACCTAATATTTTCCCCAAATTTAAATCATTTTAATAAGATGATTCAAATTGCTGTCACACTTCTGTGCTTATTATCAATAAGGTATTTTCTTAAAGGATTACTGACCACTAAGTTATCTAAACTCTTAACTGTCTTACTTCTGAGAAAACACATAGTAATTGCATCATCAAATTATGATTGACAACTGTTCATTCTTGACCCAATGACTTAATTTCATGCCTTGTTGCAGTGACAATATATCTGCCAAAAGGATCTTTAGGAAAAAAAGGGTTTATTCTGGCTTACAGTTCTAGGAATAAAGTCCATCATGATTGGGTAGTCATCCGGGCAGAAACAGAGCAGACAGTCAACTGTTTCCACAGTCATCAATAGAGAAAGATGGACTCTGTGCTCAGCCCACTTTTTCCTTTTCATTCAGTCTATGGAATGGTGCCCCCCAATGTTTATGGTGAGACTTTTCACCTCAATTCAAAGAAAATAATATAAATAATCCCTCACAGAAGTAACCAGAGAATAGTCTCCATGGTGATTCTAAATCTCATTGACTTGTCAATCAAGATTAACAGTCAAAGTAGATGATGAGATTGCATCCCTGATTTTCTCCAAACTTCCTGAAACAGACTTACTAAGGTGGGATATATATGTAGCTACACAGACACTTTCTTTTTTTGCAAAAAAAAAAATATTCTAAGTTCACATGAATGGCTACATTCTTTCAGATTCCTCCAGGTGCTGTTTCCCTCAAACACAAGCTTGCCACAGGAGTCAGAACTAAGCCTATATAGCAGGTCTCTTCTGAGCGATGATATTCCCAATAGCAAAGGATATGCAATTCCTTTTCAGATAGTTTTCCTTCAGTGGAGTGGGATTGCCATTTAAATTCTGTAAAGGCATACATGGCTGCTTTATCTTGCTTGTCCATATTAATCGTCTGGTTAGATAATCTCTGATGTAACTCTGGGATGACATTTCCATTTTTCTTTCCTTTTAGTGCCCCACAATGGTTCCCACAACACCTTTAGTCTTGTGAATTTCAATGCTTGTACACAACTGACACACACTGTTCCTCCCTCTGTCTTTTGTCTTCATTCTAGGCAAAGTATCTTTTTCTATTGCTGCATTCTGGTCAAGCCAGGAGCCACCCCTATATGACTTAAGAGACTACTTTTATAACCATATTCTGCACAGTTTTTAAAGTTCAATGTGATAGATTTTCAGCTGCTATTTATTGGTACATTGACAACTGAGAATATGAATGCTGTCCCTTGCCTGCTTCTCTGGATCCTTCTGGAAATTGCTGGGCAAGTCTCCCTAATTTTTCTTTCTATGCAGTCACCTTTGTGTTCCGTGGTATCTAATATGGTCTTACAGTTTTATCTGAGTGCTTTTCTTCTTCCTTTCACAATTCAATTGAAATAATAAAGTACTCGATCAGGCTGACTGGTCCCCTGCCAACAATGCCTTGCCAGTCTTATGAGTTGTCGTCTATCTCCACCTCCAAGCAGCAGGAAGAAGTGATGAAAACATCACTAGTGCCCCTAAACCATTCATTTTCCTACCCAGAAATTCAAAGACATCAGAGATACATTCCCAGCTTCATAAGGAGAGTAAGACTTCATTCTCACATATATCAACAGAACTGGAGCACATTCAGGAACTTCATAAGGCCTGGCAAGTTCCCAAGCCCTGCTTTATCTGCTGCCGGAGAATAAAGCATGTCTCATTCCAGTGGGCCACATGTGTGCACTGACATGTCAGTTGTTTGGGGCCAGGAGATAAAGCTGCTCCAGTAGGAGACACTGCATGTTTTCCTGTCTGTGGCACATATGTACATATGTACGTGTGTGTGTGTGTGTGTGTGTGTGTGTGTGTGTGTGAGAGAGAGAGAGAGAGAGAGAGAGAGAGAGAGAGAGAGAGAGAGAGAGCAGGGGTGGGAGACTTTCTAGATGGGTTCGGATTACAGTAGAGAAGGATACCTTTGAAGCTATCCTGGGAGGTCATGTCTCTTGCTTTATTTCTTCCTTCTCTTCCACCTTCTAGGGCTGGTTTTGATGACCTGTTTCTGACTTGGAATTCTTTTTCTCATTCCTTTACAAACTAAGCTGCTTCCCTACACAGTCATATGCATGGCAAATGCTATTGCTATGAAATGTAAACCAAGGTGTTGGCGTGATAAAGAGAAAAATCAATTTCAGGGCATCTCCAGGCATCCTGCCATTCCCTAGAGGGACAACTCAGGTACTCTGAGGCCACTTTCCACTTCCAAATGGTAAGAAGAATCAGGATGGCATGATGATATTTAATTTTGACAAGGGCACTGTAGTATAGTATTGAAGTGACCCCTTTTGGTACCTTAGGTAGAAGTCTTACTGGATTAGCACATCTGTTTTGAAACATTTTAAACATTTATTAATAAAACATGCTAAAGGATTTTTCAGTGACTAAGAGTAAGCACTTCTCTTACAGAGGAGCAGAATTTGGTGTCTAGGACCCACAGCTCACAACTATCTTTAATTTCAGCTCCACCAGATCTGACACCCTCTTCTGGCTTCAACAAGGACCTGTACTCACATACATACATTCATATACATATACAACATAATTTAAAAAAAAACAGTTTTTAGCATGTTGATTAACAACACTGAGCAGGGTGGAGAGATGGATCAGTTGGTAAAGATCTAGCTATATAATCATGGGAACCATGTAAAAGCTGGGTGTGGTAGAACACGGCTTGAACTCCAGAACTGGGGAGGCAGGAATAGGCATATTGCTCAGACTCATTGGCTGGCCATTCCAGGTCAACAAAGAGAACTCAATGGTACCTCAGGAATGACACAGGATCTCTTACACACAGGTGGTGCATCCCTACACACACATGCGCTGTATACACATGATCACACACATGCAAAACACACACACAGAGCATTAGCATTTCTCAGTTTTGTCCTTTCTATAAATTGCTGTTCAGCAAAATGACCTCAACACCTTGATACCACCATCTACTGAAACCCAGGGACTGTATATAGATTCATACTCCTTTGACTGTGTATTATCATAAATACATTTGAATACTGTGTTTTGCAAGCATTGTGACTGCCTTGAACCACTGTCCCCAGCCCCATCTAGAACAGTGCCTTAGGACATAGGCTCAGATCTTGGCTTTAGTGTTACTTTCCTAGCTGTGTGACCTTGGACAAATTATCTAACCTCTCTGGTTTTCAATGATTAAATCAGTAAAAATGGCAGGATACAAGTATTTCATCTCATCAGGTTATTGGGAGGCTCGGATGAGCTCATTTACAAACATGTTGCAGTGCTTGAAACCTCATAAGACCTCAATAAATATTAGCTTTTATTATTAATTCTCTGCTTAATTAACACTAATTTATTAAACTCTGCTTTAAATATCACCATCTCTGAGAGGCTTTCCACAATTACCCGAGGCAGAACTAATCCCTTTCAGTTGTCTGTGTTCCCAGAGCATTTTGTTCCTATTTGATTGAACTGTAAATAATTTTTAACATGTGTCTTTCTCCCTTGCTATACCATGAGCTCCCAAAATATAGACTTCTGTCTTTTTAAAATTCATGCTATATTCCTTTTCCCTACCACAGTTCTTAGATTCTGATGAGCATACTGAAAACATGCCAGCGATCCACCTCTGAGGAGATAGAGACACCTCCAGTCTCGGTCTGTACTTGGTATTTCTTTGGAATCTGCCACTACCCTCAGTGTTCTGATGTTCACATAGAAGATATTCAATAAACATTTGTTGATGGACTGAGGCTTAAACTGCCTACCTGTGGAGCATGAGACCATTCAGCCATATCAGTGGCAAAGGAAAGAATGAAAGACTCAAAGAGGAGACCTATTGGGCGTGCTGTCCTTTGAAACAATATCTCCATGTTAGAACCAGAGAAGCCAGCAGAGATTAAAATGGGGGCATGTCCAGACAAGAGAGGCTCAGATAATTTTATGGTACAATGGGGATACTTCCATGGCAGATGGGAAATCATATACTGTGATAGCAGAGAGACTAAACAAGGCAAAGTCATTGAGTTCAAACAAAGAGCAGAAGAATCTATAAAGAGCCTTGCAGAGGGAAGGAACACACTGAAATAAACAGATGGGTTCACAGAGAAATTACTAGGCATGAAAACAGACAATTCAGGTTCCCTGGAAAGAACAAAAAAGAAACAAAGAAAACTAGCATGTCAAGAAGCAAAGGAAGATGGTAGGGGAAATACAGGCAGAATAATGAGAGAGGATGGGAACACAGGGTAAGCCACATGTTCTCTATAAAGGAGCAACGAAATGGACAAAAAACATTTGAAGTATAGGCAGACACACGACACACTGGAAGTCTGAGGAAACATGGCTGCTGAACAACCATGTGGACAATTTATCTAGAGGTTTTAAATAATGGGTGAGGGAGGGGAGTCTTGTACACAAGTGGCACGTGATAGTAGCCAGAGCTCCTATAAGTACTGTCCCCCCACCCCCACACACGTCTTCACTTAAAACACTGCATCTAAGGCTTTCTGCCTTCATTTTCCAGGGATCCTCAATTCTGTCTGTTTCTATATTATTATTCTTCCTTCCAAGAAACCCCCATGGCTTTCAGTGCAGTACTTCTCTGTTCAGCAGGGTCTGTGTGGTTCCTGTTTTTGTTGTTGTTGTTTGTTTTGTTTTGTTTTTGAATGGAAAATTATTCCCCTAGACATCTACATTGTTTTATGTCCCTTAGTTTTTGTGGTGTTAACTCAGGTATAGTCATCAAACAAGTTTTCTAAAGAACTGTCTTAGGATATCTAGTTTCCTGATCCTGCTACATAGGTTCCCTTATGAAGCATGACCTAAATCCTGTTGAGAATTAATAAAATTGTATTAACTTCAATGCAGTCTTTACCATCACAATTATACACCAAATGCAAAACCATATTTTGGCTCACTTAATGCATTTCCCACTCCCAGTCCTGTGTTTCTATTCCTGTCTAATTTGGAAGACCAATCATCCTCTGCATTAATCACCTGGTGTAGCTGTGACCACATGTTGAAAGAGCAACTTAACAAAGGAATGGCTTTGTGTCAATCCCTTTGAGATTTCAGAGATGTCAGGCCATAATGTCAGGAGGGTGTAGTGGAGCAGAACAGCTCACATCACAGCAGCTAGGAAGCAGAAAGTGACAGGACAAACGGAACAAGGATACCATACAGGTACCCCCATCCTTGTTTCCTCCATGTTGATCCACTTCTTTCCACTTTCCCCCTCTTGCCATCATATTACAGAGCCATTAAGGAATAGATTCATTCTTTAGGTGAGGGCCTTCATGACTATCTGTAGAAATGTCTTCAAAGACACACTCAAAAATATGATTTGCTAATCTTTTGGTATTTCTCAAATCATTCAAGATGAAAAGGCAAGCCACCACATCCAGGAAGGTTTCCTTGGTTCCTTGGATCCAAATTAGGGCTCTTGAAAGATTCTGTACATCATATAGTCTTTACATAATATATAGCTCATGCCACAAGTATAATTCTGCACTGTCTCTGCCAGTCTTTGTTTAATACCTGTCTCTTTATTTCGGTATGCCTCATGGGCTTACAAAATATGTCTGTCATATTCCCTGAGCATTTGATGCTTACCTCTTGGCACATTACTTGTTGCATGGTTTTTCTGAGTGAAGACTTACTGGAAAATATAATGGCTTCAAAATTTTCAGCTTGATTGGCCATCAGAGCTTCCTATTTCCCTACCTATTCTAGACTTTATTTCAATGAACAAAGCAGAAATATCCACCTCACCTGTTATCTAACTTGTTCACTCCAGTATTTTATCAACTAGCAAATAGCAATTAGGGCAGAGACTATATTAAACATGTTTCACACACCATCAAATTTATAACCCTGTGGAGGCAAACACTTTCATTTACTCCATTTCACAGATTAGTTTATTGAGGCAAGTTCACAGGAGTATGACCTGTTAATGTAACAGACAATGACAGAGCAGGCAAGCTTAATTTAGGAAACTCTTCCATCATAATTAGAATCTGCTACAATCTTATAAACTTTGTGTTTTGGTGTAGCAAATACATTAAGGTTTTTCCAATGATGATGGATTTACAATGAAATCACATAAATAGAATAAAACCGCTAAGCCCAACTTCATTTCATCAAAGAGAACTGCCTCTTTGATACAGTTTGAATGAGTTCATCTGAAGCTCTTGTGTTGGCAACAACCTCCAAATGTGTGTGTGAAATCTACTTCTCAATAGTCCATTGTGAGGCAGTTGGGGTTACACAGAGTCAGGAGATTGGGGCTCCTGGAAGGCTTTAGTGTTCATATTAGACAAGGAAGCAAGACCTGAGCCATGTTGTGCTGTGGCAAGAAAACCCTCACCGAAGCCAGAGAGATGTTGTCTTGTCACCTTCTGTAACAGTGAGCCAAATAAACTTATATTGTTTATAAATGCCCTAGCCTCAGATATTTTGTAACATCAATAGAAAAGAGACGAAAATGCACCACTGGTCTAACATGGTTCTCTATATGACATGAACTTAATTCCTCCTTGCTTAAGAAGGGCATATCAGTGGCATCCTCTTCCCTTTCCACCACTCCTCCTCTTATTCCTGCTCAACTGCCTTTCAGAAACTGCAGTTCTGATACATGTCTCACAATGACTTGTAATTCTCTACCTACAGAATATCCCTTGCGATTGTGGATATGCAAACTTAAGTAGAAAACAAAATTTCTCAAAACTGAATACTCTCTCTCTCTCTCTCTCTCTCTCTCTCTCTCTCTCTCTCACACACACACACACACATACACACATGAGAGAGAGAGAGAGAGAGGGGGAGAGAGAGAGAAAGAGAGAGAGAAAGAGAGAAAGAGAGGATAGGAGAGAAATCTGGGTGAGATTGGTAGATAGGTTGGAGAAATATCTCTGTGTGGATACCAGGTATGTGGAACATTCCTGAAACCTTAGCCCTAAGGAAGCTGAGGGAGGAGGCTCTAAATCAGCCTGATCTGTAGCACCAAACTTTTTATTTCAAAAAGAGAGGAAGTAAAAACCCAACCTTCTCTCCAAATATTGACTGTGATGTTGCTATAGTTTCACAGACAGCTGATGTTGAGGCACCAGAGTTAAGATCTATCAGTTATTCACACAGCTTGATAGAAAACTGTTTCTTTCAAAAATCAAACATTTACGTAAATGAAGTGGAGGGATAACAGATATACACACAGTCACTTCTTAATGGTGACCTTTGTTTTGTTCTGAATAAATTCTTGAGTACTAATGCATGGGCTTTTTTTTTTTTTTTTTTTAGGCTAAACTAGAAAAATCCCTCCAAATGTAAACTATCTTGATAACCCTGTTATAGTCTCATGATTCAGTTGTTTTGTATGATTAATAGTTTTCTTAAATGTAACTCTGAATTAAAATACTGGTAATTAACTCTAAGAATATGAAGAATTTTTCTTAATATCTCCTGACAAATTAATGCACAAAATTTCCATGAAACACAAACCTCCCAGTGATCTAGAAAGTGGGACATAAAGCAAAGTTAGAAGCAAAGAAGAAAATGGTTACTGTATTATTAGAAGGCATTGTCATGGTCGACAGAATTTTTAGAAATGCTCAGAACATAGAAAGGCAAAACCCAATGCTACATTTAAGGAGAAAAGAGGTCCTTAAGCCACATTTGAATGGGATTTGTCTTGATTTTGTTACCTTGATGGCAGGAATAGGCTTTTGTGGGATAAAGGGCTTTCTCTGGAGTGGTGAACAAGTTCCAGTTTGGTCTCTTGCTCTGATTTTACTTGCTGCTATGATTTTCTTGCGCCGTTCAAGGTAAGGTCCAAAGCTTGGCAGTTTCTGAAGGGAAAGCACACAAAGTAAAAATTGTGTGGGAGTCTCCTCACACAAATATCAACAAACAAATGTGTATTTGAAGACACATCCCTTCCTTCAGGACCACTAGTCTTCTATAAGTCAGAGTCCATCTGGTATCAAAGAGAAGACAGGAGAAGGATACTGCAGTCAAATATGTATGTGTTAGATGCAGATGTTAATTAAAATTCATGTATAAGGGGAATGGATTTCACCATGGAAAACCAAATGCACTCACTTAAAACAACAGCCATTAGGGAAACCATTTGTTTGGTTTGTACAGACAGAAGGTGAAACCTATTGATGCTTTATTTTCCCCTTCGTCAGGTTTTTAGCACAATATAGACACAGCCACAGCCCTTGACAAATGCCTCTGTCAATAGAATAGGTGCTTTGCCAAAGTTCTCATCTGTATCTCCATTTTATTGTGTTCAAATTCTCACTGTGTCTCCTTAAAGATTGTAACTAATGTTGATTGCAACTTACTGGAATAGTTGAAAAACAAATGGCAAAAATATTGATTTCTGTGCACAGAAAATAAACTTTATTTTTCACAAAGAAGGCAAAAAATAATAGAAAGAAAAGGCAGAGGGTATAACACAGTGCTTAAACAAACTCCATCAGTATTCAGCATCACAGAGAGGCTTTAAATCTCAAGGTTATTCAATTGTACTTTACAAAGTTCATTTAGGAAGATATCTGGGTGCCATGGAAAAATGCTAAGTGGTTTCAAGTTAACACAAAAATGCCCTCATGCCATTCATTATCCCACAATTAAATACTCTTCACTGTGTCCTTCCCCTTTTCTGGAACCTTTGATCTTCACTTTTACTGACATATCTCACTGATGATAGACACCACTGAATTTCAAATGTTTTCTACCAGCTGGTAACCTGGAATTGGTATGTCTTTTACATGACAGTGAGCACACCTTCTTGTTCCTGCAGAATAAAGCCCACTTATCCAGCTTATGGGGGTTGAGAAAATGGCAGCATGCCAAGGTCATCCCAATCTCTGACCCAGCAGGGACTTCAATGAAAAAAAGAAATGCACTTGTTTCAAAGCACCAGCCCTCACTTGCCAGCTTGTATAGGGAACCAGGGAAATGAGATCTTTGGAGATTTCAAAAAGGTATGTAGTAGAGAACAAGCTAGCCAATCAAGGCAGACCAGACTATAGCCATCAACTGTATATTTATATTAGCAATGGACATATTTATGTGGAAATATACCTAAGCTTGTTACTTTGAATATAAATTCACTATAATTATGTCAAGAAGTCAAGTAAATGGAAAATGGAAGTCAATGCCAAATTAATTTATACCCAATTGGATTAGAATTATATACTTCATCTCTATATCTTAGCACTTTTCCAAATTACAGCATTTAATGCTTACAGTAACATGAAATGCTATGATGGAGGATAGAATATTTTCTGTCTATTTTACTGTTAAATGATGCTGGCTTATTAAAAGCATAAAAAATAAGAGTCTAAGAGGAGCCCTCAGAACTTATCCCATAGGAAAGCTACTTTAATATAAAAATAATTCTTACATGAAATGTCCTATTTAATGTTTGAATAATGATTGTTTGGATGCCTCAGGGAAAGTGTATTGGGGTTACACTAGAAAGAATGTCCCTTTAGGTCTAAATAATGTCTCCTAAGTACAGAATACAAATCACATGATGTAAGTCCTGTCAGAAGATCCCTGTCTATAAATTTTTGCTGTACATCAAGGGCCATTAACCCTTAGTCTTATACTGATACAGATGATCAAGAATGGTTCAGTGTTTAAGTACACAGCCTCTAGGTCTGCCAGGCTCTCATGTCAACTCATCCTAAGAAGTCTGAACCATGATCCTTGTTGCTGCAATCGATAGTGTCTCTCTCAATGCCATCTAATTCCACTTGAGTTTTGTAAAGGCTGTTCCAAAACAAACATTCTTGGAACTTTTCAATTCATCTTCTTTAAACAGAGATTGGAGGACCGTGTTATCTATTCAGTTGACTTGTTATCCTGGGATGGAAGAGATATCTTAGCAGTTAAGAGTGCTTACTGCCTTTTCAGGGGACCACAATCCAGTTCACAGCACCTGGGCCCTTTACAGCCACATGTAACTCCAGATTCATGGGATACAACTTCCTCTTCTGACTTCTAAAAACACCCATGCCCATATATGCTATGCATAAACACATACATACAAATAAAAATAGATCCTAAAAATATTCTTTATTCAAATGGACAGAAGGAATGTAGTGAAGTTGTGGCCTTAAACTACTGCATTCAGTGATAATGATGAGGATGCTAAATATTTGAAAATCTCTTCATGTTAAATGGCAAACGTCCAGTGTAAGCATTTAATGGGTTGATATCCTCTGTAAATTTTGTACTAGTTGATCGCATTTGCTACATATAAAGTTGAGGCATGAAGTCCCCCTACTCCCACCATCCATCACAGTGCCATGATTCTCATTTGCTTATCTGCATAGTCAATACTAAGGAGATGTTTTCAATTTAATATAGAGATTACTATAGGATATTATTTTTTCACTGGTTAGAAAAAATAATGAGGTAAGAATGGCTATTGCCCGTTTTTTTCTTGAAGTTGAGAACAAATGTATAAAATGCCAATGAGTATTTTTCAGCTTCCAACCACACAGTTCCAAATTCAGATGCACTCATTTGTACTTTCTTATTGACTTGTGGAGAGACCAGAGGCTAAGGGCTTCTTTGAAAAACTTCAAGGCTGCCACAAAAAGTTTTGCTTCACTTGTTAGTATGACAAATTAAATGATGAAAAAAAATATGTACATGAATGAGAAGATGTCTTGGTAGGTACAGTGTTTGCCATTCAGGCATGATGATGAGAATCTAGATTCTAGCATCCATGTACATTCTAGTGGGCATGGTAGACTACTTACAATTTACCATGTAAGAAGCATAGATAGGATGCCTGAAGCAAGAGGGAAGCTACACTAGCTGGATCAATGAGCTCTGCGTTCACCTGAGAGTTCCGGTCTCAATAAGGTAAAATATACTTAATGTTAAACTTGGACTTTGACATGCACATACATGTACATACACTGAAATTGCATGTGTTCCCACATATATTCTTATACAAGTATACACACACAAACAAACACGAGTGCATGCGCACACACACACACACACACACACACACACACACACACCTTAAATGTATTAAAGTGGCTCTAGGATTTAGAACTACTGAAAAGTGTGCATATGTATGAATATGCAAATGTAGATTCATACCTACATGTGTGCATTCAGAAGCCATAGGTACATCTCTGGTGATATCACTTGGAAGTCATTCACCTTGTTTGAAATAGTGTTTCTCATTGGGGACTGGGGCTCACACACTAAGCTAAGCTGGTTGGCTTGTGAATCCTAGGAATTGGCCTGTTTCTACCTTTCCAGTGCTGGGATTGCAAGTCTTACTACCATGGCCAGCTTTAAACATGGGTGCTGGCAACTGAACCTGAACTGAATGGTACTTAACCTTTTCTGATGATGTAAGAAAATAATTTATTTCCTGCTTTACCTTTAATCAGGCTACATTCAGGCTTATACTTGTGTTCTGATCATGGCAAAACAGACATACAGACAAGCAGACATAAAAGGCAAAACTCAATAAAGCTAAGAAAAAGTGAAGATGAATATATAGCTAGCTAGGGTATAAGTGTGCAATCAGTGGTGATTAATAAAGCATTTGGTCCAAATCTCTGCCTGAACATGAAGTTAATTGATTTCTCATTGTAGGAGAAGCAGTGGGGCCTGGCAGAGGCAGTAGCAGGGGGCTTTCCTCTTCATTCATTATTTTCTTGCAGAAAAATTTGTAACCTGAAGTAACTCATACCCAGAGGTTCTTAGAATCATGCTAAGTTCTCCAAACAAAGACAAGAAGTTATTGAAGATCATCCCAAGCTGATGAACAGAACAAAACTCAGAAAGGGTATGGTTTTTATTTTTATTTCAATAGTTTCTCCAGGGATTTATCATTGATGAATTTGCTCTTACCAGAAAAACTAAATCTTACTCAGTTAAAGGTAACAGTATCTCACACTAAATTGTCTCTATCCAGATATAAAAAGCATTGCACTGCCAGTAGAAAGACGACAGCATCATGAATCAACAATGATTCCTTAAGCCAGAAAAGCTTGGAGGAAAAGTAGTCTATTTGGATTATAATTTATTCATGGATCAATCTAAAGGTAATTGAGCATATTACAGAGTGGAAAGGGGTTCTTCTTCCTAATAGAATCAGGCACCAGCATCATCCAGTTTAAATTGCATAACTTTATGAGAATGACAGAGTTGGCTAATAGCATACTCTATAGAACTGTAGTGCATCAACTCTATTTTCTTAATCATGTTCTCTTATCTGATTGGAAACAATAACTGTAAGAAGAGTAATTACTGTAATATCTACATGGTAATAACATGAAAAGATAAAAAGATTTCAGAGTTACACTAAGCAATATACATATGGATCAGTACAAACTTGAAATATTTGATTTGCCAACTGAACTCTTTTGTGTGTGCCCAGTTGTGTACATGTCTATGCATTGACACACTGAAAGATACTACAGGTGCAAAATGTATCTTTTACAACCATCTAATATGGATTTTTACTTTTCAAAAACTATTTACTTATAAGATGCCTACACTAACTATCTGTGGTTGCATCCCCACCCTCAACAAATATAGTGTAAAGTGCCTGTGCTGGCTGTTTTGATTAAACGTTAAATGATTTCCATAAGGAGTTCCAAACATAGTGTTTACTTGTGTAAGTATCTCTCACTGTTCATTAAGGGCTAATGTCAAACTAAATTATAGATAGAATATTCCCACTTATCACATTTACCCCAGATATTCACAAGATGTTCCATACTCCTTAGAATATTGTTTCAATGTGATCAAGTGACCAAGAACTGGAGAAAAATGATGCCAATGCATTTTTATAGAACTGGTCTTTAAAGCAATAAGGCAATTAGGATAATTTTGGAACATCCAAAATAAAAAATGTAAGAGTACTATGTGATGCTTGGGGACATGAACTTGGTGTATCTAATGGTTTCATGTAAAATGGCCATCCTAGGGTTGAAATGAAGATATATACAGAAAGTTCTGAGCATCCTTTTAATTGCTGTATACTCACAGTGATGTGATGTAATGTGGGCGAGGGAGATGCTGAGTATCTCTTCAGTTCTGTAATGTGTAAGTTCAGGCACTCTCTTCTCAATTACAAAAGCAACTGTTGGCTCACATCCAGCTGTGTTTTGATATCTACTTTACTGTGGTTTAGGTTGAGAAACTCATTCCCTGGGAACCCATAGGCTACTCCATCCAGCAAAGCAGGAAGGCTAACGGGAAATCTCCACCTCTCCTTCCTCTAGTCTGCTTTATTCTCCTAGTCTCATGCCTAGCTGTGTAGTAGACCACATGCTCTGGAAACCCCTCCCTCCCTACCCCTACCCCGATGGCTCCTTCTGTCCTTCCTCCTACCAACCTCTCAATACTGCACCTGTTATTCTCTGGGAACCTGCAGATCACTACAAAGCAGAGACAAAATGGCATTCTAAAGAATGGGAAAAGATTTTTATAAACTACACATCTGATAGAGAACTAATATCCAAAAATAAATAAAGAATTCAAAAGCTTGTTATAAATCAAACAAATAGCCCAATTAAAATATGGGGCATAAGTTTAAATAGAAGTCTCAAAAGAGGAAATTCAAATGGCTAAGAAATACTTAAAGGAATGTTCAACATCCTTAGTCATCAAAGAAATGCAAATTAAAACTATTTTAAAATTTCATCTTACACCCATCAGAATGACTAAGACCAATAAAAAAAATTGACAACTCATGTCGTTGAGGATGTGGCAAGGGGAACACTCATCCATTGTTACTGGGATTGTCAACTTGTATGTTCACTGGGAAAATCAGTATGGCTGTTCCTCAAGGTGGAAATCAATGTACCTTTAGATTCAGCTATACCACTCTTGGGAATATACCCAACTGATACTTTATCCTCTCACAGAGATATTTTCCCAACTATGTTTACTGCTGCTTTATTAACAAGCTGGAAACAACCTAAACGTCCCTCCAATAGATGAATGGATAAAGAAAATTTAAGGCATTAACATAATAGAACACCACTCAGCTATGGAAAAAAAATGAAATGATGAAATTCACTGGTAAATGGAACTAGAAAAAACATATTGAGTGAGGTACTCCAAACCCAGAACAACAAATATAGAGTATTTGACAAATATATGAATTTCCACATTCATGTGTATGTGGAAATTAGCTATTGAATCTATAATAACCAAACTACAATTTATTAAATTACAGAGGTTAGTTATTTGTTTAGGAACTAGGAGGAAAGATAGATCTGTTTAAGGAATGAAAATAGAATAGATAGTTATGGATAGATGGGAATATCAAGTGGGTAAGGGGAGTTAAGAGGGCACCAGGGGAGGGAATTAGGGGGTAGACAACTAAAATTAAGGACCACTTAAGGGATAATACTGCATCATCTCTGGTATATTATCTATGATTTATTAAAACTTGTCTGAAAGCAAAGCCAGCCTCAAACTATAGAGATCAGGCAGTGGTGATACACACCTAATCCCAGGACTCAGGAAATAAACTGATCACTTGTAGTTCAAGGCCACACTGTCTACATGAAATTGACCCAGTCCTAAAAGAAACAGCTCACACAAAGGTGCTCTCAGCACTTGGGAATCACATACTTTTAATGCCAGCACTAGGAAGGGGGAGGCAGGATGATGTGGCTGGGTGGAGAAAGAATATAAGGAAAGGAAGAAGAATTCAGAGCCTTTTGCCTCTGAGGATTTGTGGAGTTTGCCATTTCAGATGGATAGAGGTAAGATCTACTGGCTTGGCTGATTTGCCAAGCAGGCAAGTTTTAATAAATCATAAATAATATACCATCACACTCTCCACAAAATATCATCTAGGCTTCAACAAGGATTAAACCTACATAAGTCAATGAATATGGAGAAGTCAAGCTGGTGCCTGCACAGAGCCTTCACATTTACTTTCAGGAAGTTTCCCTGTATGTTACCAAAGGAAAACATAAACAACAACTCAGCTACACACTCTTTCATTGCGCTAGGGCAATGGGGGCACAGAGCTTATGGGAGTAACCATCCAATATCTATTATCTAGTGACTTAAGCCACTCTCCATAAGATGGAACACATACCTGACAATGCTTTGGTAACCAAGAACAGGAAACTAGATAGCCCAGGGACCTAAGGGAAAACTACATGCTACTAAAAGAACATAACAATAACATAATTCCTAGTGATATTCTGCTATATTCACAGATCAGTGTCTTTCTCAAACATCACTAGAACAGAACAGCTTCCCTGCAGCAAATGAAGACAAATACAGAAACCCACAGTCTGACAATATTCAGAGACTTTGGAACATTCATCCCTAAAGGAAATAACTCCTTTAAGTGACCCCCCATAATGTTCAGAGAACCCCACAGAAGAAGCCAGAGGGGATGGAAGAAACCATGGAAACAAGACCCTCTAAACATATGAACTCACAGTGACTGAGGCAGCATGTGCTGGGTCTGCACAGGCCTGCACGACACAGAGTCCTAGACCTGAAAAAAGAAGTGAACACATGGCCCTATCCCTAACCCTGATGCCATCTCCACTTGATAACTACTTACAAATGAAAATTTAGTTCTTCAAAGAGAGTCTCACCATAGAAACAAACTACTCTTAAGAGTAGGCCTTGTGCCCAGCATTTGATAGTCAACAGATAACAAATACAATGGCATCTTTGGAGGTTCTTTATCTCATAATGTCATATCAGGGTTTTTTAAAATCTTTTATCTTTCTTTTAATATATATTATTTTCTCCTTCTTTCTCTCTTTTTTACATTATAGGTCTTTTGAGTGTATATTATGGGTTCCAGTTTTGTGTCTTTATGGGACTTCCGAGTGTGCAAACAGGTGGGGCTCTAAATCTGTATTTGTTACTTGTGCCTTTGCTTGGCAACTCTTTTCCTTCTCTCTGCTTATATTGTCAAATTCTGACTATTAGTCTCTATTTTATTTTGTTATGTTTTGTTTTATTATCCTTTAGAAGCCTCTTTATTTTCTATGAGAGACAAAAAGGGTGGATCCAGATAGGAGAAGAGGTGGAGAACTGGGAAAAACATAGAGAGGGAAAACTGTAATCAGAATGTATTATATAAGAAAAATCTATTTTAATTAAAAGGAAAATATTTCCATGGACAATATACCTTCAATATAGTATTCATTGCGGAATTAAAATAAAGATTTAGAAATTCACAATACCTCCAGGTATAACTGGCATATAATGCTTAATCACTGATACTACAGGAGATGATTTTAATGATTCCTTCAGACTTGGATAGTGGGCAACATTAAAACAATAGAAGAAGAACATCTCTTTTCTATGATGTTATGTGTTATTGTTGTATTATTATGAAAACTGGAACACGTAATTCAGCAAGTAATCCTGGGGCTCACTATTTGATTCAGTTTAAAGAAAAAAAAAAGCAATTATGTCTTACTTTTCATGCCTAAGATTAAAGAGCCAACATTCATTAGAGTGTTTGGGATACTGATTTATAAGTTAACTTTGTATGAAAATCATAGTTTCGCCAGGTGGTGGTGACATACTTTACATCTCAGCACTTGGGAGGTAGAGGCAGATGGATCTTTGTGAGTTTGAGGCCAGTCTGGTTTATAGAGTGAGTTCCAGGACAGTCAGGGCTCCACAGAGAAGTCCTGTCTCAAAAAAACCAAAACTAGAAAGGAGAAAATCATTTTTACACTCTTTAGTTATTTGACTATAACTAATTACTGAGCTTTGACTACTATGACTTTTCTTTATCAATGACATGAGAATGATAATCTCTTCCTCACAATGTTAGTATAGGCATTAAGTAATAAAGTTTGTAATATGCACAGCTGTTAATTCCACAAGCCTTTGCCACTGGTGCTGTATATGAATATGATATATGTATAGAGTCATATATATGTATCATTTGTTTGATATATATATATATATATGTGTGTGTGTGTGTGTGTGTGTGTGTGTGTATGTTATATAATATCCTGTATCTCCATGTGCTCATGTACCCTTATCACTTTACCCATAGTTTTTCCCTAGTTCATTTCAAGCTGGCTATGTAGTTTGAATTCAGTCTTCATAAGATCTAAGACATTTCCTTACTGATTCTCCTCCCTAGTGTAAAGGGCCATTTATGTTACACAGAGTACTCTGCACATATTTTAATCCTTACATCGTCTACATTTTCTGGTTACTTTTAGCTTTCATCTTCCTTCCTTGAGATCCCAGAGAGGAAAGTGTTAATCTAGCTTTATCAGGTACTCAATATTATAAGTTGCTTGAATAGGCACAGCATCTCACTGCATGTTTGAAAGCTCAGACATCCCTACAATTTTCAGAGAAAAACAAATAATATACATATTTTATTTAAGGTTAGAAATTACATGAAACAAATAATTTTACCACCATAACAGTTATAATTCATCCATTTTAAAGAGTGCTGAGCACTTCAAGCTTATACATAAAAGACAGTTTGTGACAATAAAGATCCTACAGTTAATAGTAATTGCAATACCCTGAATAATAAGAGCTATAGCACAGGTGACATGGGCTGACATATGAGCAATAACAATGTGTACCTTGTTCTGGCTGAAGCACCAGAATTTGACTGTATGAGGTGACGCCTGACCTAAGTTCTGGAGGATGAGGACAAGCTGGCTGGACAAGGAATGCCAGTGAAGGCATGAGGGTCACCAAAGAGGATGACAATCTTCCAAGAGAAGGAACCACTTGTAGGGGAAAGGTGATAGTTTGGGAGAGGTTACACAGAACAAGCAGATGGCTCACCCATTAGGAGCAACTTCAATAGGAGATGCGACTCTAGCAATAAAGAACATCAGAGATAGGACTGCTTGCAGCAAGGTTTGTTTTTTGTCATTCAAATGTGGGTGCTGGGCCTGAGGCCACAATAAAGAATGGGAGGAGATTCTTTTTGGTAGCCTCTCAGTGATTTGTGAGGATAGCTGACTCATCATCTCCAGAGGAACTGGGTTTAGAGCACTGGGGTTTTCATATTCAAATAGCACTTAGAAGGTTCATGTCAGATTTCTCTGAAGTGACAAGCTGTCATCACTTACTATAATAATCAGCTGTATCTTCAGGTCAAGGTTTGGGAAATAAGGCTCTGATTTAGAAGAAACCAATACAAAGAGAAGGTCAAAGCTCAGTGTTTAGAGAAATGCCAGAGAACATTCAAGCAAAAGAGTAGAGAGAAGAAAAGGGAGGGAGAATGAGCCAGGATGATAGAGAAAGGTACAGAAAGGGAGCAGAGTTCCATTGTCGATGGCTCAGGAGCTGCTGTTGGGAATGAGAGCTGGTGTTTCTGTTGTGAGATATTTACATGGTTCTGCTATAAATCCATGAGCTCTATTTAATAAGATCTACTACACAGTTATATGCTTTCATGAGAAATCTGGGGGCAGGGAAATCAAGGATTTAAGTTTCATGTTTGGATCAGCATCTAACTAAGAGAATGGAAACCAATAAAATGTACAGTTTGAGAGCATCAGAATTCAATTATCACAGCAAGAAACTGTCAGAGGCAACCAAGAGAGTGTCGTTTCTAGAGAGTTTGTAGCAACCCCAGAAGGACAAAACTGTGATGGGGGATGCCCTTCTGTATGCTGTGAATATGTTTCTCCTATTGATTGACAAATAAATGCTGATTGGCCAGTAGCCAGGCAGGAAGTATAGGTGGGGCTACCAGGCTAGGAGAAGTCTGGGAAGAGGGAGGCAGAGAGTGGGTCACAAGGAGAGATGCCATGTAGCGATGGGGATGATAGGATGCCCTAGCATTTTCCGGTAAGCCAAGACCACATGGAGATACATAGATTAATAGTTATGTTTTAATAATTAAGAGAGAGCTAGACAATAAGAAGCCTGAGAAATAGGCCAAACCATTTATGATTAATATAAATCTCTGTGTGCTTATTTGGGTTAAACAGCTGTGCCACCAGACAGGACAGAAAATTCCATCTACAAAACTGGGTGCACTTCGTTGGGATAGGGGTTATAAGAGCACTTTTAAGGAGAGGTTGGCTAAATGCAGGAAGAGATGATGAAGGAGTCTGATCCCTCAGATCTGGTGAACAACTGATTACAGCTAGACGTGAAGAAAGGCTTTTGAGTGAAGGGAGTGTTTATGTAGAAAAATTAAGTGGCAGAGCCAGGATCTCAGTCTCACAGTCTGTGCTAGAAAAGAAGGGAGGAAGCAGCATCAGATGCTACAGCACATGTCTGTGATCCTGGCATTTAAGAGGCAGATATATGAAGGAGTTTGAAGTCAACCTGTGCTAAACTGTGACTTCCAGGCAGAAAGAAATACATAGCAGAATGTTGTCTCAAAAATAGAAACAAGCAACAGAAAAGAGTGTGGAGAAAATAGCGGGTGAATTTACTCATAGTTTGTAAAAATACAGTGAGTGACGGGCACCATCTAGGTGATTTAAGTAGTTCTCTGAATTCTAGGTGCTGGCTTGAAAGCACCCAGTATGAAAGCACCTAATATTTGAAGATTTGTGACCAGATGGTATAGTCACAAAAGGGAGGGTAGGTCATGGTATCTGACGGTGACAGACAAAATAATTTACAATATTGGAGATGGGATTCTGTTTGTAACAGGACAGTAAGCTTGAAGATTCATAAAATTATTACTATTATTCAAATTTTTAAATTAGGAAATAAAGAGTAAACCTATAGCACAATATTTAATTTTGGGTTTGATATTCATAGGCTAACTAGATAATACAGTAAGGCATTGTCTTGAGGATGTTTCTGGGGACATGAGCATGTGAGTTGGTGGGTGTAGGGACCCATTTTCACCAGTGTGGGTGGCATCATTTAATCTTTTCAAGGCCATAAAGAACCTAAAAGTAGAGTAAAGGTTGATAAATACTGTCTTCTGAAAGTGGGACATCAGAACTGAGTTTTCAAGTCTTTATCTGGGACCCACTTCAATTTCATCCCCAGATTCTTTGCAAAGTGTGGAGAAAACCAAGTGTTCTTCATTAGGAACATATAATGGTATATTTGTCTTCAGATATTTGGGGGTAATCCTGAGGTTCAGAATCCCTAGATTGATGGGAGATGCCATTATGTATGTATGTTTCTCATACTGATTAATGAATAAAGTACTGTTGGCCAATAGGAAAGGAAGATAGGTGGGACTAGGAGACAAGGAAGAAAGAGGAAGGAGTAAAGAGGAGTCAAGATGGAGAGTTGGGAGAAAGCAGAATAGATCACTCATTGCACTTCTTATCATAAAGTGACAGAATCAGGAGCTCAATCCACAGTCACTATTGTGCTTCTCCTCACATGACTTTGCCCCCACCCCACCCCAACAGAGTCTCAATACATTATTATTGATATAGAAAGTTGCACTCTATCTATAGGACTTTTCAAGAAATCCATGCTCCTTGTTTTTCTCATTTCACAAATTATGAAGGGAGAAGTCTTTCACACAGTAGAAACCATTAGAGAAACGCTGAACACATACGAAGCCAAATATCTGAATTAGTTCAATCCTGTTTATGACTGGACTCAAGTTTAATGAGCTCAAGTTAATACAGGTGAAAGGCCACAGTGTTACATGCAGCAGTTAATGAAATACCATAGAGCTGCTGAGAAAATGATTAGCAGCCAAATGTGAATTTAATATACTTCATCTCTGAGAAGCAGTGCCCGTGGGAGGCATCTTGCTGGGGTAGGCAATGTGGCAGATTGGAGGTAGCATGCAGTTGAGCTTTTGGAGGTGGGGGGTCCTAGGTGAGCCTTGCCATCAGCTAATTTTGTGACCTATGGTAAAATGGTGAACCCCTCTGAGTCTCAGTTTCCTCATATGTAAGATGAGGGGGTTGAACTAGCTGATCTGTGATGCCCCTCTAGTGAGGTTTCATTCTGTTTTCAATTTTACAGTTAGAAATCCTTGAAGTTGATTCCCAGTTGGTATCATATAGCTTGTGGGAGAAGCATTGAGATGAGTAACAAACTGTAATTCCATCCCTTCTTTTTAGCTGCAGAACATTTTGAATCTATTTCAGCCATAGGATAGTGATGCTATGGATAACTACCAAAGTCCCAAGGTTCAATGATATTATAAACAAGTGTAGACTTTATTTAAGTAAGATGTATCAAAGACACCATATACATAGTCATGTCTATATTCTCATGTCTATATTCTCATCATTTAGTAGTGAGATCCAAATAAATAGCAGATATAAATAAAATATTGTTTAAAATTCAAAAGGATGATGAGTGATATGAACTGGAAAATGTAGATAACTATTATTATACCTAAAATTATCTGTAAGAATTTTGTTGCCTAGTTACAAACTCATGTAAAATATACTGTGTAGAAACAAAGGAAACTAATGCTGCAAATGGATATAGATGATAACAGTAGTGAAATGGCCATTAGTGAAAATTATTTGTGTGTGTGTGTGTGTGTGTGTGTGTTGTGTTGTTGTTGTTGTTGTTGTGATTGCATGTGGTAGTTACAGGAATTTCAGGGCAGTAGAAGACAATAGCCTTTTCTACTAGTAGCCCAGTAGAACAAGCACTCACTTTAAGGTGCAGACACTAACCCCAGGACCTGGGTGAGTGGCATGTTCTTCATGAGACTGTTTTCAGCTGTGCCAAACAGGAATAACAATGATTACCCCCTTCCAGTTAGCTCTGTAGAATTGTTTGAAAAAAACAAAAGCATTAACAGATTATTAAAACACAGCTTTTTAGTATTTATAAAATAGCATAGGACTGACTATCTTATTACTATATTCAGCATAAAACCGACTGATGCTCAATATAATAATACAAAGACGAAGTGAGCTTTTTTGGATGATTAGAATGTCACAAATATTAACTACACAAAGAAAGCCTTCCCAATCAGCTCTTCCACATTCTTAGGAGGACTCAATGAAATCATTAGCGTTTGAAATCCACCTTTAAAATGCTACAGCTTTCATGGCTAAATGTTGCAAAGAATGTCAAGGGCAAAAACCAGTGAGGAAAAATGGAATAAAAATAGAATGCGGGCAAAGAATAAAAGTGATGAAGAAAATGGTCTGCTATAAATATAAATGAAAAGGTGCAAAGGACTCAGGCTTCATGTGGAGTAGTAGATTAATCAGGTTTTCCCACATTTGTTTAATAAGTTACCTAGTAACTTCCTATGTTGAAACACTTGGGTGAGTGCTTAAGCTTCTCTACACAAAAGGGTAGTACAGTCTACAATGTATTACATTTTAATGTAACCTAAAACCCTATCACCTTCAGATCATATTAGAAAAACATGATCATGGTTTGGAAACTCAATATTCAGGGTTTCTATGCTGAAAAGGAAATTTATAATGGGTGGAAAAACTAAAGTAAGTAGAAATTATTTGTGTTTTTTAAAATTAGAATAAAAACTGTTTTTCAGTATAATTAATGTCCTGTTAGAAAGAAATGTTTAATAAGGGAAATACCTTTCATATATTTGGCTAACTTCTGCCTGTAAATGTAGAAACACCAACAACATTCACAAGACAAAATTCACCTCAGTCCTGATTCCAAAGTGATGACTGAGATGACTTCTCTTTGAGGACAAGAAGTCAGGACCTTCCCAAGGTTTTGTGCAATGCTATAAGTTTTTTGATGGTTTAGGGAGAGACATTGAAGGTAAAATTAAACTTTGGCAGAAGGGCTTCATAAATATTTATGAAGTACTTTTTATTTAGTAAGTTGTAGATAGTAGTTCCTAAACAACTAACAGATAAGGAAGCAGATGTGATCTCTGCCCTCAGTGAATGTGTTTCTAAGTATAACAGGATTAACCATAAGCAAATAATTGAGTAGTCACTATAATGGTCATTATTAATCACTTGTCAAGTTGACAGAACAGAGAATGGCCTGGAAGATGGGCCTCTCAGCATGCTTTTGGGGGATTATCTGGACTGTGTTAGTCAATATAGGAAGACCAGCCCACTGTGGGCAGTACTGTTTCCTGCCTGGGACCCTGCTCTGTACAAATATAGAAGGGAGCTGAGTGGCAGTATGCATTAGACTCAACTTCTTGACTAGGAATTCAAGGTGACTAGGTGCCTCAAGCTCTTGCCTCAGAGACTTTTCTGTCATGACTAGATTGCAACCTTGAACTTTGAGCCAGAAAATCTTTTCCCCATGAGTTGCTCTTGATTATTTTATCATACCAGCAGGAAAAGACATTAAGTCAGAAATATGTAACATTTATTACAATAATGTGTTTATTATTATATGTGTAATTAATGATAGATGTGTTATGTATATGTATGTTTGTATTATATACTTTATGGGTGTATATCTGTGCATGTATGTATGTATTTACACATGCATATATTGCCGATTTCCACTTTGATCATTATATGTGG
Organism: Phodopus roborovskii; assembly: GCF_943737965.1. Lineage (NCBI taxonomy): Eukaryota > Metazoa > Chordata > Mammalia > Rodentia > Cricetidae > Phodopus > Phodopus roborovskii. The sequence continues at coordinate 12,670,840 of NW_026126424.1, forward strand.
ATGTAGTATGTTTATAAACACTGGAGTATCTGAACCTGACTTGGATTCCAGTTCTGTTCCACTATTAACTAGGCGTTTTACTTGGCCAAACTTTGACTTTCTGAGATCTCAGTTTTCTCATTTATGAAATGTGAAAATAATGAATTATATTATCATTTATATAAAATGTATGAAAGGAAGGCAACACTCCAATACACTGTAGGATTTTTTTACCCTCAACATCATTGTTATTTTATATAATTTCTATAAATATAGTCTTCTATTTTTAACTTTTGAATTACATTTATAACAATGAAGACACCTCAGTTTACTTATTAATATATGTGCTTTCAAAGAATTTCCTTAATACTATTAGAATAACAATCCCTTCTTCCCTAGCAGACTCAAGGAGGAGTCAATGGATTAATGTATTTAATATGTGAAGAATTACTTATTGTTAAGTGCACAGACTCTCTAAATCAAGGTCGCTCATGCAGCTATGAAATTTTGTGCTTTACATATTGAACTAAGCAAAATTAAGAAAATGAAGATTTGATAGCTGAAGAATAATAACTCATGTTTTAAAGAAGAGTAGCAAGACCATTCTGTAGCCCACAGTCAATGCTGTCATCTGTGGGATTAGGGAAGGTGCTTAGATCCGAGTCCATTACATGTTTCTTCGAGAACATCTGGCAGTCTGTCACTTCACAGGCAACAACATCTTCCCTAAACAGCAGAGACTTGAATTCATCAGGGATTCCTCTGGTACAGTATATGCTTAACTTAAGTACCTGCTTTCCCTCGATTTCCATAGATTACCATATTCATGACATTGTGGAGTGAAAGCATTCTTCTCACTCTCTACCCAGAACATGAAGAAGAAATTAAAACATTGGCAGGCACTTTGTCTCCAGTTTGTTGGACAAGTAAGAAAAGGACTTTCTACCCATTAATGTAAATGAAATTCTGTCAACTTAGAGCATTTAAACAAAGATGACAGCCGCCTGTCTATTAATAAACACTTGACAGGCTAACAATTACAACTAGAGATGGCTGCTTTTCTTGCAATAAATATAAGTCCATGGGTACTTTTAAAGACCTCCTTAAAATACATTTGTAACTCCCCAAAACTTTCCTCTCCATCTTTATTAACTCAGAAGGAAACTTTTGCATGTGCAATCTTGCCTTCATGGATAGATTTGGTATCTTCGGTCCATAGCTACTATAATGCATATAACTGAGTGTGTTTATTATGTTTATGTAAACATTCGCTCATTTCCTACAGTGCTCACATAAAAATAAATCCAAGACACCTAAGTTTGAACCTAATTTTGATGGGAGATGATAGATGTCATTCTGTAAATATGTTTCTCTTATTGGTTAATGAATAAAGCACTGTTGGCAAATGGGAAAGCAAGATAGGTGGGACTAGGAGACAAAAAAGATTCTGGGAGAAGTAGTAAGGAGATTCAAGATGTAGAGGCTTGAGAGAGCAGAGGTCTGGACCCTCTCTACGAAAATAAAAAGCTGTGGATTCCTTCCAGACTAACATGGTTTGATCATCAAGACCCCCTGAAGCAGTGTCCCAGGTGATCCAACATTCAGAACAGCTAGAACAAGGCAGCCTTGCAGAGCACTACAGCCAGGATTTCTGCATCTTCTTAGGATCCCCAAGACAGGACCCTTTACCAGCAGGAAGCAGTTTGGAAAGAACAACGCCCAAATACCCAAATATTGTTTATAAATGTTTGTTTTCACTTATATGGGATTGGTGATAAATGGTCAATGACTACAACCAATCTCTTTTTAAAGGTAAAAAGGGGGTAATGGTATTTAAATGAATACTTTGCTTTGGAATGGATTTTCATTTATTGATACAATTTAAGGTTAATTTGTGATATGTATATTTCTCCTCTTTTTTAAGGATTGTGTTTATAAAGCTCATTTAAAATGTAATGTATAATTTAGTGCATATTTTAGATAGTTATCTACAATAGACAAAACTTATAGTTAAGTTAGTTAGGATTTCTAGATATTCAGAGATATATTTGACATGGATAAATATTCTTCAAACCTTCCAAAGACCTTTATAATATAGCAATTAAAATAATTTAGGGTTTTTCTTGATAGTGAGACATAACTGATCCTTACAACACCGCCTGTGTTAGAAAGGAAGGTAAACATTGAAGAAACTTCTTATGGAGTTTACTTCCAATATGGGAAAACTAGTCTTTGGGGCAAGATACTGCTCTTGTTTGGACTGTTTGACTTTATGTCGTAAAACTGGATATGCAGGACCCATAGGAAATTGATTTCTGAAACAAGCTGGGTAGTGCTATAGGGTTCCTGCTTCATGGAAGAGTCTTCCAGACAGTCTACAGGACACAGAGAAAAGTGACTGACTAACTGCCAATATAGGTGGACAGTTTAAAGTTTCCTGTTTTGGTGAGCAGTCTGACAGACACACTTTTTCCTATAGGCTAAAGATGAAACATTACAAAAGAACTTCGGGTGACTGACCAGGCAGTGAGTTGTCTCTGTCATTTCTAGAGTTTATATACTATCCTTCTGTGGTCTTTGATGGAGTTGAAGACAGATAGTTGTGGTTATAGTTTTCCTTAGTTAGGATTAAAGATAAGTTACATATAAGACTTGAGACTCATAAAGATAGAATAGATGTGGAATATTTACTTTAAATCTTGCTAAATGTTAATGGACTAAAATTTAGTTCTTATTAGATAACTGCTTTGTTAGATGCAATTTTACTTTGTTAAAGTTAAAACCCTTCTTTTTATTTCTTTTTATTTAGACAGAAAAGAGAAGATGATGGAAGATGTCATTCTGTAAATATGTTTCTCTTATTTGTTAATGAATAAAGAACTGTTGGCAAATAAGAAGGCAAGACAGGTGGAACATTCTGGGAGATGTAGTCAGGACCCTCTTTCTGGTAAGATAAGACCACATGCTGACACTTAGACTAATAGAAATGTTTAATATTTAAGACAGAGGTAGCCAATAGGAAATGCTAGTAACAGGCCAATAGCTTTATATCTAATACAGTGTCTCTGTGTTATTTGGGACTGACGCAGCTCTGGGACCAGGCTGGGGGGAAACCACTCGTAACAGATATTTTTAATTTGGTAGAAGTATTTGAAAGGTAATGAACTACCTGTTATGAGGGATGAGTATTCTGTTATTATTCAGTTAATAGAACCACCTGAATTCTTTTGCGGGGGTGTGGTGGGAGAGAGAGTTTTTCAGTGCAACCTTGGCTGTCCTGGAATACACTGTGTAGACTGGCCTAGCCTCAAACTTACAGATATTCACCTGCCTCTGTCTCCACAGTGGTGGAATTAAAGGGGTGTGCCACTACGACCCTGAAATTTAATGCACGATTTCTACCTAAATTAGATTTTTTTTTTAAAAAAAAAAATTACCACTAGAAATGAAGAGTATAAGGTTTGTAACAAGTTAACTGGTGTGTTTACTCCCCAAACCTTGGGAATTTGTGTAGTAGAAGAACAAGAAGAAAATTCAATGAATAATTTGAGTTTGGGAGTACTTGTGGAATTCACTAATCCATGTGTCCCAATGTTCCATTACTTAGATTTAAGAAACAAAATTCTAAAAAGAACTAGGATGGGAGTTTGAATATATTTCTAGAAGATTTTTTCCAAAAGAAAGTACTTTGATTGGGGAAGTATAAGAGATGTTTGAGATTGTTGATTATAACTATTATTAAAACAGTCAAGAGTTTTGCATTTATGGATTATAAACTGAAAGTACAGTTCTGTATTTAATCACATTTTAGACACTAACTGCTGCTGGATGCTGCTGCATGGATTAAGATACAAGGGACTAAGTTTAAAATAGGTTATTAATTTTAATCGAGGAGAAGTCACTTACAAGAAACCGAAGATCCCCAAGTTCCTGCTCCAAGGATCCACAACCAGGTTGCTCTCAGTGACCCAACCAGAACCAAGAGAGAGCAAGTTGGGGTCCAGGACCCCAGACCTAACCTAACCCTCCATCATGTTCACCCATTTGGGCGTGATCAGTGCTACAGATGTGGACAGACAGGGTGGATATCTCACTACAACTAACAATTCCTTTTTTTTTATTTCTTTTTTTTTTTATTTAATTTATTGTTTTACATGTTGATCCCAGTTCCTTCTCCCTCCCATCATCCCTCCCTCCCCTTTAACCCTCTCTGCCCCTTCACATGCACCCTGATCACCCTCCCCTCCCATCCCCCCACCACAATTCCACATGTACGGCAATGCCATCCAGATGGGGTCATGTAGTTCTGACAGGTCATGTGAAGTAGGGATTAGGACTTCTCTCCTGTCTCTAGGTTAAGGCAGTATCCCTCCATGGGGGATGTGTTCCCAAGGTCCTTTTGTGCATCAGGGATACATCCTGGTTCCATTGTCTGAGGTCCCTTAGACTGCTTAGTCCTTCTGGCTGAGACCCATATTCAGGGGGGCCTGAGTCAGTCCCATGCTGGATTCCCAGCTATCTTTCTGGGGGCCCGTTAGCTCCTCCTTGTTCAGGTCCGCTGTCTCTATGTGCTTCTGCAACTTGGTCTTGCCTCTATCTGCATCTGGATTCTAGTTCGACTCAGTGTTTAGTTATGGGTTTTTGCTTCTGTTTCCAACAGGTATTAGATGAGGGCTCCATGAATAAGTTAGTTGTTGATCTCACTATCTGGGGAGGGCATTTATGGTAGCCTTTCCACAGTTGCTCAAATTGTTAGTTGGCAGCAGTCTTGTAGGTCTCTAGACCTTTCTTTGGGTTCAATTTTCTCTTCAAACCAATAATGGCTCCCTCTTTTATGTTTATCTATCTATGTATCTATGTATCTATGTATCTATGTATCTATGTATGTATGTATGTATGTATCTATCTATCTATCTATCTATCTATCTATCTATCTATCTATCTGTCTGTCTATCTCTCTCTCTCTTCTGTCTTCTATTCCTACCTTAGTCACACGTGTTTTTCTCCCCCCCCCCTTCTCCTACTTCTCTCTCCATTCACTGCCCCCCCCCACTTCTCCTGTGCTCTTGGGAACATTAACCTTCCTGCTTCTGTGAAGGACTTTATATGAATCTCTTAGAATACACCTTGTATCCTAGTTCCTCTTGTGGTGTGAATTATAGGCTGGTTATCCTTTGCTCTGTATCTAAAATCCATATATGAGTAAGTACATACCATGTTTCTCTTTTTGTGACTAGGGTACCTCACTACTAGCATCTTATTCTTACTAAATAATGGAGAAAATAAAAAATAAGGAAATTATTTAAAACACTGCTAAAACCTTTTCAAATTTAGTATCTGATGATTTAACGACACCAATACTTGGAATATTTTCTGATTTGGAAGTATGAATGTGAAAACAATCATGGTTTAGAATTGTATAACTGCATTTTGGTTCCCAATACCTTCTGGTCAATTCAAAACTTCTTTCTTATGCTTGCCTGTTAGAAGCTGTCATCATAGCACTCCACTATTCCTAGAGCAATGCTGGGTGTAAATTCTATTAGCCATCCTAAAGTCTACATATAATTCAAAATTCAACATCTAGAATGATAAAAAAATCAAAATTTCCAGTATCAGAGAGAAAATATGCTATAAATATTGTTATGTTTCCACATTATCCCTCCAAAATAGTGTGTATCTCACAGGAAGAGATGACTCAGGAAATGAGTGGATGTCTTGGATTTGGGTTAAGCTCACACTTAATGGCTTCTTCACTCCACCCTTTTCTCTCTAGCTCATTAAGAGACACTGTATGCCAAGTTTTAGTCTTTTATTTCCAATTTGATAATGTGTACAGTATTTTGTGGGTGGGATGGCACACTCTACTTAGGAGGAAGGGGCAGATGGAACTCTGTGAGTTAGAGGCCAGTCTGGGCTATATATTGAGAAACTGCCCCCCAAAAAATGCTTTTTTTTTCTTAATGTATAATTCCTCTTTGGTATATCTGAACAAAGGAAGGCCTTTGTGTAATTTCTGAACAGGTATTTCTCAGGAGACCCAGTTATTTCTAAGAGAAATGTCCATGTAGCAGCATGCAGAAATTAATTTCAGCCCTAGTTCTTAGACATAGTATTTCTAGAACAGAATGTGAACCACAGAAAGAAAGACACATGGGACAATGTCAGAAAGATACCGCATTATTATGCCACTTAATGACTTACATCAACCATCAGCCCTAAGAAAGTAGATTTCTCCCAGAATAGAAATAATTTTAAGAGATAATGTCATATTTTACTAGAATCAATAAAATCATAAGTAAATACTATGTATTCCTGTTAGTCATTCAATGATGGAGCTATGTATGTAAAAGCACTAATGGATCCCTTAAATGTAAATTACTGCTAGATACTTAAGTAGACCATCCTCCATTCTAGAGCCATTGTAATCCATTTCTCATGTCAGATGAACGGCAAGACATCCTTTTGATCACAGGCTTTACCGCCTTTTGTCATTCATCTCTCACACTCAGTAATTCTTTTACCTCTCCTTCCCAGGCTTATAATTTACATTCAGTCTCCTCTCTGATGACAAAAGGACCCTAATATAAATACAATCCCTGAATTAGAGCCAGAGGAGCCATCACTGGCTGCACCATGACTGGTTCAGGCTACACTGTATTAGATATGTGGAGCCTGCTCCTCCTCTGCTTCATCTGTGTTTGCCTGCAGACTTTAGGGCAAAGGCTGGCTATGGTTTCTGCACCTGTCTCAGTGTTTTCTATATAGTTTTGCACAGTTTCTTGGTGTAATAAATTCACCTGGATTGCATGGATTGAGACTCAAATGTATTTTATTTTGTTGTTTAGTAGTTTAAAAATCGAGGGTTGAATAAAATGACATTCATTCTTAAAAATCTTGGGTGGCCACTAAAAAGAGAGTTTGTTTACCACCATACTACCCTGAACATGTCTGGTCTTGTCTGAAAAGAGAATTAAGCTTGGGAAGGGCAGAAGTATGTAAACTGTTTTCATGATATAGTTTTAATTTAAAAAAAAATTAATTGTGTGTGTGTGTGTGTGTGTGTGTGTGTGTGTTAGAGGAGGGGTTGGTATATGTAAATGAGTGCAGTATGCTCCAAGAAGCCAGAAGAGGACATCTCATCTTTTGGAGCTAAGTGACAGAATTGAGCCACCATATGAGTGCTGAGATCTGAAGGCAGGTTTTGAGAAGAGCAATACACATCTTTAATCACTGAGATACCTTTCTAGCCCACTTGATATAATTTTTTTAACTGATAGGTGAAACAGGATTTAAGAAACATCTACAATTTGATTCCCAATTCAGAAGAGATGTTGCTGAGAAGTGATATAATAGGTATTTGAGACTTGCGCCTTTCTTAATTTTCGAAAGTGAAAATGTATTACTTTTTATAAATACATAAGTTTAAAATAATAAACAGTGCCTTAAAGGGCTTGATAATTGGAAATGCTATCAAAATCTCTTTGGAATTAAAATTTAATTACTATGAAAGATACAATGATTATCTTATTTTGTAAAATATGAACTTTAATTCATAATTTATAATAACAGTTACCAAGCAAATTTATGTTGTGAGAAAATGCATCTGTAATGATTAAGCAGATAGAAATATGATAAGCAGACTCAGGTCTACTTTTCAAATATGGTTAAATACATAAAATACAAAAAATATTCATGTCAGCAGAGCACTACATGTATTTTAGATTATAAATTTTTCTTTGTTTCTGAGAAAATTAAACTCCTAAATTTTATTTCTATATGGTAGTGCATTAATTTAATAATCTTCATGACTTAAGGGACAATGGTAACTTCTCCAGATTTAAAACTACATTGACAGTTTTTATTAGAGTGAGCACTTTTTCATTTATATTCCTCAAAGAAGATGCACATTTTTGAAAGTGTTACATGTAAAAATATATGCACACAAGAACACAGACTTTATCTTGGGTTGTATAATGTTGAACTGTGTAGCTATATGCTGAATGACTCTGAGTTCAATTATCATGACTTTAGAACTATCTTTGGTGATGAGTATCTATCTAAAAGTCCAGACAGAATGAGAAGAGAGGTGAGCCAACAACAGTGTCTACTTTGTATGTCTATGGAACACTTTTGAATAGCTAGCAGTCATTTACAGGTAAGTCTTTGTCATGTAGAAGCTGTATGAAAAACATGATGCTATTAGAAAAATAAAAGGTCTCAACAGAGTGCCTATGAGTAACAGCTGGTGAGAAAATATCAATAACCAAAGGTATGTTTCAGTAAGTTATATCATATATGAAAATTATATTTATATATGTTGTATGCAAATAATATGTAGTATTTTTTGTCAGATACACACGGGTACAAATGCACATGGAAAATATCCAATTGCATTATAAAATCCATCTTTTCTGGAATCAGAAGACAACTGTGAACCACTGAACATGAATATGTGAGGAGTCAAGGACTGTTGACTTCTACCATTGGTGATGTTTAGGTACACTTAAGGCATCTGTAGAGTCTCTGTGACTATAATGATTGAAAATCCAGGTCACTCTTTTCATTGAAATCCTTCCAGTAAGGCGAACTAACAACTTCTGAGTATTCAGACCTTTCTAGGTATTGGTACTTCCACTTGACTTACTCTTCAATGAGGAGACTTAAGCTGACCCCAGCATGGAGCCTGCTAAGTGGAGACTTTCTCCATCCTACACCCTACACTTGTAGAAGCATGAAATGACCAATCCTGGCTTTTCCATAGAAATTGATAGATTTTTTTTTTCTCCCAGGGATAACTTCTGTACTATCTCTTTGTGCCAAAATTTCATCTCTTATTTTTATTACTAACTCCTGATACATGCCTCAGAAGACACTCAAATGGCAATACTAGTTCACATAGGATACATATTGTAACAATAAATTGAATGCATTACCACTATAAGTTTGTACAGTCAAACTGTCATCAGTAGAATGCCTTATCATTATTATATATCACTTATTCATCTGTTATTTTCAAGTGCTAGTAGATGTATAGATGAACGGGGTTTTCTTCCTGAACAATTGTCACTAAAAGAGTGCTTCAGAATCACAGAATCAAGCAGAGCTTAATATTGCTGTATAATTCCAGAGGACTCATGCGAAGCTGGGTCAAGTGTCTCTCACTTTTTTCATGTATTGATTTAACTCATATACTGGGTCTTACCCACATTCTATAAACACATGGAGATGATTAGCAGAGGGAAACATAATATGCAGTTATTGCATAAAACTCTGAATTTTGTTCTTATATCAAAGACAAAAATAGCATTTTATTTTTAAAAATGATATCTTTATTTCTAATTGCAAAGTGGTTTGTAAATATACTTTTCCATATCCTTGCTGGACACTGGATTTGGCATTAAGTGTTCATAAGTTAATAACAAAATTTCTGAATCTTTCCTCTTGGGTTTTTTTTTTTTGAGATGATGCATTATTGTACCAGGTGTACCAGGATGGCTCTGCCACTTATAATCTTCCTGTCTCAGCCTCTTAATAGCTGAGATTATAGGCATTTACTATGTTCAGTTCTGGGTCATTCTGTAAATTGGAATTGTTTAAGTATCATAGAAAGTCTGATAAAACTATCTTTCAGGAACAATACTAACTGGGTGATATCAGTTTGTTTTGGTCATCTTCTTCCTCTTCCCTGCTATTTGAGTTAGCCCCAGCAGACCTCCACTGGTACCCAGGAACGAGGAGAGGTGATCGGTGCCTCCCACTCCATGCAGGCTGAGCATCCTGGCTCTCTTTACAATTCCCAGCTTCTATTGCAAACTGCCTTTATATTCCTTGTTCAGTCACTCCTCTGAGCATTCCTGGTCTGTAACTTTATGATTACAGACACCTTTCTTCTAGTATTTTTTTGCCTGTAGGCCAGAAATGTTTCTTTCCCAACATGCAGAACCATTTAGATCATATAGAAATTCTAAGATGGTAAACATAGATTTATATTTCCAATGGTTTACACAGGAGCAGGGATTAATGAGGGCTTTGCAAAATTGGGCCCCAAACCAAGAACTGAATTACTGCTGAAGTACATGGAAGAGAAGACTCTGATGGGGAGCTCTAATCTAGAACAAAAGATCAAGAGATTAAAATTTCTTAAACTATTCCTCAGACAAATTTTTAAAAACGAACTCTTATTTATGGGATTATACAGAATCATACAGAATCATACTGAAGGAAAAAGAAAACCAAGCTCTTCAATCAGGTTTATCTGTGCATCCATGCTTTGAAGTTTGTTGGCTTATATTTCCATGGCTTATATCAGGTCTTTTGAAGATAAATGATTATAATTCAGTTGCAAATGGAGAAGATGTTTCATACTTTAGGAGTATAGTATACAAGTATGGGCCTTTGCATCCTCACATTTACAAGAGCAGAGAGTACAGTTTGCAAAGTAGATGCCTCTGCTACCCTCTGAAAAGCTGCTTTTAATTGAACAAGGATAGGTAATATTATTTCATACCTAAGGGAAAACACTCTCACTTTTCCCTAAGGGCTTTGGAGACCATAAGTTCATACCTTTAGGCACTGGAAATTCTGAGCCAAACCTGCTCATTAAAAAGCATACCAGGTATGAGATTTATTATCACTTCTGGGGACAGTACTTAAAAAGAAAACCTTACTCAGGTGTATCATACAGCTTGGCTTACTAACATGAAGAGGTATGAGTTGTCATGCCAGGTTTTTAGCCTGTCTCAACCCTTCAGGGAGTCCCCAGAAGTCAGGTAGGACTTCTGTGCCAGAAGGAGCATTTGGCGGTGACATGGACATGGAAATTAGTGTACCAAGTGGCCGGCTTCGCACCGAGTCTCTTGATTTCCATGATTTGACAGGAAGATAATATCAAAGGTTGCAGAAAAGTGATATGGACAGCTTAGATGCCAATGTGTGGTGGAGCAGGTGAGTGGTCACAGGCTGACAGGAGGAGTGCCGGGCAGCTCAGGGAAGAAACATGGGCCCTATCATAGAAAATACGCTTTTTGTTGAGACTCTCAGAATCCTGAGGGAGGGGCAACCTTTCTGGCATGAATGTGCTACTGCTGTGACGATCTAGTGAAAGGTCTCAGGGTTTGTTTAAAAAGGTCAGCTCAGCAACTACTGACCCTCATGACTTCATCCTGACAGTTTTAGCCCTCTTGCAAAAATCACTCTTGTCACTTCTAGCCTCCTGTGCTTTTCTGAAAACAAAACCTTCTACCACCTGCTGTCCATTATTCCTTCAGTGAGCGCCATGCCCTCTCTTCAGCTGATATTTCAATTTATTTGTGGTTAGACACGCAGCGATCCTCTGACTGAAGCAGAGGGAGTAGTTTAAACACTTAAAGCCAGAGCTTCCAAAGTCCCTTCATGCAAGGCTCACCAGCCGCAGCAGCGTGGCTACATCTCAGCTACACAAAAGCAAAATGAAGACACGCAGATGGTCAGAGCCTGCCTTCTGCAGCGGGAGAAGCAGGGTTGGCTCCAAGTAACAAATAATTACCCAGACCTTTTGTAAATCAAGTTGTACCACTTCTACTGCGAGCGTCCACAAAGACGGCTGCTTGTATTTGCTGTGGGCTCCTTTATTGTTTGGGGATTTTGCTAATGCCCTTTCTTCCTATGAGTTTGTGTCCTCTTGTTCTCACATTTGACATCTCCTGAAATAGGCTCGCAGGACCTTTGTTTCTATTTTCTTCGAAATGTGTATTCCTCAATGAGGTTCCATCTTAATCTCTTCTTTTCAAAAGGATATGAATTGAACATGCAGAGAATCAGTCTAACAGGACCGATTATCAATTTCCATTTCCTTTCAGTGCCACAGCCACCCGTGGGCCACCTAGGCAGCTTTCCTTGAAGACAAAGGATGTCTGAAATGGACAACTTATTTTATACACTGGTCTCTTAGTACTTTAGTGGATGACAGAGACTCATCGCCCATAATAAATCCTTCCTCTGACCCTTTTATATAATGCACAGCTGAGCTAAAAAGGAAATCAATGCGGTGATTTTAATTTAGCACTTTCATTCTGTTAATTTATCTAAAAAATCCTATGCCATGACTTTCCCTTGTCAAAACAGTCAATTCCTGTCAATGTGAATATGTGAAAATGCTTTGAATTTGCTCTGTTTTCTTTGTCTTTCTCTTTAAAAAGCAGGGTGGTTGTTAAAAACCATGTATCACATACCAGGTTGACCATGTTTTTTATTTTTATTTTATTGTAGTGTCTCTGTGTATGTGTTCATGTTCCATGTGCTCAAAGCTCCTTTTGACAGAAATATTTGCTCACTATAGTGGAGAAATGTGTGTGTGTGTGGGGGGGTGGTCCTAGGGAGAAAAGTAACTCACCCTACATCACTTGTTAGATTTACTGAAGATGTTTGGGAAATTCTTTTAAGGCACATCATGCATCTGAGTATATATTAGGGTTTGAAGCCTGTGCATTAGTAAATTAGGACTGTTGAAGCATGATTCTTAAAGAGAGTATTAAGTAAAAAGCACTATTGTGTTTTCTGGTTTTGTTTCCCCTACCCCACTCTCAGTTTTAGATTGAGAATATGCAATGGATAGAAACTTATCCTGATCTGAGCATGATGCTGTCATTTGTAAATAAGGCCAAATCTAGCACCATATTGTACCCAGTGCCCAGGGGTGGAATTGTGGGATTGTGGACCAATGGAAAGGTAGTATCTATTGCGTCTCCTGCAAGAATGCCATGGTAGTATTTCTTCAGGCCTTACCTACTAACATTCCTTCACCATCCTTTTGTTTATGTATTTTTGTGAGGGTTGGTATGCATGTGTGTGGTTGCATATTCCTATGTGGGGAAGTGTGTGTGTGTGCAAGTGTGTGTGTGTGGAAATCATAGGTCAGTCCGATTTGATTTCTCAGGAGCTATCCAACTTGGTTTTTGAGACAGGGTCTCTCATATGGCTTCTAGATTACTGTTTAGGCTAAACTGACAGACTAGCCAAATTCAAGCATCTGCCTGCATCTGCTTCCCCAGTGCTGCGCCACCACATCAGGCTGTTTGATGTGGGTTCTCTGATAAACTCAAGTCCTTATGTTTGTAAGATAAGTACTCTATTCCCTGAGCTATTTTCCCAGACTCTTAACTCTCCCTTTAGATGGAAATTCTTCCCTACACTCTACTTTTTGTCAACATTCTCTATAAGACCATTTCAACACCATTTTCTTCTTTAATAATTAATAATTCATTCATTCCGGGTTCATCTCTATCACCCAGTGTAATCACCTTGAGAGTTCAATATATTCTTCTCCGTGTATGGAACCTGTTGGGGGGTTCTTTTTTTTATATTTAAATTTGAAAAAAGTTTATTTTACATGTCAACCCAAGTTCCCTCACCCTCCAGTACTCTCCTATTCCCCCCACCAACCTCCATCCCATCCCCTTTCTGCTCCCCAGGGAGCAGACTTCCATGGGGGGTCTTCAAAGTCTGTCATATTATTTGGAGCAGGGCCTAGGCCCTTGGGATGGTCATTTTTATTGTTCTTTTTGTTTGTTTTTATAAAATTATAGGGGCACAGTAAATATCTTTTTTCATAGAGCTGTTGTGAGGTCTGTCATGGTAAGTTGTTTCTTTAGTAGCAAAATGTCAGCATTGTTCCTCGGTTGTGAGACCAGCATGGAAGACTTGTGTTACTGCCAACTGATTCCTGGCTTTGGAAGGTGTCATTATTTAAGTGTGAAATGCCCTGCACAGGCTTATGTGTTTGAATAGTTGGTCCTCAGTTGGTGACATTGGATCTTTATGAATGTGGATCCATTTGGAAGACATGGGGTATAGGCACAGGAAGTAAGGGTTAGGGCCCAGTCCCTACTTCCAGAGCTAGTCTCTTTCCCCACTTCTTGGTTCCCATGACTTGGATCACTACCATGACTTCCCTAGAGCTATGGATTGTACATCTCTTTTGTTTGGTTTGGCTTTTTTAAGACAGATTTTCTCTGTATTGCTTTGGAGCCTGTCATTAAACTCTCTCTGTAGACCAAACTGGCCTTGAACTCACAATGATCTTCCCATTTCTGCCTCCCAAGTGCTGGGATTAAAGGCATGGGCCACCACCACCTGGCCTGGATTGTACATCTAAAACCATGGGCACAGTCAATCCTTCCTTCCTTAAGTTACCTCTTTTCAAAGTAAGGATTAAAAATAATAACAACTTAGAAAGAAAGCTACTCTTGTTTCTAGAATTCCTGTGAGTTCTAAACTTCACCTGCTACAGGAAAAGATAAATCCTATTTTATAAACCCAGGATAAGAAATTAATCTAAGTGCAGGCTTCTAAGTAGGGCTAGGTTCTAAGTCTTGAGTGTAGCTAGGACAAACATATTTGTTTTTTGTTTATTTGTTTGCTTGCATTTTTACTTTTATTGATTCTTTGAGGATTTCACATCATGCATTCTGAACACACTTATCCCTGTCCCTCACATCCGCCTCTGCCCTTGCAACTCTGCACCCTGCAAAACAAAAAACAAACCCAAACCAAATCAAACAAAAACAAACCAAAACAGAACAGAACAAAACCAAAATTAAACAAATGAGTTAAAGAGAGAAAGAGAGAGAGAGAGAGAGAGAGAGAGAGAGAGAGAGGGAGAGAGTCTTGTCATAGAAGCTGTAGTGTGGCCCAATAAATCAAAGTTTACTCTTTAGTTCATTCATCTTTACTTGCAAAAGTTCATTGCTCTAAGAGGAGCTCTAGACCTCTGGCTCCTGCTATGACAGTGATAATGGGCTGTCAGTGATATGGCAATGATAACTGGGGATACTCTTGGATATCCTGATGTTGTTTTGTGTCACAGAGATACTGCTGTTTTGGATCTGTAGGTTCATTCCCTTCATATGCTTCAACTGTTCATAGATGGGCTGTATGTTTGGATGGGGCAAATCATAGCCCTTGTTCTGGGCCTGGGTGGTAGATGTGTTGCTGAAATTTTTCTTGCCATTATTAGCCAGGCAAGCTCTCCAGCACTGCCTGGCCTAGGTCACCCAATGCAGCCTGCAGCAAGGAGAGCAGCCAGTTCTCCTGCTCTTAGGCCCACAGACCCAGGTCGCCCACATTCACACCACCAGGGCCAGCTCTATTTTTTTGCACAGGCAAGGTACAAGGCCCATTCTTCTAATTGCTATATGGGGCACACTGAGGGGAGGGGGTGATCAGTTCTCTTGCTCTCGCATCTTCAGGGTCGGCTCACTTGTGTCAACAGGGTCAGTCCTAGTGTGCTGCACAGGTGGGGTGCAGAGCCCTTTCTCCTATGTGTTGTACCTAGTGGGGGGCAGGGCATAGGTGTAAATATATCCAAGAAAGCAAGTAAATACTTAAAAATTTAATACTAAAGCCTAGAAACTGTGGAATCAATCTGAATTTAACCTCAGAGAGTATAAGTAGAATATTCTGGAATTGATGTTTACTGGTTTATTTCAGAGACCTCCCAAGGTAGGCTTGTTCTTGTTATTCTCTCTTTCCCCCTGTTCTTAATCTTAATTGTTAAAAATTCTTCCATATAAACTTCATCACCTTAGTTATGACCAAGTTTATTATCTTACTCCATCCTACTTTACACAGAGGATGAACATGACACATTACCAAATATCTAAAGAGACTTGTAGGTCTAGCTATTTTATCTAAAGAAAGTAAATAAGAAACTGTTGAGACTTGTTTTGGGCTTTAATACTTTCTTTTATCACATATTTTATTCCTTTGGTTAAATAAATGCACTCCTTTATTCTTTCCTTCTATTTTCTTCTTTCTGAATATTGTTCACACAAACACACAAGAGAAAGAACATACAATAATCCCAAAGCTTATACTTATTCTCAAACAGTGCTAATATCACAGAGATTAGCATCACAGAGACTTTTATGTCATTGATTTATAGTCCATAATTATGTTATACTGATTAGTCAAATAAAATGTAGGGCTGCTTATACTCTAGACAGCTTTCCTCTACCCTTGGACCTACTTCAATAAGACTATCTGCTATAATCTTCCAAGTAAAGGCTAACTATCATATAGCCAGGGAATAGTACAACAAAATCTTGACCCATCTATTTAAAATTTAAAGGCAAATCCTGCAATGTTTAGTTGAAACAACAGACTGAAAAATCCGAATGCTAATAGTAACACTTAGGCTCTTACTTGAATCATGAAAATTAGTATTTCCATAAGAGGAACAATATTTGCTCTGCAAGTCCATCAATAATAAGATACATTCACAAAGAGTTTACCACACTCCCTACAGACAAAATTTGTTTTTCCTAATAAAGTCTACTTCTAACATGAAGGTTGGATTTAACCAGTTCATTGAAACTTGCTCCTTTATTGTCCTCTGAAATTGGTAATATTAAATGATTTTAAGAAAAACGGTAAAAATTTCCACTGAATGCAGTTTTGAATATAGTACTTTCAATAGCCTAGAGGACTCTGTCTTTTTCAATTTGATAAAGTAAATATATGAAGAAAAATAGGTATGGCTTTCCACATTCATTTATATGCTCACTTACTTATGAAATTTTCCTTTATTGGTCCTTTGAATGTAAGAAAATCAGAAATCTGAATGCTTAAAAAATAGATAAGAGCATTTATTAACCCAGAAAATATCCTTGGATACCTAGACATGAACCCTATCAGCATTTATTTTTGGTTTTAATTCCCTCACCCGTCTTTCCCAGTTTTTTTCTATTTTATACTCTATCTGCTTTTTAACAGGTCTTTATTGTTAGCTTCATTACAGCATCCTAAGTATCCTATTTCCTATTTAGCTGCCACTGTGTTTAGGCAGACACCTTTATTGAGTTATCAGAGCCCTATGCAGGTTCTGAGCCCTGCAGCACATAGAAGGCACCTGGACGATGCAGGTCAATGTGCAATAATGAATCTGGGTCTCAGCCAAATATGGCCTGCCACTGTGAAGCTTTCCCCCTGCATTTTAAATTGTAACTGAGTTTCTGGCACTTTAATTTTCCTTGCATTTTGCTTTGTTTAGTAACCTTGGAAGAAGTATTTTATGCTTGTGATTTTGTGTGGATATCACCATTTAGTGAGTGCATTTATGGTTTTGAATGCCATATGACACCTTCCACTTTTTCCCTGCCCAAATAGCATGCATGTGCTTGTGCACACATGCAAATGCGCTCGCACACACACAAGTTTCATGCTTTGTCAAAGAAATTTTAAGCCCTAATGAACTATCTTTCCCAATCCTTAGGTTATTTTCTTCTTTCTACTTATTATGAGAAGAAGCAAATATATTGACTGATCTAGAGTGTGATCTGGAGTGCTTTAATAACTTTAGCAACTCCATGAGTAATTTTAAATCTATAACGAGGCACAGATTTCCAAGTGACAGATAGAAGCATCAAAGAACTAGGTTTTCTCCAGGCAAAGATACAACAGGTCAGTGTTCACATATAAATTTGGGTTTAGCATTTTCTATGACTTCCTTCCCTGTGCCTCAGGGTCTACCAAGAGTAAAAGAGGGCCTTTACTGTCCACTTAAATTGATATCTCCGTGTTTACAAATATGGAGGAAAATGTTGGCTTTCAATAGGCAGAAGTTTGCTGAAAAACAGTAGCCATTCAAGTCTCTCTCCTTTTAGTTTGCAGGTCCTGAAAGATCTGTTCATCTTTGCCCCATCCCAAATACTTACACAGAGAATAAAATTTGTCTGATGTCATCTTGGTGATCCTTTGCATTATGCTCTGCTTTACTCCTGTTTATCTGCCAAACTAGGGTTGCATAAGCACTCTTTCAAACACTGTGCTATCTCACATACAGAAAAGAGTATTTGCTTATTTTGTTGGAAAGGAAAATTCTAGGTCCATCCAATGATATACTCCTAAATATGACCAGAGGTAAATATCTGCTATCTTCTTCAACACACTCCCCCTTATTTTTCAGCCAACGTCCCTCACAGAAGATGAAACTCTCTGACTTCATTAGATTAGCTCATCACCTTTGTGAGCTGGGTCTGGCAGCTTATTCCTGCAATTCCAGAACAAGCGGTTACAGAAGCATCAAAATAAAACCCCAGGAAACATCTATAATTGGGGGGATGATAGCAATTTGTGGTATTCCTTTAAGAGTGGCTATTTAAATAAATTTATTCTTTCACAGTTTTACAACATATATAAGATACTTTGATCTTCCTCATTGTCTTTTTGTATGACCCCCACCCTTCCCACTGAATCCCCCGTTCTCAATAAGTCCACTTGTACTTTTATGTCTTGTTTTTTTCGCTCTTTAGCAGATAGGATAGGGAATGATAAATTGTTGCAAAAGTTGGGACAGTGGCTGTTTCCCCACACCTACTACAAGATTGATTTGGTATAGAGTATTTTCTTTTTGGATCCCAACTTCTAATCATATATATCTGATATATTTGCTTAAGTAAAATGTCTAAAAATAAGTATCTGAGACACGTATCACCACTCTAAAATTTTAAACAAATTATTTCAAAATAAGTCTCATTTGACGCTTTTTGATTTTTCTCCCCCCCCCCTCCATGCTCCCATGTGTTTTGGTGCATGAATATGTGCAAGTAGGTGCACATGCATGCACACACATGAATGTCATAGGTCAATGTCGGGTGCCTTCCTGAATCTCTGTCCACCTTACTTCTAAAACAAGACCTCTCATGAGAATGATTTCAGATTTTGTTAGATGACTCATCATCAAGGCCTATGAATTGTCCTGTATCTACCTACCCAATTCTGGGATGAATGTACCACCATATCAGGCTTTTTAATGTCGGTTCTGGGGTTCTAACTTCTGGTTCTTCTTAATGTAAGAAGCTGTGGTTCTTAACAAAAATACTCTTGGTTTGATTTACTTTTCTTTGACTTATTGCCAGCCAAGGGAATTCCTAGGCATTCCCTAATGCTCCACTTTGTGTCACAATATTATACACCTCAGCCAGTTGTTGTTGTTGTTGTTTTTAGCTCTTCACACCCCTTATCCATTGTAATCTGTTGACTCCCTAGTGTTTCCTAAGTTCCATCTTGATACAGAATCCTCTAGGAACCATTACCTACCAGCCTTTCAGGCATTCATTTCCATAGTACCTGTAATTAAACAGTGGTAGAATTCCAATTCATAATATTTCCTCATGACCCTGATTTCCTCTAGACTTAACTTCATAAAGGGTGAGGACAGTCTTATAGGGTTACCACCGTCTCCCCCATCCTATAAAAGTACTCAGACTCTTTGAGTAGCTGAATGAGTTAATGAGTAATTAAAATTTCATCTTTAATATGCTCTCTGTACCTGACTGTCTATTTAAGTTTATACTTCTCTGGGAACTGTCTTTTGGAATTTTCTCATACATTACTGTTGATGGGAGATGTCATTCTGTAAATATTTTTTTTCATACTGGTTAATGAATAAAGCACTGTTGGCTAATAGGAAAGCAAGATAGGCAGGACTAGGAGGAAAAAAGAAGTAGTAAGGAGGAGTCAACATGGAGAGACTGGAGAGAGTCCATACATTACTGTTCCTTGGGATGATTCTATGTAGGTCTGACTTGTTAGTCATTCTTTCATCCAAAAATTATTTTTGATATTTATGTATAGCAAGGTGTTTTGCAGGGTTGTATGAAACAAGCAAGAGAAATTGTATTTAGGTAAGGTACTTTGTATGTTGGGCTTAGAGTCTAATATAAAGGAGCACTAGACACATACAAATAATGCAGCCTATAAATTGATGCCCAACAAGGAGCTGCCATGTGTGACAAAGAGGACATCACAGAGCCCTCTCACAGGAAAAAGGACTTAGGAAAAACTTAAAGGTTGAGGATTATAGAATAAAATGAAGAAATGTTTAAAGTCTGAAGGTAACGTGAAGGAGAAAGAAGGAAACAGTACACCATGGAGAAAACTTGAGTGATGGTCAGCATTTATGAAGAAAGAAAGCCATGTTGACGGCATACTGAGAAGGGATCCTGGGTCCAGCTAGAGTCTTGATATATTCTGTGAAGTTAGATTTTGTTTTTTGTTTTTTTATAGGTAAAAGTGACTTCTGAAAGCTTTTGTCATTGACTGACTCTTGCTAATATCTCTCGTATGAGCTATAAAATTCTTTCTATTGCCTAGGTTCTGTTTCCTATTATAAAATGGCAACCTCAAAGGTCCTCCTAGCAAACCCAACCTGGAGGCTATAGGAAAGAAAGGTCATCATGAACACAGTTTACCACCACACTGATCATCCTGTTCCTCAAGTCAGGCTAAGATTTCAACAATGGGTCTCCCGTGGAGATCCCTGTTGATTCATTTGTAACTGTTTACTCATTACAGATTTTTTTCTAGTTCTTTTGAGAACATCAACACCACTCTTTCTATTCCTGGAACTATTTTATTGTCTTCATTTTTATCACTTGTAAACAATAAATTATGACCAAGGTCCACTGTCTATCTTTTGTGATTTGGAAAAAAGTAGTTCACATTGGTCATTAACCCTATTGCAATAATTATACTTGTATGGAAGGCTGATCTTGCATGTAGAAAAGAAAGTTTAACAATATATCTAGAATAAATGCTGGGTGAATGAATGAATGACCCCATTCAAGCTCATGTTGAAATGTGTGCACCTCACTATTAGAGACTCACTTCTGTGTTTTATGACCTCACCCACTCTTATTGCTGTGGGAAATAAATAAGTTCTGATTAAATGACATATTAATCCTACTCAGGACAAAAAAGAATTATGGAACAATTCAAAGGAAGTATGAAAAAGAACCAAGTTTCTTGCTTCAAAACACATAGTACATTAAATTTGTTATTTAACATAACATGGAAGTTTCTAGACTTCTTAGCTCCCATTTACTGATGCCAGGTATGCATGGTTTTAATAAAACACAGTCATTTTTGACTTTTATAAAAAAGCCCGATTCAAAGACTTGGTATCTTTGAACTAAACAAGGAGTTCTTAGTTTTTTATGGTTTACACAAACAGAAGCTGAGTGTAGTTTGAGTTATCCGTGCCTAATATCTTAATTCCATTGTTCAATAATTCCCATTCCTTTGCATTATTTTTGCTTTATTATACTATTATAACACTCTCAAATATATCTATAAAACTTTACAACCCCTTTCCAATGGCATATGGCGTGTGTTCTGGAGAGAAACATGTTTATGAGCTGAAAGATGGGAAGAAAATGTAAAGTACTCTTACGGGACTTGGGAGGGATTGCTTCCTGCCTTCATGGCAGGGACGTTATAGTATATCAAGCTCTCACTATCTGAATAGAAGCCCTTCTATTTCAACAGTTAATACCAGCCTGGGAATGTTCTATAGAAACTTGGGTTTTGTTGTTTTTTGTTTTTGCTTTTTATTGTGGAATATTAAATTCACGAGTTTCTAAAACCATCTTCATCCTGCATACCACAGAATAGTACTAACTGGGAAGGACAGGAGGAGGACCAATGAATGAGGGTAGATGGAGGAGTTATCTTTTTTAAAAATGTAGTTTTATTCTTGGCCATTCTGAAGTACACTCAGATCAGATTTTGTTCAAGCCAAACTTAGCACTTAGCAATTGTGATTCTTGGGGGAGCTGTTCATTCATCATGATGTTTGAAAACCTAGGTAGATGTGTGTGTGTGTGTGTGTGTGTGTGTGTGTGTGTGTGTGTGTGTGTGTAAGCATGCATGCTTAGTGGTGCAGATGTGCAGGTTCTAGGACATCTCCAGGTATTGGTCTTACCCTTTACCGTTTTTGAAACTTGGTCTCTTGTTGTGGGCAGTAGCACATGTCTGGATAGTTGGCCTGAATTTTGTGAGGATTCTCCTATCTCTGTCTCCCATCTCACCATAATCACACATTTATAATACCCATGTCTTGTTTTAGGTGAATAATGAGGACACACATTCAGATTATCATACTTGCATGTGCTTTACTGTCTGAGCCATCATACCAACCCTTAGCTTCAAAATTTCAAGTCACCCATATTCCTCATTGCCTTTTCTGTCACAGTTACTGATGTAATAATTGTATAAACCCAGACCAGACACCACAGTGAGATAGATTTTTTGTTGTTGTCTCCTAGTAGATGGCCAAGTTTCTTTTTCTTCCTATTTCTATTCTATCCACATTTATCCTTCATCTACATTGCTAGGCACTAGTTTGATTACTTGAACTTATCCCACATTGTTTATGACAATTGAATCTGTCTTTAGACTCTGGACTTTTGTTGTTGCTGTTGTAAATCCAAATCATCCTCCAACATGTCATCAACAAGATCATTATTTCTTCTAGAAAGACTTAAATGAATGATTGGAGGATTAGTCTATCTTTGCAACCTGGACTCATATTCACCCTCTAGTTTCATGGTGCTTGTTCTTGCCCCACATGCCACTCAGGGCATCCCTGCTTTCTGCAACTTCCATTCAAACTCATCTCCCACCCTCTGAAATACAGCTCCTCTGTCAAATTGTGACTGCTACATGTAATCTTGGATTTCTCCAGTTAGAGATCATCTCTCATCCCTGCTCTCCAAGAGCTGTAGTGGAACTATATCTATTAACATGTGACAATATATCTATTAATATGTAACTTTTTATTACAGTTTGCAATTTTAACTCCTTTTGTGTTTAGTGACTTGTGTCTTCATTTCATCGGCAGCATCTACAGTACTCACTAGACTGTCACAGACCCAGGGTCATCCTTGTACAAATGTTCTATTCCTGAAGATTCTCCTGGATCATATGCTGGTATTTCTGGATGTCTCATACTTTTCTTTAAATGTTTATTGAGGAATTAATTACAAAAGGTAGAATCAGTCATCAACACTGGGGAATATTTCACTGCAGCTTAATGAGGTTACTCTCATACTATCTATCAGCCAATGAGTATCAAAAAATATTTAAGAATAATGAATAACCTTTCTGAATTCTCTGAATTTTACTTCTTGGTCTAATTTTAGAGGTCATTTTACATGAAGGTTCTTTGTGAATTTTCCAAATTGTTATTTATTATTTCATTTGTGTCAGAGAGATGATTCTAGAATAAGACATCTTCTTGGTAAGGACATCGGGCATTTGGCGAAGGATTCCTAACAGAAGGAGTCACATTTACCTTTTGTTTGTTTCTCTGTGTAGCTCTTGGGAAGTGTACGTATGATGGCTCCACATGATGATATCATCAATCATTAGTTCCCTCAGATTCTTCTTCTCAACTCCTCTTTGTTAAGGATAATACTACCTATACCTAATATGTATATATATATATGTAGCCAAAAACTCTACTGTATCTTGTTTTAATTTATCACTTTAATGTCTACTCTCTGGCATTCTATTTCTTGATCTATCTGCTTATCGATCACCTTGCTCTTTTATTCCTATCAAGCTTTTAGTTATTGATGAAAAAAGTCACAAGTAGAAGTATTAGATATGAGAAAGGACTGAGTAAGTAAAAAATAAACAAACAGATATTTTAGTAATCCTATTTTGTATAAATAGCTGAAGTGACACTTTCTACAAAGGTACCCAAGAGCCTGCTAATGGAATGCAATATATTTCAAAGAATCTCTGGCAGGAAAGAACTCAACAAACTTTTGATTAAAGTTGGACACCATGATGCAACAATGTTCATCATTAGCTTTCAATTATTCTTAGTGTTTCATAAGTTTATTTTTGTAACAAGAGGAGATTCAAGCCCCATATGCTCTTATTCTAACCCTATATAAATGATCATTCAGAAAGAAAATGGTAATTTTCATGCATGCAGGAAGGAGTGCCTGGGCATTTCTGTATTAGCTAATTTGGGCAGGTAGTTGTTACACACAAGGTACCCACATCTCTTACATCCACAGGAGGGAAGGGTTGTACCATGGGATGTGCATGAGAAGAAGGTTAAGGATCACACACTGCTGGTCCCTGTTATATGACAGAGCAAGACAACTGAATTATACTGAGAAGGTCAAAAGTAGTAGAGGTCGAAGAGACAGCCATTTGTGTGTTCATAGGATCTGAAGAAACTGAAGCACACAAATGTCAGCCTACCTGACCTTATCACACATGGCTCAATATAGTAGTGACACCAAGGTGCTCCTGCTGTGGAGCTCAAAGCTGAGATTCCCGAACAATAAGAGGTGACAAGACCTAAGACCCTGGTTCTACAGGGAGCAAATCATGAACAGAGCATTTCATTCTTACAACTGGGCAAGATCATGGAAAATGAAAACATGCATTTTCTATAGTGACTTCATAATATTCTTTTATATAACAAAACTTTTAAAAACTCTTATTTTACTACAATGATTTCTAAATGAAGAGATATGGTTGCTGGTTGCTAAGGCACGTGTAATTTAGTATGTGTTTGAAGAGATTTCTCTGGCAGTCACAATTACTGAGTCTTTAAATATAAACACAATGGCAATACAAAGAACTCTAAGAAAATGTTAGTATGTAAAAATAAAAATGAGCTTTATGCACAGGTATGGGAAAAGAGCTCAGATTCCTGGAACTTTTACAAATGCTAGGTGGACATTTCAGTCTACCTGTAGGTCCAGGAGAAATAGAGACAGAGGAACCTGGAGCAAGCTGGCTAACCAGACTAGCTGTATTGGTGAGCTCTGAATTTAACTGAGAATTTCTCCTTCAGTGAATCCTCATTGTCAATGAAGGTGGAGCATGATGAGGGAGAGTCCTGACATCAGCCTTGAGCTTGACAAGTATATATGAACACATGCATGCGTGACCCACATATATATTCATTTATCCACCTGGACCATACACAAACATCATGCACACATATAAGTAAGATGTTTTTTTGTTTTGTTTTTAAGAAAAAAGCAAACAAAACTAAAAACAAAGCAAAACAACCAAGCACCATTAGACTTTCTTATATTTTAGCATTCCTTAGGTATGTCAGTTAGCTTAGTATGAATGGTTTCAGTAGAAGTGACATCATGTCTGATATTAGTATTTGACATAATAATAAAATATAATACTAGGATTTTTTTCTATTCATGACTCCCTAGCCATTGGACACTGCTATCTCAGACTTAAAAAATGAAGGAGATGGAAGAATCCTTCATATTCTTCATTCTATATGAAAGAGGAATATGAATACCTTTAAACAATCTCTATGTTTAAATTATAAAAGCCAAAGGACTATACACAATGTTATGAGAGGAAAAGCAAAGGCTACACATAAATGTAACACAGCATAAGCCACGGGCTCTCACAGACCTCCCTCCATGTATTCTGTGCAGTCACCAAGATGCAAAGTGACTTCTTCAGTATTCTTGCTTTTTTCACATTTTGTCATGGAGTGTATGCTAGATTACTGCTTAGGCCATTAAAACACCACATTCTGTGGGCTTAAGATAACTTAACCACCTTTCTCCCCATGTTGCTTCCATGCCTGTAGAGAGATTACTATTTGACTCTTAAGCAAGCAAAGTGTGTTCTTTTATTTTCAGTTCAGGAGACTGAACCCAGGTCCTTATCTTAGACAAGCACTACTATTGAATTATGCCGTTACTGCTGCACAGTTAGAACTTGGATCTATGTGTCTGTGAAATTTATATTTTGAATAAATTACTCAAAGTTAATTCAAAAGTTTTAAGTTATAGTTCTTTTAATCTCATTTTGCTACCTGATCAGTAGCTATTTGAAATTTTCTTGACTTATGAATATCATCGGGTAGTAGGACATTAATATTCCTTTAAACATTTCCAAAACTAGTGAACTTGAACTTTGTTTCAATTTCTCTACAAATTTTATTTCTTGTTTTGTGACTCACTAGTCTCTATTTATTCTAAAATATTTTAAATTTAATCTAGTCTCTAACAAATAAAAACAATAAATGCCACATTTACTTCATTTCCCCAAACTCATAGCTAACCTTTCCAACTTTGGATGATGTATTTACCTAGGCTTTATAGTTAAAACAGTTAAATCAATTTGTTAATCCTGTTTTTCTTTTAATTTGCTTTTCAATATTGAAAACATAGTTCTTGTTTGTTGGTTTGTGTGTTTTCTGTTTGAATTTAAATTTGTGTAGAGAAATCTATGTGTGGGTTTGTTTTTCTCCTTTTTTGATTTAAAATTGATTACTGACAGCAGCTTCCTTATATCTGTTTTAGTTTGCTTTTACATGTAACTCATCTGTGTGAAATTTGTTTTAGTGTATGGTATATTTAATTTTTCTATAGTTATTATATACTATCATAAGGCACATTTCAATTAAAAGAACTCATTCAGTGTTATATGAAATTTTTTCCAATAACAACTGAAGATCTTGTCTTTGTTTAAATACATACTAACATATCTTATGGCTAAGTTGGGCAGCTACAGTCTATTTTTACTTATTTTTTTTTATCATCTACCTAAAGAATTTTGGCCAGTCATGGGTGAAAACTGCTGGCTGTAAGTTGACATAAAAATTAAGTACAGTGGAAAGAATATCCTTTTCAACACTTAGGGAGTTATGATTCTAGTTCCAAAAAAAGATAACAACCTTGATCAAACACAAGTACAAACATTTCCTTTTCTTTGGTAATTATCTGTTAAAAGTTTTGTATCATCAGTTGAGTGGTGTGCATGTTTCCGCATCAGACTGTCTGAGACCCACCCTTGTTTCTCCCCGATGGGCAGAAAATTTGAGTAGTGACCTAGCCTTTCAGTGTGCTTCTGCTCTTATAAGCAAAATGACAGCAATGATACTCATTAGTAGTAATTATTAGTAATAATGCCCCTGGGGATTTTAGAAGAATCAAAGGGCCATTATTTCTACAATTTCATATACTTTCAATGGATGATAGACAAGAGCAGTGACAGTGGCTTACTTAGGGAATGTGACTATTTGGTTCAATGTTAAAATGTAAGGAAACATTCACTATTGAAGTTCACATTTGATGTGAAATTCTAACACATGTAAAGTTCCTTCTTATCAGTTGCCTTAGGCCTAACAATAAACAGATTAATTTTGCCTTAGAAAATTATTGCCTTTAAGTGAAACTCTGTTGGGTGACATAAAAGGACATCTTACTTCAGCCTCTTGCCTATAGACATCTACATGCATTCCTCCACACACCTGCAGGAACACATACATACAGGTACACATTTGTTTTGGATGTAACTGATATTTTAAATTATTAGCTGGAAATGTAGTTTAAGCCACCATCTTTTTGAGTTCCTCTGACCACTACACTTTCTAGGAGTATACAGAGATTTTATTGGCTTAGCTTTATTCGTGCTTAGTCCTAATGAGTTGATTTAACTAATTGTGGTATAACTATTTGAAAGACATTTTTTTGTATGTTCCACAAGACGTCATGTCTTGGCATTGCAGGTTAATTTAATAAACAAGGATCTATGCAACACAGTGTCCCCAGTATTTTGTGCTATGAGAAAAGTCTTATATCTTGTGATGAACTTACATGTGTCTTTTTGTCAAACCACAAGGGTCTCAAGTTTTTGAGTTCTTTGCTTTGTTCACTCTCAAAAAGTTTGGCGTTATACTTTCCCTATTTTCCTAATGAATTTTGCATTTGATATCACATGCACCTGGTTTAAATCTTAAAAGTTGTATTGCTTTATATATTTGAAAATCTATATGCTACTTTTAAGGACATATAGGCACATGAATGAAATAAGTATCATTTGTTGTTCTTATTTGGCCTTATTGAATTAATTATTAATTGATATTAAATTAATATTTTAATTGGTAGTTTTTCTAATTTCAAAATATTAAATTGTATGTTTTTGACCAGATTTCAAGATAATATAGCAAGATAGAATTTCTTGCTTCATATTGTCTGTACTCTTCATGTAGCTGTACTCTTCAGCTAATGTGATTGGTATCTTTGAAAAGAGGATTTAAAAAAAAAAATCATGGGTTTGTATTTTTAAAAATAGTTACCTAACAGGTTAAAAATCAAAAGAGAGAGTATTTCTGCTATTTCAAACCACTCCACAAAGCAAACATCAGCTAACAACTCTACATACAAGGGAGGAAACATCCAAGATCACCACGCTGCAGGTTAGAAAGGGCTTTGCCAGATTTTATCTTCTTCATTTTTTTTTTTACCATCAAGTCAAGGCCTAGAGAGCTTAGATCATTCACAAATGCACAGAGATGTATTACATTACATAGGCAATCTTCAAACACTTCAAAATCCTACAAAATATGGCATGTAAATGTAAATGTTTTGATAAATTAGAATTGTGTTGACACGAGACACAAGTGCTCTGATCTATTCCTGAGAGGATGTTGGGCATTGAGGATACTCCATGTTGAGCTCACTTTCTTGTTGGCAAAACTGGCCAGTTGGGTAAAGAACTGCCCTTGACTCCACTGCTGACAGTAAGCATGCTGTCCAAACCGTACAAGCAGGACTCAAAGAAAAATGACTGCTGAACTTTGCACAGTCTTTCAAGTTTTGCTGCTTCTAAAAATGGTCTGTCAGATATTCTAGACCTATAGCTAAAGTTGGTTGCCCCAATGTTGTAGAGAGACTTTGAGAAACTGTCCAGGCAGCCAGCTATTTCTGTCATTTCTTGCCTCTTTTGGAAGTCACTTGTTTGCACTTCCTGTTTACTCAGGTAATATCTTATCCTTCTTGGGTCTTTGATGGACCCAAGTCTAGATAGTTATAATGATAGTTTTCTATACTTATGATAAAAGAAAAATTAGATATAAAACTTAGACTAACAAAGGTAGGATAGATGATAGAATATTTTTTAATTCTACCAAATAAAAATAGACTAAATATTACAATTGTAATTCTTGCTTGATAACTATTTTGTTATATGTAAATTTATTATGTTAAAGTTAAAACCTTAATTTTTAATTAGAAAAGGCGAGATGATGTGGGATGGCCTTCTGTATGCTGTGAATATATTTTATTACCTTTTGTTAATAAAGAAGCTGATTTGGCCAATAGCCAGAATATAGCTAGGCAGGAAATCCAGACAGAGATACAGAGAGAAAGAAGGAGGAGCGAGGGAGATGCCATGTTATCGCCAGAGGAGTAAGACGCCTGAGCATTACTGGTAATCCACAGCCATGTGGCAATACATAGATTAATAGAAATGGCTTAATCTAAATGTGAGAGCTAGTTAATAATATGTCTGAGCCATTGGCCGAACAGTTATAATTAATTTTAAGCCTCAGAGTGATTACTGTGTAAGTGGCTGCAGGACCAGGTGGGATGAATAAAAGCTTCCAGCTACACAGGAAAACAATGGATTGAGTCTTTCTGCTGTTTGAACAAAGTCCACAAAGCAAACATAAGTTATTTCTTCTGTATAAGCTAGGACATGTCCAAGATCACCACTCTTGAGGCCAGAATGGGCTTTACCAGATTTCATCTTCATTTCCTACTGTTAAGTCAAGGCCCAGAGGGCTTAGATAATTCATGCAAATAACATATTGACTGATTGTGAAGCTAAAGCCAAATCCAGCACTCTTTCATCTATCCACTTTCCACTTCTATACAATAGGAATAACCTGTCTATTCTCCAAGGTTTGAATATCAATACGGTCTTAAATCAGAATGGCTGCTCATAATTCCCTAGCTCTAAAGGTGTTAGGAAATGTGACATGGGTTGAACTAAGCACCAGCTAGGCTGTGTCCTTGGCTAAGTGTAGTTCTTACACATGATCTTTACAATTATCCTTTGACGAGGGTACATTTATTTTCCCCAAATTATGGAAATTGAAAAATAAGCCAGGATTCTGTAAAGGTACACTGTATCTATCTTCTGGTATGAGGACATATATTTTCTTTTGGGGTAAATACAAAACAGTTGTTTATATCCCTCCTAAACCAGATTTGGCCAGATTGCTAAGGCTCTCATGGATATGAAGTTTCCACATGACTATGTTTTCCCCCAGCACTTTCTGCTGCCACTGTAGGATTCTTTGTCATTAATAGTATTGAAAGTTAAGAGAACATCAGGTATTTGGGCAAATCATTGAGCAAGTCACTACATTTATCAAAGATACAGTCTAAGAGAATAAAATTTGCCATTAAGGGATTCTTGCCAGGTCTTTATCTCTTTCACCATTTTCATAGTGTGATTTTGGCATGCTTTCTTTCATACTGCTGCTTTGAGAGCACTGTCTTTTGTTGTTGTTGTTTTGCTTTGTTCTAATCCTTATCACTAAATGTGATATCCTTAGCATTCAAAGCAAGTGATAAACTCATTCATTTTAAGAGCCAGTGGCAAAGCACATAAGACCATCAGTATCTTAGAAATGAACTTTGAGGAAACCACACCTTTTCCCTGGGAGTATCATGAAGCACTCTACATGTTGTTTTCAGAGGGCTGATAATTAACAGATCTGGCAATATTCCTTTCCGGGTCAATGCTTGCAATGAGTTTGGTCTTGGTTGAAACACATTTAAATAAATATGAGGTGTGATCCACTTTTTCTTGTGTCACAGAGACTAACATCTCCACCATGTACATGTACATGTTCCAGTAGGGTTTAGAAGATACATCTTTTATTAACAGTAAGGCCTTGAAAGATTTTATTTTTCTGTTTCCTTTTTTTGAGTACTGACCAACCATTCTCCAGTAGAGGAAGTTAGCCAGGTGTCTGGCTATACACAAATACAGTCTAGATGTAAAAGCTGACCTGCCCAGTAAATAGATGTCTGATGCTCACTAAACCTGGCCCTGCAGAATCCTGCTCCTCTGTGTGCCATGTGGAAACCAGGACAGATGGTAGGGTCAGTAATAAGGAACTTGTTTGTTGTTGCCGATTGAAGGCCATTCCTCCTGCCAGCAGGACTCCACAGATTTACTCTGGCATTGGTGACCAAGGGGAGACAAACAATGTTGTTCAACAAGCATTGTGAAAGATAGCATATGGCAGACAGAAACCTTGAGAGGATACCAGGATGTGTTGTGCTGTGCCACACTGTGGCAGTTCTGCTCCTCAGCAGTAGGGGGCATGCTGAGTTTATCAGGGTAGAAGTATAAATAGAAGTCACTGAAATCAGCAGGACATGTTTGGTGAGCTGGGGAGCTGCAGAGCAATTGGGTTGTGTGCTTCTTTGGAGATTATTTGCTTAAAAAAACGCATTATTTTCTCTCTTTCATTTTATGCCTAGAAAATATTCATATAGGATGGCTTCTAGGATGACAAAGTGTTGAGAACCTGTGTTGATTTAACATATATTTGTGTGTGTGTATCTATGTATGTACATCTCTGAACTAATAAGAGAAGGGCATTAATGCTGGTGGGCTAGAGGCTTAGTTAATTGGGAGTCTCTGATGAAGTCGCTCAAGTTAGTGTCTGCTAATTAAGCAATGTGTTTTCCAGGGACTCAGAGAGCCAAGTGCTCTTTTGAGTGTTCCTGGGTTACTCTGTAGCAGCCTGAGTGAGTGTTCACTGCTTTGAGACACACAGCTGACTGTAGTTCAATGCATTCCACTCTCACAACAAAGGCTTCTGCACAGCAAGTAAGAGTCACCAAACAAAGTACATGATGAGATGCCATGTTCACTTCAGAAATTCTATAATGCTATAAAATTCTATAAAATAAGGAGCACAAAATTCAGAATTGCCTATTTTGCTTAGGGTTTCTGGATTCACAAATTTTACTTAACATGTAGATTAGCTTCCTATAACACCTCTTAATTGCAGAGCCTGGAATTCTGTGTGTCCGTTTCTGACCTGTCATAGGTTAAGTTCACCAGTGGCAAAAAAGTTAGGGGCCTAGGATCACTTTCCCTTCATTTCCTTTACTAAATCTGAATCCCAATCAAGAAAATGGGAGCATTAGACAATTGTTAAATATTTTTTCCATTTTCTGAGAAACAAGTCATAAAACTTAAAAAAAAAAAGATATTTATCCATAAGGTAAGTTCACAAATCGAATCTTTGGGAGTATGTATGTATTTATGTGTAGGTAGGTATGCATGTGAGTGTCCTGTGGACATTAGAGGTCAATGCCAGGTATCTTTTTTTTTTAATAACTCTCTATTATCCTTTCAAAACATGGTCCCTCAATGAACTTGAACTTCAGATACTCAGCTAGATAGCTTGACCATTTCCACAGCATTTGGATCATAATGTACACACTAATGTACACAAGTTTATTTGTTTTAATGTGAGTGTTAGAGACTTAAACTTAAGGCCTCATGTTTGGGAAGCAAACATTTTCCTATCTAAGCCTATCCTATCACAGGCCCCACAAAATAAACATTTTAAAGAAAAGTAAAAATTATTATAACAAACTTAATATTAATTCTAGATATTCAATATAAATGAAAAATGCCAAAGGATTGAGCTTTCTCTCTGAACTTTTTTTTTTTTTTTTTGGTTTTTTTGAGATGGGGTTTCCCTGTCTAGCTTTGGGGCCTTTACCGGGACTATCTCTTGTAGCAGGCTTATTTTGAACTCACTGAGATCTGCCTATCTCTGCCTCTCATGTGCTTGGATTAAAGGTGTGAGCCACCACCTCAAATCCTTCTGGATTTTTAAAATCATGAATTCCTGCATTAAAATTTCTCTCCGACAGTAAATTTATGTTGGTAATGTCATTACCACACTGACATGTGTTTCTATCCTGAACAGATTTCCATAACCTTACTGGGAACAATTAGCAAGCGAAGACAAAGAACACTTCAGAAGTGCTATATTAATAGCATTGCATTGGATGAAAGGCCCTCTGTCCAAAGAGGGTTGCCCAGGATTTGGGAAGATACAATTTGGAGATTTGTTCTGTAGGCCTGTGGTGCTGCCCTGTTGTTTATCTACAAAGAGGCAGAAAGGACACTGGAGACAAGAAAAGTGATGGCTTTTTCTCTGTTGTTTCCTGCAGAACTTTTGTTTCTCCTACCTAACTCAAGTGGCAGGGGTCATTCTTGAATCCATCAAGAATGAGGAATGAGATGTTTACCCAAAAAGGAGACAGATGGTTTTAATTCTGGGCTACTTGACAAATATGCCTTCTTAGGACAGTTGTAGATAGACTGAAGTAGATAGACATGACCCTTGTTGTGTGGGTTTGTCACCAGTGGAAGGTAAAAGAAAGAAAGGAAGGAAGGTAGCTACGGTGAGGCTTTTTTATCATGAAAGGTCTGTATGATAGAATTTGGCTGTGGGTGCTCCTGACTGGATAGTTCAAAGAAGAAATTTTTGCACATCATGGCAGATCCTAAGTGCTAGTTTTGGGGAGTATATGGAAAGCTGCTACAACAAGTTCACTAACATTTCAATGAGCAAAGGTGAACCTGATGGAAGAATACTTCAGTAATAAATTGCTGGAGCATTAAACACAATAATGCACAGAGGCAGAGAGTATGGCTGAGGGTAGGCAATGAAAGAGTCCTTGGAGATCTCACAAAAATATCATTTAAGGAAAAGTGCCAGGGCATAACACACCTGGCCTATGGTAGGGTTGATTGCTATTCTAAACCATAAGATTACCAGGCCAGCATGTGTTAGCTTCCACATTTCCTCTTTTCCCATCACTCTGAAGCAATTGAAAACAAGAGCATGAAGAGAAGTAGGGTGGAAGAGGGAAAGGGGCCATCAAAAAAGAACTGAGCATGCCTGAATTTTTCTCTACAGCTGCTACAGGGTGTATGGCTGTCAATGACAGAATTTCTACAAAGCACGAGAGTTAGTTTTAAGTGATGGTAGATTTGTTAGCATCTACATATGTTCTAATACTTGAAAGGAACCAATATACTCGGTAGATTTGTTAGCATCTACATATGTTCTAATACTTGAAAGGAACCAATATACTCGGGGTTTTTATCTCAAAGCAAGAAGATGTAGTGAGTTTGAGAGAGAATTAAGATGTTTCTGGTTTATTCTGGAAGATTATTTGGTAAACCAAAACATCATTTTTTTCTAAGTAATTTAATAGTTTTTTGCACATGTTATATCACAAAAATGAAGTTAAGTGGGGACTGATGTAATTTCTGAGTCTTATGGACTGCTGAACATGTAGGAAAGAGTATTATCCCTGTTAACTGATAAAGGATGTCCTTTTGTATGCTATAAATATACGTTTCTCTTATTGGTTGATGAATAAAGCTGTTTTCGCCAATGGACAATCAGGATGTAGCCAGGCAGGAAGTACAGGTTGGGCTACTAGACTAGGAGAACGCTGGGATGAGGAATGCAGAGAGGGGTCTTAAGAGAGATGCCAAGTAGCTGCCAAGGAAGAAAGAGACCCGGGCATCACTGGTAAGCCATGACTACATGGAGATACATAGATTAATAGAAATGAGTTAATAGTTAAGAGAGAGCTAGACAGTAAGAAGCCTGAGCAATTGTGAGTTTATAATTAATATAAGCTTCTGTGTGTTTATTTTGGAATAAAGGGGTGTGGGACCAGACAGGACACAAAGTTCAGTCTACAGTTAGCCTTGTCATTATAACAAAAACAAAATGGGAAGGAGTAATGATTTAGGGTGGTTTTGCTTCAATTAGGAGTATTACTTTCATCTCTACTCTGAACACTTGGACCTATCTTAGTGCTTGGATGATACCATGCAAGGTATCATACATGGGAGACTAATGGGTTTGGAATAAAAGAGGACCAACATAGGGTAAGAGGGTAAATACGCTGGATCCCTACTGATTTTCCCCTCTCCTTCAACCCCAGTGATGGGAGATGTCATTCTGTAAATATGTTTCTCTTATTGGCTAATGAATAAAGAACTATTGGCAAATAGGAATGAAAGATAGGCAGGACTAGGAGACAAGGAGGATTCTGGGAGAGGTAGTAAAGAGAGTCAAGATGTAGGAATAAGAGGTCTGATCTCTCTCTCTCTCTCTCTCTCTCTCTCTCTCTGTGTGTGTGTGTGTGTGTGTGTGTGTGTGTGTGTGTGTGTGGTAAGATGACATGTAATCACTTAGACTGATAGAAATTAGTTAATAAACAAGACAGAGTTAGCCAATAAGAAGCTCTAGCCATTGGTCAACAGCTTTATAACTAATAGATTCTCTGTGTATTATCTTTGGGCAGACACGGCTGTGGGACCAGGCTGACAGAAAGTACCCTTAACACCCCAGCTTTTTGCTACTCCTTCAGGCATTCATTTTGGCTGTTTCTTCTGTCTGGAACTCTCTCCTCACAGGTGCCTACATGGTTTATTGGATCTTTCACACCTCTGCTAATGTCACATACTGATGAGATCTGTTCTTACAGTTTTCTACACATCTTCTGACCCTTGTGCTTTAGAATTCCCTGTCTTCACTACTTAACCTTTCCACATAGCCCATTTGCTTTTAATCATTATCTATATTATTTGTGGTTATCCCTGTCACTCAAATATGAGTATCGTATGCTCTCCTTTGTTCCTATCTTCCCCTCATTGCTAAATTCCAAATGTCTAAAACATAATTTACAGGATTATGTCCAGGTTTCCTAGCCCTGTTCTGAAAAAAATTGAAACCTAAAATTGATTCAGTATTAAGGATAATTTAAACACTGACAAAATGTCTCACATAAAATAATACACACCATTGAATTTACCCAGTGCTTAAAATTACTTGGTACAGCATACAGTTATAGGGTGGGCATGTAGCTCAGTAGTATTAGCTTCAGGAATAAATTAAAATAAAGTTTAAACTTGGATCTTATTCCAAAAAGTATATCATGATGCATCTGCAAATGTCTAAAATTTGAAAAATACCTTGTATTCTAGTCCTAAACATTTTGGATGTAAAGTCCTCATCCTGTAGCTATGTTATATTAACTGAAGGCTATTAAAGAAATCATAAAACCTATACCTATTCAGGGCAGGTTTGTCAAGTAACTGTAGTGCTCTATATAACCTCCTACCCAAACCATATTCAAAGCATCCCAGGGCAATCTCTAGTTAAACCACCAGTACAGGGAGTTAGCTCGTATTCATCTTTGCTTGTGTGAGTGAAGTACAGCACACTAACTTACAATGGGATATGTTGTTGTTCAAAAGTTGTTACTTGGAGCCTGATCTCTATAGAAAGTAAAAAATATAGAAACTTGGATAGTGAAAGAAATGACAATACATTGAGATAGACTCAGTTTAGTTCGTTCTGTTGATCAAAATGAATATTCAAAGAGCATGACTGGACCACACTGCAATGTGAGGATAAAGAAATCTTAATTTTAGTGAGGAATTCACCAAATATTTACTGCTCCATGTAAAGAATTGACTTAGGTATTCTGAGAAGTACCTTCTAAAGAAACATTGGGGGGTGTGCAATATTAGGCTCTTTCAAAGATCTATTTCTCAATGACCAAAGAAAGGAAACGAAGTGAAAGGAAGAGCAGAGAAGCAGTGGAGAGCTTTCCACTCTTTTTCTAGCAGCTGGTTCTCAGAGATACAAGCTGCTTTCAGACCCAAACTTTCCACATCATTTTCTAAAGTTCCCACTTTCATTTTTAGTCTTTGTCAGTATAAAATACACTTTCTTTACAGGAAATGGACAAAACGTAGTAAAGAAATGGAAATGTTTGCTTATAGAAATGTTTGCAATATGTACATATCGTTGCATTTTTCTCTTTGTCTACAGGTATCTACGTTTTTGAACAAATTTCATAATAGCTCGATCAGCAAGATGGCTTAACAGGTAAAGGCATTTACTAACAAGCCTGATGATCTAAGTTTGATCCCCAGAAACCACATGGTAAGAGAGAATGCAGTAACTTGCATATACATCCCTCACATATAAAATAAATAATATATTTATTTAAAAAAATAAGTTACTTTGGAACCTATGTGTGTCTTGATAAAAGGCATGCTTTTAATTACTTTTTGGTGAAACAATTTTGTATCAGAAGTGGGGTGTGCCTCCGACCAGTTAGAAAATTACTTTGGACTACAAAATGAATTATCCAGAAAAGTGACTTGATGGCTACTAATTATCACTGATTGAAATGTCTGAACTTATTTTCTGTAGCTAGAAAGAAGCCATAGGGAAACTTGAGTCCAGATATTTGAATTAAAATAGTGGCATATCCCATGACTGTCCCAATTAGGTAGAGCATCTTCTACTGACTCTTTGTCAACCTCTGTGATACAGTAGATATAATATTCATCTTGGTCCACATGGATGTTCTTAGAATTTAATTTGTCAAGAACATTTAGAGTTTAAAAAATAGCTCCTTTTAGTCATAAGAAAATTTTTATCACACCTACCAATGAGCCACTTATCTATTCATTATCTCACACTTAGTTCTGAAGGGAGTAGAATTTGAAAGCAAAACGGATTTTCAAAATGAATTTTACAACTCATTTTTGTAAGATTATTCTTTTTTTATTCTCTTGCAAATTTCATTTTGTCAGAATCTAGGCAAAGAAAATGATTCCTAATAAAGGTATAATCCGTGTCATCCAAAAAAGTTTGTTCACCAGCCAATGGTAACAAATTCTTCTAGTGATGGATTTCCTTTTTTTTTTTTTTCCTTTTTAATTGTACTGCCACCATATTCCCCAGTCATCAACCACATTGGTATCCATCCGTATAAAGCAAATCCCCAGCAGAGACAAGGACTCAGTATATTCCCACAGCCAGATTTAACTCTCAGATGATGGGGGGAAGTTCTTTGACTTTTAGGTCTTTGGTAATTCAAATCACTTTTTTAAAGTAACAGGATGGCACACATCCATGCTTCTCTCCTGCAGACACATACAAAAATGCTTTTCTTTCAGCTTCACACAAAGAGAGAAAAAGATTCTTTTACAATTCTGGGCAACCAACCGGAACTCTATTAAACGGTATATGAAGTAAGCTGAATTCTTAGTTCCAGACACAAGAGGGAACAAATGCACTCAATTAATGGAGGGGAAAATGTAGCCCCCAACCTAAAAAGAAATGGAAGTTATGTGGTCATTGTATGGGAAAAGTTCATTTTGACATTGCTGTTGTATTAATAGCATGTCCCTGCATTAGTGATCTTTGAAGAATGAAAAGCAAAATCTACCATCTCTACCCCAAAGTCAACAGGGCTTATATTACCTGGAAACTTTTGCTAGATGAACTGGTCCCATTTCTATCACAAATCAGCAAAATTAAGAGAAAATTTCCCCAAGGTGGCAGGAGTGTTGGAGTTTTCCTTGGTATTTGTCATAGCAATGTCTTTATACACAGGCCATTGGAGTCATGGTAAAGCATCAGCTCCCTGGTACCATGCTGTGGTGAACCTTGTTTAGATCAGAAAAGTAGACTACCTGTGTCCATCATTGCAACAGCATGGAGCAGGGAGGAGTGATAAGTGAACCACACTTAAGTGACTTCTCTTTTCTTACAAAACCATATTTTATTCACCCTACACAACTGTCAAAAGAGCACCAGTTTACTCACAGAATTTAACAAAATGTTAGACCTTTCCCCTGCCAGCTAAGATTGGATGACATCGGGAGAAGCATGATATTCACAGATATGTTAGCTTGGCACAAGGTTGTGGTAGTGGTGGTGGTGACGGTGGGGCAAGTGTGCACTGTTAATAGGAGAAGATGTCAAAAAAAAATGAAGCATAATAATAGTGCAATTTATCCTTGCTAAATGTACTGCAGTGTGCTATAATTAAATATGAAAACCTAAATTTATCTCTGTGTTCGGTTGTCATTAATTTAACAGGGAGTGCACATGTTCTAATCTAATGGCTGATTTTTTTTCTCCATGTGCAGCATATTAAAATGTATATTAGCCTCGAGGTGCATAAACACAAAATAATAGACCAAAGGTTTTGGCCTGTGGAGAAAAAAACCCATGCTCAAAGGCCGTCAAGTAGCTGTGATGCAGGGAGACACTCACTTAGCCTCATTAAGCCAAAGCTCTCTTTTGCTTGTCTTTTGTTCTGCATGACAGCAGCCTCTTTGTTGTATAATAATTCATTCCAAGTCCGTTCCAAGCTACCGAAACTGGTGAACTGTGGCCATTTTAATGAGAAGTATTGGTGGTATGCATAATCGGGAAGCCACGTGGGCCAGACAATCACAGAGCGCTGCAGCCAGCAAAATGAGATATTGTCGAAATCACAAATTTGTCAAGTTGTTTTTGGACAGGGTATTATAATAAGCACTAAAATATGCGTCCTATTACTCTGCATCTGCCAGTCAAAGATCACGGTAATGAATGCAGGCTGCAGGGTAGAACCAAGCCGTTTCCCAAAGTAAAACAAACCAGTATACAGAAAAGAATTTTATGGGTTTTTCCTTTTTCTTCTTTTCTTTTGGCATTGTTTGGCTGTTTCTTTGCTTCTCCCCCCTCATTCTAAACCTTATGCAAAGGGAGTCATATCCTCCTGGCATGCTGTCCCTGGCTTGAAGTGGTGAATACACAGTGTCTACTGGTGCCTGCTAGTTAACATAAATACATAGCTTTTTAACATAGGTATTCTTACCAACAGAGAATGCAAATCCTACAATGCAAGGCTCAAATTGATTCTAATGAAGAACTCCTGGGATAGATAAGAAGAGAGAAGGAAACCTTTCCCTTGGTGGTCCCATCCTACAATGCAAGGCTCAAATTGATTCTAATGAAGAACTCCTGGGATAGGTAAGAAGAGAGAAGGAAACCTTTCCCTTGGTGGTCCCATCTGTTTCTCCTTTGAGTTTGTGCTCTTGCTTTGTATCTGTTTTTGTCTGTCTACTGCACAAGAACCCAAAACCTTGAAAAGAAATTGGTTAAAAGGTGAGGCATCCCACCTTTACACTAGCTGGTTTAACCAAACTAAAGTAGCATTGACATTTTTACTTATGCATTGCAAAGGTCTTTGCCAGAATGTATGTGTACTTTGTCGTCTAAATTAGAACTCTTTTAAGAATGAAAGTATGTTATGGCAATACTTTCAGGCTTAAATACCATGAATACTACAGGCAAAATGGTCTGTAACATCCCCAAATGTGGAATATTAAACTGGCAGCTAACCAGTGACGCAACAAACACTGCTATTTTAGGTGTCTCTGCCTTCAACATTTAGGGCCATTTTTGTTTGTTTTGCTTCAAGCTAATGCATCTGCTCTAACTCACAGTTCAGCAACTTAGAAGCACAGCCTCAGAGCAGACAGGAGAAAATGCTCTTCTTTTTTCCAACCATTAAAAATCCATACTGAACTAGTCTGTGGTAAGCCAGCATAATGTGCGGCAAAGAAGAAAATTGTGATCCCATGGTATTTATAACTGGGCCAGGGGTAGAAAGCAAATGAAAACAACTATTATAAAGACTCAGATAAACAGCTATAC
The DNA here is from genome assembly GCF_943737965.1 of Phodopus roborovskii. Taxonomy (NCBI): domain Eukaryota; kingdom Metazoa; phylum Chordata; class Mammalia; order Rodentia; family Cricetidae; genus Phodopus; species Phodopus roborovskii. The sequence goes on from NW_026126424.1 coordinate 12,711,014, forward strand.
ACAGGAAATGTCAACATGGGTATCAAACTGATGCTCTTTTGTATCCCTGGGGAGAAATGTCATATTTACTGGAGCAAAATCTTATGGGATAGATCATAGCTGCAACCTGAGCAGTAACAGGTGGGAAGACTAAAGCATCAGAACAATTCAGTGTTCTGAAAATACAGAAAGGAACATAGCATGTGTAGGGACCATATGAGTCAGAGTAAATTTATGTAAAAAGGAAAAATAAAAGAAATATCCCAAAGCAGATTGTGGTGTGATCATAAAGAGCCTCAGAAATCTAGTGATAGAATGACTTACATTTGTTGGTCAAGTAGACCTGACCAGGACTCTGAACAGGCAAATGAACTTCGGGAAAAATAAACTAGAGATGATCTTTAAGGGATATGAACAAGGGGAAAACTGGGGGGAAAACACTTGTAGTTATAGAGACAGGTTCTAAGACTACAATGTTGACATTTTCGATGTCTAGAGAAAGGAGGTCTGTACTCAACCTGCTCGTTGTTTCCTGACGTGTTCCTACTGTAAGACTAAGACATACTTCCCAAATTACAGTCTACATTCTCAACCACTACTGTGTCCTTAGTCCACCAGTACAATATATTTGTTATCACAGGCTCAGAGGCTAAAGGATGTTGGAACAAGGATAAGAGGATGTGAGCAGCATCATTCCACATTGCTTCACAGCCTAATATAGTCAGTGTTCTTTGTAACATCAATGTTTTGAGTCATGAAGACATTGGGGACATGGCAGCCATGGGATGCATGAGAAGTAAAGCGGAGAGCCCTCAGTTTATCCCGGGAGGTATAAAATGGAAGTCCTGCTTAAAGCTGTAATCATAGAAGCCTACAGTGAAACAAATGCCCTGGAGGTGATGTCTGGATTCTTGGGGCTGTTATGTATGACAAGCAAAGCTCTTCAGTGTCACAGGTCTCGTCACTAGAACAGGTTTATTCACTAATCACCCACAAGCCTTCTGCTGTTTGGGGCACATGCAGAGGGCTGTGTGTGTGCTCCTTGTGGATTTATGCTCTTAAGTATTACCATCACACACATAGTCTTTCCCTGGTGAGAATGCTATACTATACACAAAACATCCAAATTTACCAGATGGTCTTGTTAAACTAAAGACAGATCTGTAGACAGTGACCAGCAGATTTTCAATTACCTCTTAATTTCATTAGATTTCTATTATCTGGTCAATATTCTCATTTTATTTTTCAATGCTAATGATGCATGCTAAAAGTTACTTTGATTTCGTATCTGCTTTATTTTATTCTGAAAAGAGAGAGGCATTTTTTTTTTTATAAATTTCCTTTGAGGCTATCTTCAAATGTACCATGATAGTTGGATGGCTGACTGTATATTGAGAGATGCCTATCTTAGATTCCCTGGAAATATCTAGTTTTCATTTAAAAGAAAAAAGTCCAAATAATGTCATATGATATAGTGCCATCATTATAATAATCGTTGATCTTCTGAAAATAATAAGCTGAAGTACTTGGAAAAGCTTCTAGTGGTCTCCCTATAAAGGAAGTCTACCTTGAAGCTGAATAGGTGGCTCAGTGGTATAGAGGTCCTGTTGTCCTTGTAGAGGACCTCAGTTTGATTCCCAGAACCCACATGGTACCTTAAAACTGTCTGACTTTCTAGTTTCAGGTGATCTTACTTCTTTGGCCTCTGCAGGCACCTGCACAAACACACACACACACACACAATTTAAAGCAAAATAGAATCTTAGAAAATGAACCTCTTAGAGAGTACTGTGTAGATTTTCTCATAACTATTTGTGTCTTAACTTCCAACTAAGCTTCATTTGTCTTTTTAAAATATTATTATTTTCTTATTTTACATATAGATCCCAGTTCCCTTTCCCTCCCATCCTCCCATGCTTCCCCAAGAGACAACCCCCTCCCATCCCATTCCCCACCCACTCCCCAGGGAGGGTGAGGCCTTCCAGAAGGGGTCATCAAAATCTGTCAAGTCATTTGGGGTAGGGACTAGGTTCCTCCCTCTTGTCTCTAGGTTAAGGGAGTATCCCTCCATGGGGAATGTGCTCCCAAAGTCCTTTTGTGCACCAGGAATTCATCCTGGTTCCATGGTCAGAGGTCCCATAGACTGACCAGCCCTTCTAAGACTCACATTCAGGGGGTCTGGGTCAGTCAAATGCTGTTTTCCAAGCTATTAGTCTGGGACTCATGGGCTCCTCCTTGTTCAGGTCAGGTCAGCTGTCTCTGTAAATTTCTGTAGCCTGGACTTGATCCCTTTGCTCATCACTCTTTCCTCTCTGCAATTGGATTCCAGGAATTTGGCTCAGTGTTTAGCTGTGGGTGTCTGCTTCTGTTTCTATCAGCTACTAGATGAGGGCTCTGGGATGGCATATAAGTTAGTTATCAATCTCATTACCAGGGAAGGACATTTACTGTAGCCTCTCCATGATTGCTCAGATTGTTAGTTGGCATCATCCCTGTAGGTCTCTGGACATTTCTCTAGAGTCAGTTTTCTCTTCAAACCTACAAGGGCTCCCTCCATTATGGTATCTCTTTTCATGCTCTCATCTATTTGTGCTCTGACTCAATCTCCCTGGTCCCTCATTTTATCCTCTCCCTTCCTCTTCTCCCCTTCTCTTTCTCCTAACTCCCTCTCAACTTATTGCCCCCCCCCCAATATGCTAAGGAAATCTTGTCTCTTTCCCCTTCTGTGGCAGACCTTGTATGGATCCTTTAGGGTCCTCCTTGTATCCTAGCTTCTCTAGCATTGTGAATTGGTGACCATTTGCTCTATGTCTAAAATTCATATGTGAGTGAGTACGTACCAAGTTCATCTTTTTGTGGCTGGGTTACCTCACTCAGCATGGTTTCACAGGAAAATGGGAACCAGTCTACCACAGGATCTGGCAATTCCACTCTTAGGCATATACTCAAAAGATGCGCATGCATGCAACAAAGACATCTGTTCAACTATTTTCATAGCAGCATTATTTGTAATAGCTAGAACCTAGAAACAACCTAGACACCCCACAACTGAAGAATGGAGTACTACTCAGCACAGGGGGGGTAATATCTTGAAATTTACAGGCAAATGGATAGAACTAAAAGAAATCATAACCCAGTCAAAAAAAGATGAAATTTCATGTTTCTAACACAAACCACTGGATCATTGTGACTTCACAGAACAGCCAATAGAGTTTTGGGCCTAATAGGTATTTGAAGACTAGAAAGGAAAATGTGTATGCTTCCTACTCTGGTGGTAATTTTTACCAAAAATACATAGTATGTAGCTACATCAATAGAAGACGACAAAGATTAGCAATTTTTTGAAAATTAGTACTTTTAAATGGATGCAATCTGTGATGATTATCCCAAGTTAATGTAATTAAAATAGTCTACATAGATCAACTTGGAAGCTTATATTAGTGGCAACTGACAGTGGGTTTTAATTGTATTTTGCCTGAAATATAGATATTATTTTTCCCCATACCAGTACCCTTTCTTTGGCCTGTGCAACACCATACATAAATAGACTTTTATACTAGCTAGTTATAGCTACATAATTTGAGAGCTCTGTGAAAAATATAAATGTAACCTCCCTTGTTTAAAAATTAAGATTTGTGGGGTTGGGAAGATGGCTCAGTTGGTAAAGTGTATGCCATGTGATTAAGAAGATCAGAGTTCATATTTCCAACTATGTGACAAGCCAAGCACGGAGGCAAGCATTTTTAACCTAAGCACTAGGGAGCAGAGACAGGAAGATCCCTAGAACTCACAGGCCAGGCAGTCTAGTCAAATTAGAGATTTTCAGGTTTCCTTTCAGAGCCTGACATCAATAACAAGGTGGAGAGCAATTGAGGAAGATACTAGCATCATATCTTCTGGCATCACACATGTGCATGCACACTTAGACACACGCATACATACCCCAATTAAAAATGTCAAGATAAAGTTAGCAGAGCATTAATCCAACAGGACTTTTCTAAGTGGAAGACACTGTGCAACTGCAAAGATTGCACAGCCATAAAACAGATACTTAAGAACCTCATAACTGTGTCTCTGCTTTCCCTTTGACACCAGTTTATGCTTAACTTTGGCCATTTGGCCTCATTTTTTATTACTGGAAACCTTCCCAGATACAGTTCCTTCCAGGAAGAATATCATCCCCACCCAGCTCTCTCTCATGCTTCAGATACCATTTCAAGTGGCCTCAGAGACCTTTCTTTCCTTGCACCTATACTATAGGTGGATAGAACCAATACATTCACCCTCATTTACCTTCTACCTTTGTTCTCTTCAAGTTTGTTGGAAAAAAGTATCTGTCAAAGTATCTTAAGGAAGAAGTCTGGCTCGCTCTCAGCTTAAGGTCACACAGTCCAGCATGGCAGGAAAGTCACAATCCAACACACATGGTAATAGGAACACACTCTCACAGACTCACTCAAAAGTGTATCATGTAGGATGAGTATAAATCCAGTAAGGTTAACAACCCAGATCTGGCATCATGCCATCCATCATGAGATTTTAATCCCCAAGAGTGTAAGAAACCAGTGTGTTTTAGGTACTGTAGATGGTAATGTTGAGCACAGTATTTCACTTTTACTAGGTGGTTAAATAAACATATGGTAAATAGTGAATGAATGAATGAGAGCATTATGTTCACTATTATTAGTTTTTTGCATATAAGTAAAATATAATTTATCATCAAGCATTGTGGCCTACAGTTGTAAACCTAGAAAACTGAGGCAGGAGGATCATTTGTTTGAGGAAGTTCTGGGATACGAAATGAAACCCTGCCTCAGGACTATTATTAATTTCTCTTCTACAAAGTAAGATTACAGATCCAAGTACAATTTTATACATCCTACTTTCCAATATTCTAGAGAAAACAATATATGATTCCTCTAGACATTACTATGCATTATCTTTTCTACATAAGAGTAATCTGTTACCTTACTCTAACTCATGTGCTTTAGCTACAAAATATATTAAGACTATTTATAAGAAACTCTACAAAAACAGAATAGAGTTCATGTCATTGCACTTTATACAATTTTAGAATACTGTAAATGATAAATGTTAGTATTTTCATTCATTGTATTGTGTTCAACTTGTTTTTGGGGGTCTGGAAACACTGGAATTATAACATGAACTTTGATTATGTAATGAAGTCAATGGGATGCAACTATGCTGGGATTATGGTCTCTTATTAGAAGACAAGCAACAGAGCTAAGTCAATCCACATAGAAAAAAGTAGCACTGATATGAAACATCCATTATTGCATTGCCACAATATTTTCCTATGAATTCAGATGTGAAAAGTAGAGCTCAGAACAACTGCCTGGTACCAAAGAATCCCAATCTTCAGAGTCATGTTCTTATCAATTTGTTGTTACAGGCTTAATCATTATAGCAGCTATAAAATAAAGTTTAGGAAACATATTGATAAACATCGCATATTGTACTTTTCTATACAATAACTTAAAAGGAAAATATTAATTTACTACAAAGTTCTGACATATTATCCGAAGTTGTCTCATGATGTATTGGTTAGCACTTTAGTCAGCTCAGCACAGACACAGTTGTGGGTCATCTGGGAAGAAGGAACCTCAACTGAGAAAATACCTCCATCAGTAGTGACCAAACTGTGGAGCATTTTCGTAAGTAATGTTTGATGTGGGAAGGCCAAGCCTGATCTATTACTGTGTGTGGTGCCAGTCATGGGCAACTAGTCATGGGTTATATAAGATAGCAAACTAGTAAGCAGCATTAGTCCATGGCCTCTGTGTGAGCTTCTGCCTTTAGGTTTCTTTCCTAAATTCCTGCATGACTGATTGTTATCTGAACACAGAAGTCAAAAAACTCTTTCCTGCCCAAGCTGCTTTTGGGCCCAAGCAACAGAAAGTAAACTAGGACATTCTAGCCCCAAGGCTTTTTTCATCCTTTCCACAGCAAAAAATAAACATTAACAGTTAGCTAAGAAAAAAAATATTTCTAGTTTTACTTAATTTTCTGGATACTTTTAATTATAATGACATCTAGAACACCCTCAACAAAATTGAGGATATTTATATTTAGTATTTCCAAGAGACACCTATTAATCTGATGGAGTTATTTACTTCATAGGAAGGAATTTAAAAATTTCTGATAGAAAAATATACTATGATATTTTATTTAAAGTTACTAGGGATGTGGCAGATTACTTCCCAGCTTAAATCATCACTCTCAGATCTTATTTAAGATCTAAGAGTTTCAGAGCTAAGCAAGAAAATATGGCTGTCTTGTATAATATTTAAAAGAATGAGGTTAGAAAGTTAATACCGATAATAAATTTGGATATAGAATGCCAGGATATGAGCTTGAATGATAGCTTTGCTTTATTAGGTGGTAAATACCCATAGAGATAGTTATTGCAATCATAGTATCTGTTTAATAGTTTTTGTCTATGTAGAAAAGAATGTTTAATTAATACAATATATGCTAACATATATATGTACACATATATATGATAGACATATATTAGAGTCATCAATACATGTATAGTATCTTAGTATATATGATAATTACACATAATATTAATGCAGTGCATTATTTCAAGTGGTTATCCTCCTAAGAAATAGCATCTCCAAGAAGTGAATATCTTTTAAAGTTTTCCGTGGTTGTTTCCCACTGATGAAGTAGAATTTTAAATATAACTTGACTTATTTTTATCTGTCCTCAATTTGAGTGCGTCCTAGCTCATTGAACTTAGAAATTCCTTCCCATTGCCCTTCTGCCATGTAGCTAATGATCTGTAAAACACTTAAAAACACTAGAGGAGTTAATTTTTTAAAGAAGAACCCTATGGAGAAGCCTTCTGAGATGGGAGAAGATATCTTGTAATCAGCCATTTATTTATTTGTGCTTTGAGATCTAATTTTCTGTAGTAGAAGACAAATCTACAGTGTGTTTTGTAGCTTGACCTGATTATAACTGGTAGCATTTTGATTTTTATCCCTTTAACTGTACAGATAAACAAGACTGTAGTCTAATGAACATTCACTACCCAGAGAAACAGGGCTAAGGTTTGAGAAATACGAGAGAGAGAGAGAGAGAGAGAGAGAGAGAGAGAGAGAGAGATCCACATTCTAACCACAGTACCTCTATTCTCATGAGCTGTATCATGACATGGTGTTACAGGCTGCATGACCCCAGGGGACATGGTGGATGCAATGCTACGAGTATGGGTCGTATTCCCCCCTCAGGGCAGACAGCCTTGTCCTGGTGAAACCATGTGTGCTGCCTGTGGCATGTCAGAGATTGTGCAAGGAAGGTGAGCCGAGTGCCTCTTGACCTGGGAATAGAGTATGAAGTCAGCAGCAGCAGCCCTCCTCTTCCCCATTTAGGAGTGACGACTATTTCTTCATTTTTCTGAGTTAGTTTTTAAGCTAGCATGCAAAGTAGAGTTCCACTCTACCATTTCATAAGTAAGTGTTTTCTACTTCATCTTCATCTATCTCCTTTCCTACTTCCCTCCCCCATATCTATCTCCTTTTACCTTGTTCCCTTCTTTCTCCCAAACAGAGCCACCTTTCTCCTTTCACATCATGTTCATTCTACCACCCTCTCTGTTTTGGAGGCTTGGGAATATTTTTGTATCTGAATAGCACCTAAACTTGACTTAGGTGTTTGTTATTAAATTTGTGGTGTGTGTGTGTTAATATGTGGGACAATATTTTTTTCTGTTGAATTTCTCTGCTATATTTCAAATGTTTCCTAATGTCAGACACTTTTCATATTGCCTGTTTCCTTGTGCTGATCTAAGTCTCATCATGGAATCATCATTTAACGTATTCTTAATGCTATCTAATGTATCAAACTTCACATACTCTGATCCTGTCTATAACCAGAATCTTTCCCATTTGTGTCCAAAAATTCCACTCAACTTTTCATCCATGTTATTGGAAGAGAGTCATGACATGCTTTTCCCATGATTTTTCTCTGGTAGGAAGCCACAGATTGCATTGATTATTTTTATTGTCCTAATATACTGAATGGTTAGTTTTTACTATAGTCTATTCTCCATAGTCATCTTAGGTCTCCCAGTAATATGGTTTCCTAAATGGTGCCTCTTAAGTGTCTTATTTGGTTACTATTTCACAAGTTCATATCTTACATTCACTCTGGCCTTGTTTCATTTCTTCTTCCTTAGTTATAACCTATTTAAAGTTATTTGGTGAGAGTTATTTTTCTGTGAACTGAAGTCATTCCCAGCTTGTAGCTATCCATACATGTCCTTAATGTTCTTCTGACTTCACTTTCTAGTGATGTCATAAGAGACGCTCCTTACATTGTGGGTCTATTATGCCTTCCAGTATGCCCCACACTTTAGCACAATGAGATACCTGATGTTCTTGTTTAAATGGATATTGTGGCTTGGTTGGTCTGGAATTGTATGTGACATTCTGCACTTCTATCCTGGTGATAGTAATGATGTAATGGGCTTCAAAGAACACCAAGCTATGCAATTCAAGTTAATGCAGCAAGACAAATGACTAGCTTATTTGCATCTACATTTCTAAGGAAAATATTTTTATTTTTGTACCTGGATTTTTTAAAAGTGTGGTTATTTGAAGTGAATGGAGTTCTTTGATCCTGAAATAACATGAGAACCTTATTTTAGGAAGCCTTGGGAGGGCCAGGCATGGTGGTGCAAGACTTTAATCCCAGCACTCAGTTGGCAGAGCCAGGTAGATCGCTGTCATTTCGGGGCCAACCTGGTCTACAGAGTGAGTGCCAGGACAGGCTCCAAACTACACAGAGAAACCCTGTCTCAAAAACAAAAACAAAAGCAAAGAAACAAACAAGGATCCCTGAGAGGGACTGTTTTTCTTCCTGGAGACTAAATATCTGTCTTTGATAGAAGGAGTTCAGAGCCCTCATTTTAAATGTGTCTTGGTGATAAGTGGTCCTAGTGTTTGTCCACATTCAAATACCTCTCACCTTCTCTCTCCATTGACATGACATCACCAAAGATCCCCCTTTGGTCGATTTCCATCATCTTGTCCTTTTCTTATTGGGGAGACTTATCTGCTTATATAGGAATTCATTCCTCAAATAACATAGTTCAACACATCTACCTCCCCCAGCCCCCAGCCAGGAACACGAGTGCCTGGTTATCCCTCTCTGTAGTTTTGTGTTATTTAGTCAGTTATTTATCCACAACAAGAAAGTCCTTTGCACTCCCATGGTGCCATGGTGACAGGACAAGGAAGCTATGCTCATAAGGCCCTAGCTCAAACATACGAGACAGAATAAAAGGAGGCTTGAAATTTCTCTCTGCTCAGGAAAGATTTAGTCTATGGTTCAGAATGGAGTGTGACTTCTGAAAATTTTTATGTTCCATGAAAACTGCCCACATTGGTGATGTATATATTTTCAAGTTGTACAGGCACTACCATACCTGCAACATGTGTATAAGCTCTCTTATGATTCTGACACTTCTATTCATCCTTAATGGTAGATGGAGCTAAAAGTGATATATTTTGTAGACAGTGCTTGATTTTGGATGATATATCTCTGTAGCTAAAGAATGAGATTCTTTACAATGAACCCCAGTGAACAGGTGCTTCTATAATAAACAGGTATCACATATTTGGAATTGACTGCTCAGGGTAACCATATATATTCTTATCGAAGTGCTGAGCACTTAAAAATGTTTTACTTCATTCTTCAGTTAACAAAAATGACCCTGGAAAGTACACTGATAGCAAACAGCATTGCACCAATTATACCCTTCACTGCATTTGATTGTAGGGTTTTCTCTTTATTAGCTTAAAAGTGAGCAATACCAAGTCCAATTCCCCAGGGCCTTTTGTGCTTCTACAAATCATGTCAAGTTGCTGACAACCAGTGAATTCATTACTCTGATTTAGAGATGGTGGTGCCTAGTATGAACATTTAAGAACAACAGTGAAATCAATCGTATCTTCAAATTGTTTTAAGTTCACAATTTGAAGGTTTTCTACTTGGTAAATATTCTTTCTCTGAGGCACCTTCACATTCCTTAAGTACAGGAGATGATGCTTGGATAATTCACTTTCTATTAATGGTCTTGTCTTTGGTTTCTGTTTCTTTCTCTACATAAAAGTTATCTAAAAACACCCGTTTAGGTCTAAAATAGGGCTGGTGAGATGGCTCAGTGCTTAAGACCACAAACTGCTTTTGCACAGGACCAGAGTTTGGCTCTCAGCCCTCAAATCAGGAAGCTCACAATTACCTGTAAGTCCAGCTCCAGGGAAATCCAAGGCCTCTGATCTCAGCAAGGACTAGCACTCATGAAAACAGACATCGTACGTACATAGATATAATTAAAATATAATAAATCTTTGAAAAGCTAAAAAGAGGTGAGATAAGAGAGCAGAAACTGGAAGGGAAATGACACCAGAAAGATGATGCTCTTTTCTGTCTAAGGGTTACCTACCAATGTGGTTAAACTTCAGAGGGAAATCACAGTTCAAGGACTTGGGAAGTCTGTGTTCAGGGACCTCAATGCATTTAGAAATGGAAAGAATACCTGGGAAAGGAGAAAGTTACAAAGAGAACCAAGTTAGTCTGCAATGCTCTACCACTAAACTTCTGCTTGTGATAGCCCAGTGGAGGCTGAAATAACCCCACAGGTATTCATTTGTCTTCTCACAGAGGAAGGCAGAGTCTGGGTATTTGTATTCAGAGGATTTAACTGTTAAAACAACTGAAAGACAGTACTTCCAGATATAGAGAGTTGCTGGCTAACATATCATTTAAACAGTTGAGACAAAATACTTGAAGATCGTCTGACTTGAAAAAAAGCAGGAACTTATTACCCTTCTCCAAAGATGATTCCGAAATGAGAACTGAGGGCCCACACAAGATCTGCCCTATCAATAGTCAAGGAAGAACGAATCTCTACCTTTAGCTGTATTACTTCTGCTGAGCAGTCACAGAACAAACAAATAAACATAGACAAGTGTAAGGTATTTGTGAAGAGAATAGTATACCTGGTTCAAGGAAGGTGAGAATGGCATGATATTGTAGAAAGATGTGAGAAGTGTGAACTCTAAAATGAAAATTCACTGGGTGGCTTTGAAAATGCAATAGGGGGTAGTCTGCCAAAGACTATGGCACTTTCTTTCTGTCAATTTTATCTGGGATAAAATGAAGGAAACATCTTTTGTCACTGATAAATTCTATACTATTGGCTCTCAACCTTTGTAATGGTATGATCCTTTAGTACAGCTCCTCAGGTTGTAGTGATCCCCAACCTTAAGATTATTTTCATTGCAGCTGTATAACTAATTTTGTTACTGTTATGAATCATAATGTAAATATCTGATATTTCTGATGGTCTTAGGTGGCTCCTGAAAAAGGGTCATTTGACCTCCTCCTGGGGTTTTCTCTTGCAGGTCAAGAACTACTGCTCTTTACTGACAAAGAATAATAGCATTGTATCATTTTGAGTAAAGAATTGCCTTAAGAACCAATAACTTTACACTTATATTGATGTATATTTGATTACTATGGTTATTTTGCAGTATTTAACTGACTTTCTGAAGATGAGTTTGTTACAATATCTAGTTAAAGGACACAGAATGAACCAAAATTTTACTTTGTGTCAATTGCTGATCAAGAAAGAGGACATTTTCTTTCTTTCTTTTTTTTTTTTCTCATTTGCTTCAAGAATTTTATAAAAGAGTGACTGGGAAGTTACACTTGAGAAGTAAAATGCAATACTCTTGTGTTACTTTGTTTATAATAGAATGTTAGTTATATCTTTTGATGGAACACTGTCTTTTCTATAATACTGATAAGAAAGTAGAAAATGTCCATCTCTTTAATATTTCACTTGACACATGAGAGTCCCTTAGATTTCTGAAGGCCAGTGATGAAATCTCTGATTCTGAGATAAGCTTGTTCTTCAAACAGGAGGGACTCTGTAAGGAAATGTTCCCTCCTAGCAGTCTGCCTCTAGTCCTCAGGGTTTAAAATCAATTACAACTCCATTGGCACTTGAATCTTCTCTTATTGTATATGTTTTAAATAGCTGAATTCCAAAGAGAATATGGCACGTAGCATGGTCTCATCCCAGGGGAAGAAGAGCAGTACCCAAAACTATTTTATTCATAAGAGCCTGTACTATAAGTGGGATTTGATAGTGTGATATCTGCAGGGAAATCTGACTTTAATTTCTATTTTCAGGTTTGTGGGTTTTTTTTGTTTGTTTGTTTGTTTTTTTGTTTGTTTGTTTTATTTTGTTTTCCCAAAGTCCAGTTCTCACCAAATTCAGGCCTGGTGACTGTATTCAAGTTTATCTTTCAAATAGCTTCAGGATTGCTTTAGCTGACTTGGTACAATGTCCTCTGAATTAGCATATTTAAAATTGGCCAGTCTTTCCCTAAAGCCCACCTAAAGCAAAACCTGCTTAATTTTAAGAAGGTATTCTGGCATCTAGGGGTGGAAGCATCCTGGGTTCACATCTTGAACTGGCTAATCTCAAGACTCATGCTTGCTTGTATCTGCCGTAGAATGGCAGAATAGTGATTAAATTGGGTGGAAAAATCTCTTCCTCATAGCTACTAATTTCTTCAAGAAAATTCTGTTTTTATGTAGCTACTGGCATTGTCTCAAACAGCTCTGCTGTTATATATTGTCTATGGATTTTAAAAAATTCTTTTAGAACCTGCAAGGAAAAACAAAAACATCCCGGAAATTAAAGGGAGGAAATGGTATTATTCTGCCATATTGATGTCACAGAAAGTAAGAAAAGGTTGAATAGTCCTTCAGAGAGCTAGGACACTCACTTTTGAAAGCCCCATGTTCCTGGGGAAGGTGTGGGGATTTCTGTGCCAGTCAACAGGAAGAAGTAGAAGTACTTGACTTCATGTTAAACTCAACAGAAAGCCCAAAGTGTGTATTATTAGTTAAAGAATTTCCAAATGGAACAGAACAATATTTTGTTCAAGTCTCCTCAGTGGTAATCATGATCAATAATATCACAAGGTGATAGGGTGACCCCTTTGTTCTATCACAAAGTGGTTTATTTATAAGCAATGAGATATTTGCTTCACAGGGGCTGAGAAATTCTATGATTAAAATTCCAGGGGCTTTGGTGTATGGGTAGGCCACTTCACAACTTTCAGGGTGACAAACGCTATACTTTTACTTATTTGAAGGGGCAGCAAGACAAGATATTGTTCCCCCTTAGCCTTTGTCCCTAAACAAAACTCCTAGCAAGAGCATTGGTTCTGTTAATAACTTGTCTCCCAAACCACACGTCTTCCTACTGGTGTAGCAGGGTTAGATTTAGGGCAAGCAATTATTGCAAATGTAACACCTCGGTTTAGGGACGAGTTTGAGAGGGTGGCCTATTTCATCTGGTCAGGAGGAATGAGTCCCTATGAAAATGTAGCAAGTTAAATATGTGGTGTGAAATAGGTTTCATCAAAATTGGGAAAATGTGCTTTTTTTCTTTATGTTCCCTTAGAGTGACAGATGATTTATCTCTGTTACTTCCTTAACCCATGGGAAGTGACTAATTCAGCTATTGGCTCCCTCAAAATTGCTCTCAATGCAAATGCACAAATTCTGATATACCAAGAATTACATTTTGATTATATATCATCCAAATATAAGTAGAAACATTTGCCAGATGTGCCAATATGTGTAAATCTAAATTTATAAAAAGCAGAATTTAATGTAGATGTTGAAATGCTGTCTAAATACCAATCACTTCAAAAAGTTTATTTTCAGGAGTTTTGTTATCTCTAATTGATAAATAACAAGTATAGCAATGAAATTTAGGATTTACGACTTTTTTGATATTACAAGTTTACATTTAAACATTTCTTTTTAGTGCATGTGTGTGCGCCAATGTGTGTGTGTGTGTGTGCGTGTGTACTATGTGTGCACATGCCCATGGGTCGAAGAGGGTGTTGGATTCTTTGAAACTGGAGTTACAGGCAATTGTGGGACACCTGACCTAGGTGTTGGGAACAAAATTCAGGTCCTCAGGAAAAACAATAAGTGCTCTTATCCCAAGCTATCTCTACAACTCCTAAAAGTTTAAAATTTGTAAGATGACAGGGCTACATTTTAGAGGAGCAGAGTGCAGGTCAGTTTTTTGTCAAGTTGATACATCTAGAAAGCCCTGGGTACACTGACCTCAATTGAAGAATTCACCTCTGTTAGATTGGTCTGTGGGCATGTCTAGAGGGCATTGTCTAATGTGGAAAGAGTCAGCCCATATGGGCAATGCCACCATGGAAAGTACAACTGCAGGTTGTATAAGAAAGCTGATGAGCAACAGCACGGGAAAATGGTCAATAAGTAACATCTTCCATAATTTCTACCTCTGTTCCTGTTAGAGTTCTTGCCATGATCTCACTCAGTGATGGAGTGTTGATGGAAATGTGTAAGTCAAGTAAACCCTTTCCTTCCCAAGTTGTTTTTGGTCATTTGGTCATGGTGCTTTGTCACAGAAATAGAAAGTAAGCTAAAAAACAAACAAACAAAAAAACAAAAAACAAAAACAGATTTTTTTCCCCTCCATATCATGATTTATGGTAAATGGTAAATGAGGCTACTTTTCCTTTGAGAAAACAAGTCTCATGGAAAGTTGGAATTTTTCAAAAGTTTTATTTCAGATTGAAAGTCAAAATTCAAGACAACTTTTGTGCAATATCTTCCTCTAATTCATGTACTCTCTGGATTTACTTAGTGTGCTAGTGTTAGGTTTAAAAAATTAAAGAACATATCACTCCATTTCCTGTAAGTTTCCACTTCTTGACACTGTACAGTTCTTGGGCATAATGACTTTGAGTCTCTAGAGTAAGATCAGCAAGCAACTAATGAAAGATTACTGGTAGAAGCAGATAGAATGAGACAATGAGTACATAGCAGATCTGATGATCTCCATGGGGAATATGGTGCTCTCTGTATTACAGAAAACTTCACAGTCAAAGCACACTAATTTGGATGAATTGTGTGAACAGTTCTTTTGAATTGTTGCAAAGTCTGAATTATAGATTATTGGGAAAGAAGAGCAATTTCAAGTATATCTACTGAAAGAGAGTGCTAACATTCATTTCAAAGAGCAAATTTATTGTTGGTTTTCATATGAATTTTGATAGCATACTCAAAGGCTGATTATCTTAAGTAGGTTAAACAGTTTAATGAAATGCATTAATGCTAATAACTTGTTTAATATAGTAGGTCTTCTTCTAGCATGATGGTAGATAGGCTATAGTCTTGAGCAACTTAACATTTTGCACTTTAAATCAGTTAAGGCTAAAATTTAAGACCATAATTCTTCATTATTAGTACTTGAATATCATGTCCCAGGTCTTTCGTTTAAGGTTTTGTCATTTTCATTTAACATCCCTAAACACATTACTTAAAAAATATATATCAAATCATAATGAAGGATTTCCCAAGATTGTATGATGATTTTTGACAGCTCATGCTGAGTGTCAGGATTTTCCAGTCATCTATTTCTGAAGGACTCAGAGAACACAAAATCTCATTCTAAATCTAACACTCTTCTCCAAATGAGTTGAGCATTTTTATGGAGATAAGAATGTTATAAGGCCCAGCTAACATCTGGAATCCACAGTGTCCATCAGGCCATTCCAGTCAGCTGCCAAATGCCTGACAGAAAGGGAAATCCACCATACTGCCAGAAATGCCTTTTACTCTTCTGAGAGCCTGAAGCAGAGATCTGGGCTAGGGCTCAGATTTTCTATACTCTGTGTTCAAATCCCACCCTGATTACTTACTAGCTTTGCCTGGGTTTTCTCATCTAAAGGAGATACACCTCTCAGTTTTCTATGGGAGTTAAGTGCTATGAGTGAGGGATCACTGTCTTAGAGTTTCTACTGCTGTGAAGAGACACCTTGACCATGGCAGCTCTTATAAAGGAAAACATTTAATTGGGCCTGGCTTATAGTTCAGAGGTTCAGTCCATTGTCATCATGATGCATGGCTATGGCAGCACACAAGCAGACATGGTGATGGTGAAGGAGTTGAGAGTTCTACATCTTGATCCACAGGCAGCAGAAGCAGCTGTGTGTTGTAGTGAGATAGTCCTTCTGTAGCACTGACCACGCCCATTGGGGGGTGGAACCATGGGCAGAAGTGACCTGTGGAAGGAGGTCGGAGAGGGCCAGGAAGGCGCTCTCTTTCTGGCGTGACTTGGACAGGAGAGGATCAGGTTGAATTTCCTGGTGTTCATCTGTCTAGGTTGTAAGTTATTTCTCCCTGAATAAACATCTATTCGGCCTATTTGTTTATCCTGATCCTTATTTACCGCGATAGTGTGTCACAATGATCACAGCTTGAACAAAGGAGACCTCAAAGCCCACCTACACAGTGACACACTTCCTCCAACAAGGACACACCTACTCCACAAAACCACACATGCTAATAGTGCCACTTCCTATGGGAGGAATTTTCTTTTAAACCACCACCGACACCTGGAATTCAAGGCATCTATTTAGTAAGATGTAGGCAAAAGTGAAGTGTTTTCTGTTGCCTAGAGACAGATACACAAAAGCAGAAAATCATGTCTGTGTCTTTGAATCATTCTTTTTTTTTTTTAATCATTCTTTTTAACTTCCCACCTCAACCATGCCTTTTATAGTTAGAACATCTTCTTTTATCTTCTTTTAATAAATTAATTTTTGAAACACTGTAATGGGTTACTTTTCCAGTAGACATTATTTTCTACTTGTAGCATGTACAACCTTAACAATTACATATGTTGTCCTAATCTACATCTGTCTATATTTAGCATAATGAAAGAAGCCAACAGTGTATACTCTCTGTTGGTGACTAAGGTTAGAATTTGCTGTGTGCACACCTGATTTCTTTATTGACTGCTGTTTGATTCACCTATACTCTCTATATTGAGTTTGTTCCAAAATAATTCTGATGCATGCCATCTCACTCCTAAGCCTTGAGCCACTGCCTCACTTCACTTCATAATACCACTCTGGCATCTTGTACCTTGGAACATTCAATAAACACAATAGGAGTGGATGTTTGAATGTGGTTTTTTTTTTTTTTGTTGTTGTTGTTATTGTGTGTGTGTGTGTGTGTGTTTGTGTGTGTGTGTGTGTGTGTGTGTGTGTGTGTGTGTGTAAGAGAGAGGGGGCAGAGAGAGAGAGAGAAGAGAGATTTTCTCTAGTGCAAGAATATAGGACAGGTGTCTTTGAGAAGATTTCCAGAAGGAAACCTTCAAGCAGAGATACAGAAAACACACAAAGCTGGTACAGGTATGGAAAACACACACATACAGATGGAGAGGAATTTAGGTTGTCATTTGCAGGTTTTCTTTTCCTCTCTGGAGACATGAATACATCACAATGCTTGAGGAAAAAAAATGCGTTAGCAAAAGCATTACTTGCATTTATAATAAAAGCATAGTACAGCTGCCAACTGGTAGATAGTGGGGTTTCCTATCATTAAACGAGTATTAGTCATTACCTGGTACCCTGAACAGCAAAGAACATTAAAAGCTCATGGGAAGAAGATGTTTAGCTTAAAGGACTTTGAATTCCATTCAAATACCCAATTAATGCTTAGAATGCTAATTTTATCTGAAATCTGGGTGACTTAAGAGAAAGAGAAAGCAATGCTCATATCAACAGTTTGGCTGGGCATCCAGCCAGGCATCCACATACAACTTAGACAGGCACTGTAGCCACTGGAGGGCAGATCCAACACTGGGAGAACAAAGCAGTCCACAGGAAGCCTCTGCAGACCTCAGGAGCAGTCATCCCTGTCTTTGTCTGCAGGCTCTCTTTCTTCTACTTCCTGGCTCCCTTTATCTCCAATACTTTCAAAGGCATGAATCACCAGGCCAGAAGGATGAGGTTCATTAAGGTAATTGATGGGGGGAATATATGCATATAAATAAATATGCAAAGTGACAACCAAAACTGAATTTGTTGTGGAAGAGTTGAAAGTCAAGAAATTCAACATAAAGAGGCAAAAAAAACAGAAGGAGAAAGAGATGAACTCATGATCTGCATGAATAAACAGAGGGTCCATGGTGTGGATCAGCCCAGTCAATGGGCATGATAGCAGTGTGACTTGATATCAGTGGTCCTAGGAAAGCAGAACACACATCTGAAGAAAGCAGTGGTTTATTCTGATTTGACAGACAGGTGAGCATGGTCAAAATTATTCCCACTGCAATTGACTACCTCAGGGAATGGAGAGGAAGGTGGAAGGGTCACTGGTCTTGACATCTTGCTCAGGATTTAATTGAATCCTCATCTGCTATCTGCCAACTGAGCATCAGATCCCACACATTAGAAACAACAGTGCTCTCTGCAGACAGTGACACATAAAGACAGCTGAGCGCAGTACAGGAGTGTACATGGGGCAGGGTAGAATGCTGCTCTCTCTTTTCTCACTAGCTTTGAGCCTTCATCTTTTTCAACAGGACATAAAAAAGAGAGAGAATAATGATATACATTGTTGTAAGGATTAAGATTTAAAAAAAAAACATAAAAAGCTCTCCAAACAATGTTAAATAACAGCCATTGGAAGTCTATTTTTCATCATCATTGTGATTACTAATTTTACTTTCCCTTGTGAAAATAGCCTCATGCCCAAGAACTGATTCTAACAGCTTTGTCTGGTTTATAAGATGAAATAAGTGGATGGGAGAAGCAGATTTTGCCTGGCTGTGTATTCACTGAATGTAATTTAGAAGCACCATTGACCTTCTACTACAGCAAGACCAATAGTACTGCCAAAACACAGGGTGATGAGACCCTGGTAGAGAAAGCTCACTGGAACAGAAAACTCCTGAGAGTGGGTACATCGTTATCTAGAAAAATAAAGATGCTATTAAACAAGGGATCCTTATGTTTATGATCATGATTCAAAGGGTTAAGAAAGGAGGCGAAAGTTTATTTTGCATCACAGAATTTGAAATACTGTCATGGTCACAATCATAAGTAGAGAATGATGTAATCTCTTTTCATTGACTTCCTACCTCTAGTCAGAATTGAAGGCAGTACATATTTTTTTACATAGAATGCTCATATATATACATATACATGTATGTTTACACATATGTACATAATGTTTTTAGGCTGGTTTTCAGTTTTTGTCATCCTTCAGCAATAATATACTTAAAATCCATCCCATTAGTTTCTGATAAGCTCAGAAATGCTAAGACACAGAAGAATGTAGATAATTTGATGTAGAACATACAAAACTGATTTCTGTATATGGAAATTCATAGGAATTTGTTTTTGTTTCATGGATTTTGATAATCTGCCATGGAACTTTTGCTTCAATCTAAGAGGAAAGACATAGCTAATACTATAAATTCACTTAGATATCTCTGCCTTACATATTTTGGTAGCAAATTAAATTTATCACTTCATTATCCCTTCCTGGCAGTTGGAAGTTGTAGACTTTAATGGAAGGTGCTGGAGTAGTTAATAGAATCTTCTCGTCACAGTTGAAGGAAATGTAGAAGTGAAACTCAAAAAGATTTGATGGGATTTATGCTAAAAGACAATGCCACCTAGGAGCACAAACCGAGACTGAAGCCTGTGCTTTATCAGGGCATAGAATTAATTATCTACCAGACATGTAACTCTTACTGAACTATAAATACAAATGTAGCAGTCTTCACAAATGAATACTTAGCCTGGGCTGTCGCCTATGGAATGGAATTAATGAGGACATTTACATAAAACCTATACTGTTTTCACCCCTCAGGACTCAGTTGATGTGTCTCTTCCCAAATTCTCCCAATGTCTCAGGATGATGTGGAATCTTGCATTCTGTTTAACTCTGAGAGCATAAGAGCACCAATGTTGAGAGGAGGTATGCTCAATGGGTTAAAGATATAAACATAATTAGCTTTGTAAACTATTTTGACTACTATATGCATAGTTAAACCTATTTAATCTCCATTTTCACCTTTGTAAAATGGCAATATAGCTATAACTACATTTCATCTATATTTAAATATATGTGCATTTATAAACCATTCTGAAAAACAAATGAGCAGGTTTTTACTCAATGTATGCTTTGTAAATGACCATTTTGTATCATTGTAAAATTTATCTGGGCTCATTGTTCAGTCTTAATTACCTTTTGCATAGCACAACAAAAAACAAATACTTGGTAACTCTTGAGTGAAGGCATCCATTCAAATTATTAAAATATAACCTCAAGGTTCCTGTGTAAGTCAGAGATAACGTAAAAATCTAATTAGCACCAAACAAATCAGATCTGTTAGAAAAACTCTGTAAGTTTGTAAAAGATGTATGTGATACCTGTTTTTAGTTATAATTTTTTGGGAAATGGATCTCAGATACTAAAAAGTGCAAAGCCAGAAACTTGAATATAGAAACACCCAAATCAAAATATAGTTTTTGACTGCACAAATTTGCTACATGGTACAAAATATGCATAAAATATACTCAGAGTGAATGGAAATTCAACTCCTAATGTTTTCTCTTCAGTTCTATAAATGTTATGATTTTATTATAGGTTATTAAGAATGCTACTTCAAAACAAAGTATTGATGAATAATGTTAAGGCATTAAAATTTACAGACATGACTCCCAGTGGTTTTGTTTGTGGAAGGGTGGGACATAAGGGCCTAAGAGCCCAGCCCTGCGTGTAACACACTATCAACAATCAATCTAAGGTTGTGTTTTGGAAGTTCTGGCCTCAGGCAAGGCCAGCTTTTGTTAACAGAGGCTGCAGGCACTAGCTGATCCTACAAAGCAGAGCCAGTTGATGTCTACCAAAGGACCTAATCAAATTCTCCTTCTTTAAGTAGCAGCTTCTCATCTGAATCAGCTGTCTCATCCACTACCCACACCCTCCTCCAGGGGACAGATGTGTCCCTGTTTGGTTCCTAAGTCTGTCCAGGCTCCCTGATGTTAAAGGCCTCCAGTATTTCTGCTCCACACCCAGATGCTAGCAAGGGGGCAAGGGAAATGCATTTGTTTATGCCCCCAGCCATGCATTTTCTTGGAGCCAGTTCCCAGCTAAGATTTTTATCAGGGTACCCAGTCACTCTTTTCCAGTGGTTAACTTCACAAGGGTTTCAGTTCCCAAAGGCTACCTGATTAAAAGTCATTTGGACACAGAGAATGTCTTTTTCTAGTTGTTTTTAAATAATATGTCTTAATTTGTCTATAAATCGTATGAAGTGGTCACCCTCTGGTTTCAGAGTAAGTTGTTTTGCTTTTCTTTAAAGAAAATTTCCTTACTATATTTATACATGCCTATGTATATAGTGAAATGTGCAGACTCCTATATATACAATTAGAGGAATTTACACAAATATGTGTGTCTAGCATTCTCTCACCACCAAGAGAATAAAAATACACTCCAGAAAATCCCTTTGTGCCTCCTCTGGTCATACTCATCTCAAGGATAGCCTTGTTATGATTTCAAATAGCATAGACTTCTTTTACTCTTAAAACCCATGTCAAATGAAATTGTTTATTAAATTCTTTTGTGTCTTATATTCTCATGTCTTTTTTGTCCTCTCTACCTTTATTATTGATACATGTATGCATACATAGTAATATACAAATACAGGCTGTTGAGTCTGTTTCCTGTTGTTCATATGTATATGCTCTTAAGACTGACTGCCTGGTATTGTGTAACAGTTTAGGGGGCTCACCTCTGGAGCAGACTCATTTCCCCTTCATCTCAGCAGTCATTAATTACCTGTAGCTCTTTATCTAGAGGTGGGGTCTTTTGAGATTTCCTCCTCCACTTTGATATGTCAGTTGACCATGTCATTGTTCGACGCTGCTTTAGGCAGCCATATTGTTGAGCTTCCCTGACTTATATAAAATACACAATCTCTCAGCAAGTGTCCTGGTCTTCTGTACTAAAACTCTAAGTATTTACTTGTATTTTTCTTGAAGAGATACTTAGCAGTAAGAGTACATTATCATGTATAAAAAGAAACTAGTCCATAGGTCCATAGAATATTTAATGTGCCAGGTGGTGGTGGTGCACACCTTTAGTCCCAGCACTTGGAAGGCAGAAGCAGGCAAAATTCTGAACTGCCAGTACTGTTACACAGAGAAACCAAAAAAAAATTTTTTTAAAGAATGTTTAATGTTCCATTCTATGCATTATTTAGTAAACTATGATATTTTTCATTACTCTATATTTTGGCCAGCAGTTAATATTGTCAGCCTTATGAATTTTAGTATTTCTAGTAAATATAAATTAAGATTTCTGTGAACTTTCTAATGTCACCTAAGTACTTTTTATATCTGTTCTGGTAATCTGTGTTGTCAGTTTCTACATGGACATGTCATTTACTCAAGAGGATAACATTTTAATCACAGAGCAGGCTACTGGAACTATGAGAGTTTGTAAAAGCTGAGTGATGGGCTGACTCCAAGCTTCAGATAAGAAAAGGCAAATGGTCATAAACATTTCCTTGTCCCCATCTGCTAAGCTTCCTTTTGATTTCCAGGGATGTGGGTAGGTGGAGAAGCAACTACCAACAACACAATATCACAGAAAGACTATTCAGAATCTCTGTCAGTCATTGAAACAAAGATGTGTTCTGATTTGGGTGCCAAAGGGAAAATGGAAAAAAAAAGAGACCACATAGATCATCTATTCTTTCTACCTTCTGTCTCTTATTCAACTGATGTTTCCTTCAGGCTGAGTCCTATTGTAATTAGTGAATGCATTCCTTATTCCTTTCAGTCAAGGAAATTCATTCATGCCATCTATGAGAATCAAATGCTTCTGTTATTAATTGATTCAAAAATGAAAAACAAAACCATTACATTCTGTATGATTTAGGCTAAAGGAAAAATGTTAAACAGTGCAAATCAGTGGAACTGTTCTTTCCTGTTGCATCTTACAACAGCTGAATATTCTATATGGCATTTCACAGAAATATGATTTGATTTGAGAACATCTGCAGCAGTCTGGAACACATTTTCCCCTGTACTTGACTTTTAGCTCATTATAGCTCTCAGATGTTCTCTCAGCAATCCTGTGACATATTGGAGTGTTACTGAACAAACATCACTGAAGCCTGTGTCTTGAGTAGTGTCAATCTCAGTTGAAAATGTTTCAGCTTTTTTAGCATCAACAGTAGAGGAATTTAATTAACCCACTGAAACTTTCAAAATGATGGCTAATGCATGGAAGAAATGAGAAATCAGAGCAGTGTGGGGGTTGGAAGCACAGAGCGGATAAGCTTAACCTCCTACAAGCTGATGCCTGCCACCCTCAGCCTGTGCCTCTGCAGTTCAGGAGAAGTCCTGCTACAGCTCTACACAGCCTCCCACAGTCTGCCATGAACTCTATGGCTGGTTGCACTACCCCCCTGGAGAAGGAGAAGGTGGAGGTGGCAACTACTGCTGTCACATGCCCCTGGTCCCCACACAAGGTCAGCTTCTAGCCTCTAATCAGCTCTCATCCAGCTGTTCTGGTGTTTTCAGTGGGTGGGGCTGAGAGACCAAGGTCAGGAAAAGAGCTGTCATCAGTGACATGGTTTTTGCCCACTGCTGCTATTACATTAAGGAAGCAGCTGGTGAGATAATGTATGCCAAAGTGCTTTGGAAATTATGAAGTGCTTATGTAATTGTTGGGGCTAATTGCTACTATTGTTTTTTTTTTTTTTTCTTTTCTTTTTTTTTTTTTTTTTTTTATTCCTAGGATGTAGAAAGAACACTGACCTGGACTATTGAGTGCCAAAGTCCATCAGAAAGCCAGATAGATGGGTATGTAGGGTCCAAGAAGAGGTCCAATGATCAGAGGACAGATTTGGGAGCTAAGAACATGAAGAGTAAAGTTGGCTTCATGGGTCAGAGGAAAGCATGTAGCCATGTGAGAGGGAGGGATAATACATGGGGACATAGGTATTTAAGATACAAGAAAACAAACAAACAAAACAAAAAACGTAGTGCGTGGGAGAATGTCTTAAAGTGTTAACTTGAGGAATTTCCTCTTGGTTGGGTGTGGTACTCATGTCTATAACTCAACAACTCAGAAAGCTGAGGCAGAAGAGTTGTCATAAGGTTGAGACTAGCTTGGGTTACAAAATCTCAAAAGAAAAAAAAAAACCAATAAATGAAATGTTCTCTGTACAAATACAGATTATATTCATTTCTTGGCTGTGTTTTGTGCCTTAGACTGGGGCACTGATTCCACTGTCACTATATTTTTTGGTTCAGTTTCTTTTGAGAAAATTTTTCAAAGTCCCCCCCCCACTTCTGCTCTTTTATACATATTGACAATAGTGAACAAAATGCACAATTACAAGTAATGTTTTGTCAAATTTCCATACTTAGGTTTGATAGTTTCAAAACATGGGGTAATATTAATAATCCTTGTACATATGAAGTTCGAATACTGCTATGAAGAAATCACGAAGAAGGAGTGTTTCAATATCAAAGACTTAAATACACAGGTGTGGCCAGCTGTTAAGTCTAGCACAGAACACTCATTTACTAAGATGAGTGCCTGGAGATGTTTGCTGAACTTGTGTCTACTAAACATCTGATACCTTTACCATGTACAGCTTGAACAGCATGGGGAGTGGGCTGGCTGGAAATCCAGTTTTGGTAGTTGAAGTTAGAAAAGCAAGTGAGGAATGAGACACAGTGGATGGAGCCATTGTATGCTAAAACCTGAGCTGAGAAGGGCCCATAAGTCTGACCCTCTTCAGTCTCTCATATGAGATGATATGCTATTTTTTTTTTGAAGTCTCTGGATCCAGGTACAGGAAGTAAGTTAAAAAAAAAATGCTGTTGTGTAGCAGTTTTCCACAAATTGAAATACTCCTTCCACGTGTGTGTGTGCATGTATATGTGTGTATATGTGTGTGTGAGTGTGGGTGTATGTGTGTGTGTGCATGTATATGTATGTGTGTGTGCATGTGTATATGTGTGTATGTGTGTGTGTATCTGTGTGAGAGAGCGAGCGAGTGAGAGAGAGAGAGAGTGGTGCATGGGATGGGGGTGTCAGCTGCCTCACATGCCTACTGCCATGTGTATATGTGTGTATGTGTGTGTGTATCTGTGTGAGAGAGCGAGCGAGTGAGAGAGAGAGAGAGTGGTGCATGGGATGGGGGTGTCAGCTGCCTCACATGCCTACTGCCATGTCTTCTGTGTCATTATCGGCTTTGTCTCCTCACATTATCAGCCAGCCAAGGCAAATCCTCCATAAATCCATTCTTGTCAAGGATTTGATCATAGTACCTAGCACCTAATCCAAGGACTGGGCAGTAGCAATGTCTACCACAAATTCAAAAGGATAGACACAGGGGCATCACAGGTTTCTTATTGTTTAACTTATTAATGATGGAATGGTGTAGGATTACGATGACTTTATATTCTTGAAATGGCTGGTTTTGTTTGATTGGTTTCACTTAGGACTTCCACTAAATATGAAAAAAGAAAAAAAAAACCCAAAAACAAAACAAAAACCCTTGGTAACAGTTGGAGTTTGAAGAATGGCCAGAATGAGGGTCAGGAAACGATCAGGGAGCACTCTGCAGCTGCATGTGACTGTGAAGAATAGCCCACAGCAAAAGAGCTCAGGGAAGGAAGGGTATTATACTTTGAGATAAGGTCATAAGCAGAGAAGACATGGGGAGTGTTTTAAAGATTGACTGTGGCAAACCTTCAAAGGGTGGCCTCTTTGTTTGCTGGTGAACTTCCAGGACAGTGTGGCTACAAGGTGTGAGGGCTGGGAGCAAAGACTTCTGAGCACCTTGAGTCTGCTAGGGAACTTCACAAACAGTGCCTGGAGCTGCAAATCAAAGGCTTCTGAGCAGCAGTCCTCACATCCATTCTCTGTGTAGGCTGTATTTCCACCATCTCAGACACATTTTCATTAGGTAGTCCATGACTACAAAGCATAGCACTATTGCAATAACAGCATTTACTTCCAGGATTTTGTAACATAAATTTGGGTATTGGGGAACCCTATGGTTAACTGAGTCAGTATAGGCAAGAATTCAAAGTAATCAGGTTCCCCAAGAGGAGTAACACTATTTCAGTTGATTACACAAATTTATTTGGTCAAATGTGAGATGCCAATCATTCCATGCTATAAAGATACCTGGCTCATCTTCCTTAAAATTGCATAAACCTTTTTCATAGCAATTATGACATCTAATTTTGCTTATTTTATTTGATTCAGGGTCTCACACTAGTTTAGGCTAGCCTTAAACTCAGAGCAATCTTCCCATCTTACCTTCCTAGGGTTGTGACTAGAGAGACAAGCCACCCTGCCCAGATCAGCCATGTCATTTTTGAATATAAAAATAAACGTAATTGTGTTTTGTTTTGGTGGATTTTTATAAATTAACATCCCAGTTTTTATTTGTAATAAAAGAAAATTTAATTTATTTTCAAATCTTAGGTTAAGACAGATGGGCAGAACTCTCAATAGATGGAATTTATGTTGAGTCTCACTAATCAAGAAAGTGTCTCTGACTTCTATAATTACCTGAAAGTTACTCTTCAACCTCATATTCCCTTTATACATGTCAACAGATGACATGGAGCAAGATCATGTTTTTCTCATGTAGCTTATGGCTACAGCTCAGAATCACAAACACTAGGTATTAATTAATGGCTATAATATGAACTCAAATTGTAATTTACTTGTTCATATTAACTGAATTAAAAAACTTCCCAATCATTCCACCAAATAAGAATTTTTTTTTCTGTTATTTAGAAGTCACACCAGAATTAATGTAAGTTATGCTGAAGATGAAAAGCATTTTTGCACAGGTTCTAAGTATATAATTAATATTAATAAGGTACATTTGATTAAAGTAGTTATATTTGATGAATATGAGAAATTACATTTAACCACTTACTTTCATGGATGACAAAGGAAATAATTACACTGTGGTTGGTAATTAGATATCAATTTTAGATGGTAAAGAGAAATAAGGCACCACATTTTCTCATATGTGTTTTGGGCAAAGGAAAGGAGCCATGGGAAGATGAGAAGACATGGAGGATATGAGCACAAAACATCTTGTTTCGGACACATGATGATGGACTGCAGAAAGTGATTACAAATTTAAAACCATGTTGCTGTGGACTCTCTGGGTCAGCTGACCTGGTATTGTTCCATTCACAATTGAGAGTGGAAAGCTGTCTTCTGCAACATCTCATCCTGTGTCAACTCCACACAATCACCAACAATTGATAAAACAATTCTTGATTTACCTGTCTTCACAGGGGCCTTGAACATGGGACTCCTGGGATTCAGAGCTCCTGACAGGAACTAGGTCAGTGGCTCTCAACCTGTGGGTCATGACCTCTTTGGTATTACATACTAGATACTCTGCATATCAGATTTTTACATTATGATTCATAACACTAGAACAATTACAATTACAAAATAGCAACAAAACAATTTTATGGTTGGGGTCACCGCAACACAACGAACTGTATTAAAGGGTTGCAGCATCAGGAAGGTTGACAACCACTATATCATAGCTGCTATGTGAAGTGATATCAACTTACCCCTGGTTCAGGGGGAATGAAGATGGGACAGTTATAGAACTTATGATGCTGACAATAAGTGAGGCAAAATGACCCTTCCTAGAAGGGAAGGACGTGTATCTGTACCTCTCCTAAGTAATTTGTGTTGGATTCTGTTCTGGGAGCAATGGTTTGCCCCTCTCTTCTGATTGTTTTGGGAATGATGGTGGACTGCTCATGACTCAGAATTAGCTTGTGAGTTTCCATTTTATTTAGAAAGTGAATGCTTACAAATAATTTGGAGGTGTTTTATCAAAGAGTATGCTTCAAAGGGAAAATATGTGAGCCTTTGGCCAGATAAAATAAGCCATTAAAATCATGTTATCACAGAAAGTTAAGAAAACATAAAAATAAGGCAGAAGGGCTGTTTGAAAATCTACATGAATGACGAAATAAATTATTAATGCATCTCTCAAATATTTATATTCCTCCTAATGTTACCCATCTATTTTAGATAAGGATATATGCAGCATTACCCTGAAATAAGCTGATACATCAATCTATCACACCACTATATATTATAAATTATAATGTTAATTACTGTATTAATTGCCTCCTATATGCTACACATTCAGGATACATAATATCTGATCTTCATAAAGCGCCTGTGAAAGTGGTGACATGGTCTCCTTTGGCCTTTGTACAAATGGGAGTGGAGTCTAAGGGACTCATGTCCCTGGTCCAGGCTAACAGAGTAGTAAGGCACCAAATTCTACAACTGAATTCAAGCCTGCTAGGCAGGCTTCAAGTATCTCTGCAGTATTGATTTTACACTGCATCTCACTGACTACTGCATGGGGCTTCTAAATACCAGGATGATGAGCAGATAAAAGACATCTGTCAATGTTATAAGTTGGTTTGGACTGTATAACCAAACCTCTATCTATGCTATATGAAAGGATGGCATGAAATAGTAAGTCATGAGGACTCTGTAACCAATATAAAACAAAACAAAACAAAAAACACAAGTACATGGGAGATGCCATTATGTATATATGTTTCTCATACTGGTTAATGAATAAAGCACTGTTGGCCAATAGGAAAGGAAGATAGTAGGGACTAGGAGACGAGGAAAGAGGAAGTAGGAAGGAGGAGTCAAGATGGAGAGTCTGGAGAAAGCAGAATGCTGGCCTGCTCCCTTCTCTTACCAAGAGAAGACCACGTGGAAATACTAGATTAACAGAAATGGGTTACTAATTAAGACAGAGCTAGCTGATAAGAAACTAGTAACTGGCCAACAGGATTATATCAAATACAGAGTCTCAGTGTGTTAATGGGGGCTGGCACAGCAGGGAGACAAGACCGGTGGCGGAAGGAAAAACCTTACTCCTTATATATGGCACCCAACGTGGGGCTAGTAAGAACTTCCTCTTAAAATTTAACAAAAGCTTTAAAAAGGGTTTTAGAAACAAAAGAACAGAGACAAGCAAGGTTTCTTGGTAGCAGCATTTTTCTTGGTTGGACTCTGACTTGCGAGAGACAAGCAGATATTTGCACGGCTCCTTTAAGGGAGGTTCCTGACTCTGCATAAGCGGCAAAAAACCACAAGGCTTTTAAGAAGCACTGCTAACAATTTATAGGTGTGTACCAGAACTTGCAATGGCAGTGACCACATCTCCAAGTTGGCAGCATGGGGCTGGATGGCAGTGCAGACCAAGGCAGTAAGCACAGCTCTCACTTCTGGCGGTAAAATAGTCACCGCCATCATTGATAAACCTTGGCAGAAACAACGACTTCCATTTTAGCAATGTTGTTTACCAGATAAAAGACTCGTGGCCAGAAAGAGATAAAGATTTACAGTAAAGACAGATTCACATTAAGAAAACGCACTAAAGGTTTATAGTGTGTTTTAAAATATACATAGACATGGGAGAAAAAAAAAAGAATAAAATGGTTTTAAATAGACAGAGAGGAGCTGAGTGTGGTGGTACATGCCTTTAATCCCAGCACTCGAGAGACATAGGCAAGCAGATCTCTTGTGATTTCAAAGTAAACTTGGTATGCAGAGTGAATTCCAGGACAGATAAGAGTTACACAGAGAAGCCCTGTCTCAAAAAAAAAAAAAAAAAAAAAAAAAAAAAAAAAAAAAAAAAAAAATAGAAGTAACAGAAACAGAGTAATAAAAAAGCCAGGTAAAGATGGAAAGCACAGAAAAATTATGGATGCTATATGCTATTCTGTTGTCTTTAAATAGTTTGACTGCTGAAGAAATAACAACTTATAAAACAAATGCTGCTGGATTAATTCAATTTATATATTTTAAAAATGCTTTGACTCCAAAATTTAAGTCTAAGGACAAGTTACTAGGGAAAAGGATTTCTATTTTTGTTTCCACAGAAAATGAAAAGCTGTGGATTCCTTCCAGACTAATGTCGTTTGATCAAGCCAGACCTCCTGAAACCGAGTCTCTGGAGATCCAACATTCAAAACAGCTTGGACAAAGCAGCCTTGCAGACTACAGCCAGGATCTGCATCTTCTTAGAATCCCCCATGACAGCGCCCTCTATCAGCAGGAAGTAGTTTGGAAAGAACGATGCCCAAATTCCCAAATATTGTTTATAAATGTTTGCTTTCATTTAAATGAGGTTAGTTATAAATGGCTAATGACCACAACCAATCTCTTTTTAAAGGTAAAAAGGGGATTATGGTATAGATATGAATACTTTGTTTTGGAATAGATTTTCATTTATTGATACAATTTAAGGTCAATTTTGTGATATGTCTATGTCTCCTTTTGTTTAGGTATTGTGTTTATATAGCTCATTTAGAAATATAATGTATAATGTAGTACAGATTATAGATAATACCTATGATAGTCAGATATTATAGTTAAGTTAGTTAAGATTTCTAGATATAAAGGCATGTATTTGAGATAGATAGGCATTCATCAAACCTTTCAAACACCTACAGAATATGGCATTTAAAATTGTTTAGGGTTTTTCTTGACAGTGAAACACAAATGCTCTTGGAAACACCACCTGCATCAGAAAGGAAGATGGACTTTGAAGGAACTCGTTATGAAGTTTACTTCCAATATGGCAAGACTAGCCATTTGTACAAGATACTGCTCTTGTCTGGACTGTTTGACTTTATACTGTATAAACTGGACATGCAGGGCCCACAGAAAAGTGACTGCTGATTCAAGATGGACATTGCTACAGATTTTCTGCTTCATGGAAGTCTGCCAGTCAGTTTGCAGGACACAAAGAAAAATGACTGACAAATTGCCAATACAAGAAGACAGTTTAAGGTTTCCTACTTTGCTGAAGAATCTGCTAGACACACTATGGCCTATGGACTGAAGATGGAAGATTACAGAAGAACTTCAGGTGACTGACTAGGCAAGATGTCTTTGTCATTTCTAGAGTTTATATAATATCCTTCTGTGTTCTTTGAAGGAGTTGAAGACCGATAGTTATGGTTACAGTTTTCCTTAGGATTAAAGGTAAGTTACATTGACTTCAGACTCACAAATACAGGATAGATGATGAAATATTTTCTTAAATCTTGCCAAATATTAATGGACTAAATATTGTTTACTGTGATTCTTATTTGGTAACTGCTGTGTGATATAGTTTGCTATGCTAAGGTTAAAACCCTTCTTTTTATTTAGACAGAAAAGAGGAGATGATATGAGTTGCCATTATGTATATATGTTTCTCATACTGGCTAATGAATAAAGCACTGTTGGACAATAGGAAAGGAAGATAGTAGGGACTAAGAGACAAGGAGGAAAGAGGAAGTAGGAAGGAGGAGTCAAGATGGAGAGTTTGGAGAAAGCAGAATGCAGGCCAGCTCCCAGGTAAGAGAAGACCACGTGGAAATTGTGGAAATACTAGATTAACAGAAATGGGTTAATAATTAAGACAGAGCTAGCCGATAAGAACCTAGTAACGGGCCAACAGAATTATATCAAATACAGAGTCTCAGTGTGTTAATTGGGGCTGGCGCGGCAGTGAGACAAGACCAGCAGCGGGAGGAAAATCCTTACTCCTTACATCTTTCTTCCTTCCTTTCTTCCTCCCACCCTCCCTCCCTCCCTCCCGCCCTCCCTCCCTCCCTTACATACATACACTGCTGAACCATTTCCCAGCTTGTAAGCTCCGTTACCAGGATCTACATGGTAGCTGTAGTTCCAGGGACTCTGACCCCCCTTCTTCTGATGTCTGTGGGCAATGCATACATGCATGCATGCATGCTTGTGTGATGAGTTGTATTAAAAGAATTCTTGGTTAGATTATACATTCTCTACTGGATTGTTGATGCACTTTTGTTGAATATCAATTCAGTGTATATGTATGGGTTTGTTTTTGGTTCTTTCTATCAGTCCTATTTTAAGTGTCTATTCAAACACTTAAACCATGCTTTCTTGAGTGCACATTTATAAAGCTCTTAAAAGACCATGAAGGTAGACAGTCAAAGTCTTCTAACTTTGTTTGGTTTGTGATTTATTTTGGCTATTTTTGCCCTCTCAAATCCATTGTAAATTTTGAAATCAATTTGTAAACTTTAAAAACATATGTTAGAATTTTTAGTGTGATCATAATGTTCAGACAGATCAATTTAAAAGGTCTGACATCTTTGCACATTTCACCAATGATTTATACTTCTTTCATATCCCTTCATCAATCCATTGTCATAGTCACTGGGATGATAGTGCAAATATTTTAATTTGGTCTAAAGTAGTTTATACTTCTTGCTGTGTCTGTGTCATTTTATTTGATTTCTACTGGTGTTTCTTCTAGTTATTTACATAAAAGTATAATTTGCTTCTGCATGTTGTTTTTTCTGTTATGAAACTTTGCCAAGAGATATGTTAATCATATCTCTTTAAGTTTTTGGTATTTTTATGTGAGCATTCTTAATTTTGAAAACAGAATAGTTTTAGCACTTTCTTTAACACTAGACACCATTTCTTTCTTTTCTTATTCTTTTCAAGTATTTATTTCACCTCTACTATCATGGAATAAAGTAAAAAGAATTCAATTCCTGATCAGTTGTTGTTCCTAAAACAAGCAAACAAACAAACTCACCCAATTTATTCTTCCAATGTTAAGTACTACACTAGCTGCAGAATATCTGTAGATTGCCTAGGATTATCATTATGAATGGATGTTGGGTTTTGACAAACAATTTTTGGGAGGTCTAATGTCTTATATCCAATACGTTAAAACTGCTAAGTTTCAGTTTACTAAAAGGAAAGACAGATTAAGTTGATTCTTCACTGAAAAAAAAGTATATAAATGGCAAGGACATTAAGAGTATAATACCATTCATTATCAGGAATAAAAATTAAGATAACAATATTGGTAATTAGACACATCTATTAAAATAGCTCAAATAAAAATGACTTAGAATATCAAATGTATTGAATGTAAAACTACATAATTACAAGTTTTGAGGATGTAAAATGTTTCAACTACTTCGAAAAATATGTTTAAAAGTTGTACATGAAGCATGTATCCACTTATTGACCATGATATTACATGCTTACATATTATCCAATATATATGGAAATACTTAAGTGCAAAAACAAGTTGTACAAGAATGCATTTCAAATACCAAGACAAACACCAAATTCCTGTTTTGAGTGAATAAGCAAATTAGAGCATATTTATAAATCAGAATGATATTTACCAATAATAAACACCTCACTGAGTGAGAGTTGTTATACACAGACCATCCCACACACATTCTGTGGACTTATGTTTACAATGTTTACATTGGAAAAGAATATGAAGAAACTAATCTTGGTGCATAAAAACTGGATGGTGTTTGTGTCTGGTGGAGGAGGGGAATAGATGATGGCTAGGGGGCACTTCGGAACATCCCCAGGCATGGTTATATTCTACATTTTGAATCAGGGTCACTGTAAATATATCTATTCATTTATCAAATATTTTATTTTATGTCTATGTCTTTTCTTCTTTATGGAAATTCTATACCAGTGGAAGAAAATAGCAAAAAAGAAAATAATATAAATTAAACAAATATATTTTTTAACGCTAAGGACTGAACAAAGTTGCTTGTGGTCACTAGGCAATCCATTTCACACTGAAGTAAATCATAGTCCAAAGGAAATAAAACTTTAAAGCCACAACTTAGAAAGCAGTATTATATTTTGGTAGCTATGCTATTGAACACACACACACACACACACACACACACACACACACACACACACACACACACACACACCTTCCTTTCTTTGGAAACCTGAAAGTCATCACCATATAAAATAACCAGACCTTCCTCATGACAGTCTGATCCTGTGTTATGTTAGCATCCAGGCACACCTTGGTTTCACCCTTTGGGGACCTGTTCATCACCCCTTGTGCATGGCAAGCAGTACTCTGTTTCTGTACACAGGCACAAAAGGTCCCTTTAAGAGAAAAGTTCCACCCACTCCAGCTCTTTCTTTACCACTATTCCTCTGAAGTGGCAGGCAGGTCTTTGCCTCTCTCTCTCTCTCTCTGTCTCTATTCTCTCTGTCTCTGTGCTCTCTCTCTCTCTCTCCCTCCTTCCCCCAATAAAACTTCCCAGGTAAGTTCTGTCTGCATGGTGTGTTATCCCTCACCCGCCATGGCTAAGGTCTCCCTCATGCATCCATATCGTAGCACATTAGTTTTGATTTTAAAGCAACAGAAGGATGCAGGTAGCCAGGTGCCTCCATCTTTGGGTCTACCTTCAAAAAAAAAAAAAGCCTTGCCCACAAAGCTTCTCTACAGGTTTCATGGCAGAATTTCTGATCTCATCCTTATGAGAGTTCCTTAATGAGTGCAGATTAGGTTCACTTATTAATATCACTGATATGTATTTCATCATACTTTAATTCCTGCAGAAAGTAATTTGGCACGTTTACTCTTTCTTTATAAATTCCTGAAAGACCAAGCTGGAATTTTAATTACAAATTGGCTTTCCCTTTTTCTTCTAAATAAGAATACCACAGATAATTTGTGTAGTTTAATTCTATAAACATGTAGCATTGCTCTAGGAGCTTGGAAACTCATGGAAAAGCAGATCTGGTATACAATTTTAAAATGCTTATACTGAGTTTCAGCATTGGACAAGGAGACACAGGAGGAGAGGATATGTTAAGTTTATTAACTGTATGAACAAAGGTCTCTAGAAGGACAGAGGAAGTGATTTGATTTTCCCATTGAGAAAGGAAACCCTTAAATGGCTTCATAAAGAAAATGAAAGTCAAGGTATATATTAAAATAAGTGAATGATCATTGTATTCATCCAGCAATTAAATCATTGTAGCAGTTTGAATGAAAACAGACCTCATGGGCTTATAGGGAATGGCACTATTAGGAGGTATGACCTTGTTAGAGGAAGTGTGCCACTGGAGTGGTTATTGGGTCTTAAATGCTTCACCTAGGCCCAATGTCTCTCTTTCTTCCTGCTCCCTGCGTATATAGATGTAGGACTGTTGCCTGTTTCTCTAGGACCATGTCTGTCTGCATATTGTCATGCTTCCTGCCATGATGACAATGAACTAAACCTCTGAACCTGTAGGTCAGCCCCAATGAAATGTTTTCCATTATAAGGGTTGCTGTGGTCATGGTGTGTCTTCACAGCAATAGAGAGCCTAACTAAAACAACCACTCTCCCACTGTCCTACATGGTGGACACTGTTATAGACACTGGTATATAGATAGATCTGGGCCCTCAAAATGTTTATTATAACATTGGCACATTGTCCAACCCAAGAAAGCATAACAGTTGCTTACTACTCTACTCCTTTATTTTTTGTGGCTTGTTTCCTTCTCATTTTACTAAAGTAGACTCATAGAATGAGACTTAAGGGTTTGCCTTCATTACTTTTTCATTGCTGTGACGGAAACACCCTAACAATAGAAACTTAAATGAGAAAAGGCTTATTTTGGCAGATGGTATCAGAAGGGTACATTCTGTAATGGCAGGGAGGGCATGGTAGGAAAAGCAGGAAACTGGTTTCTCAAACTGTATTCACACTCAGTCTTAGTCACTGTTCTAGTGCTGTGAAGAGACACTAGGTCCAAGGTACTTCTTACAAAAGACACCATTTAACTACTTGCTTACAGTTTCAGATATTTACTCCATAATCCAGCAGGAAGCATGTCCCTGATCTACAGGCCCAGAGAAAGAGAGAGAGAGAGAGAGAGAGAGAGAGAGAGAGAGAGAGAGAGAGGCAGAGAGAGAGAGAGAGGGAAGAGAGAGAGAGAGAGAGAAAGAGAAGATTTTGAAATCTCAAAGGCTAGTCAAGTGACAGACTTTCTCCAATCAGACCACACCTACTCCAATACAGACACACCTCCTAATCCCTCTAAACCTTTCAAATTGTTCTAGTCTCTGGTGACCCAGAATTTTGATATATCAACCTATGGGGGCCATTCTCATTCAAACCACCACATTTAGGAAACAGAGTGCATAGGAAATGTAATTAGGATATAAAGCTATCCCCAATGAGTCTCTATATCATGCATTTTCCACAGTCTTCCCTGATAATGCCACCAGCTGAGGATCAAGTTTCCAAACATGTGAGCCTATGGAGGGTACTTCAAGGTTATTTTCTTCCCTATTCTTTATTTATAATGTAATAGTTAGAGCGATAGCCCAATGAGCATGGTGTATACCAGTTCAACCTCTGGTCCCACACCGCATTCCCACATTTATCCAGTTGCTGAATCAACAATCATTATGCCTGTCCTAAGTAAGATATAAAGACGGATAAGACAGGGGTCTGTCCAGCACAGTTCACAAATGTAAAATTTTATTTGTGTGATATCTATTGGGACTCGGGTTCTAAGGGAAAAAAGTAGGTACTGGTTTTGAAGTCAAACACAAATGTGAGAAGATGGCAATGTTTAAGAAGTTTTCCTTGTCAGCTTGGAATACTGTTCCAGAGGCAGGAAACTGCAAGTGAGATGTACAGAGTCCCAACTACTCTGGACATGTAGCCTTTAACTGTTTCCCTTTCCCTGCATTTTAGAACTTGCTCAGTAGTCCTGTTTCCCTCTCCAACAATGAACAGCAAGGATATTTAGTTCTGTGTATTTCTGATCTAATAACTGACTACAGTTATTAGAATGTCCAGTTTCTCTAATAGATCCCCCCAAAATAATCTCATTTTCTTATTTCCTATGTCCCCAAACATCACATTTTAACACCGAGTTTACTAATACCTTGAAAAAACAGCATACATCACTTAGCCAAATTCTTTGCCTAGCTAAGGTCTCACAGCTTCCTTCACTTTTTCCATTATCAAACTCTGCATTATAGTTGCTTACTTTCCCTTTCAGTGTATACTCTAATTCAATCTAGCTTGGTTTATGAAAGAGACTGTTTAAGGGGAATATAGCTTGTACTTTTCAAGTAAGACCCAGCTAATTCTAATTCTGATAGGTTTTTTTTTTTTTTTTTTTTTTGAACAGGATCTACACTTTTTCTCATTTTCCTTATGGCATGGAAACATTGTAAGGTATGGCGTCATATAACAGGTTACAATATATTAATAACTTTCTTACACACACACAAACACACACACCGTTAAGGCGAAATAGACAGGAAGCCCGCTGAAATGTGTAAGCCCAGAATACTTAGATTTATTAGTCAGGATGTTAACCTACAGGGGATGTCTCCTGTTGTTTTAGTTGTACTAGCTTGCACTAGAGAACCCAGGGTCTATTACTAGAACATTCTCTAGGTTCTCATTTTATATTTATGAAATGATTCACAACCTTTATAAATAACTGATAATGTTGAAAATTATACTAATGATCTTGCTGTATGCTGGGCTTACCAAAATGAAGTCCAAATCTATATCTAAACATTAGAAAAATCTATTTCCATTTATTTCATGGAAACAGATGTCTTCTTCCTGATCCATCATTCCTTTGAATATGGAAATGTAGCTATGAGGGTAAATACCCTTTAAAAGACAGAACATCATAGCACAGAAAGGCTGCTTACATTTCAGCGCACATGACACATACTCAAGTTTATAGATGGTCATAAACTACCAAGTCAGAAACAACATTTATATTGAATGTGTGTAATGTCATCTATGAGTTTTTAGTTATAAAAAACCTTAAGGTATTGCTGATCATTGATAAAGGCAAGAACACTCTTTGAATACTGAAGACTCAGTCTATGATAATATGATTAGTTACACTAATAATGCTGCTTAGGCACTGTCTTCTAATTACAATATTATAAATATTAATGTCACAGCCTTTCTGTTTGATTGCCACTCATGGCGTCATTCATCATGATATTTTCCTGGAATCCACTTTGAAGATTTCATTTCTTTCCCTCCTTCTCATTACTGAACTTGCAATCACACATATTATTCTTCAAGAATTCTTTACTTTTGGCTAGCTGTTAGGTTAAGGACAGTGATATTTTTCAAGAACACTGCCCAGTTACACGTTGTATTCCTCATTCTTGCTGAGCCTTTTGCCATCATCCAAGGTGGCACACCCAGGGTTTTTGTTTTTCATTCCTTTTTATGTGACCTGTTTCAATTTAAAACTCACGTGAATTATTAAATGCTCCCTTAAAGAATCTTTTCATACTGCCTCTCTCTCTTTTTTAAAGTTAATTATTGATGTAGTGACAAGCTGAAAAGACTAAGAATTATAATTTTTTTTCTCCCCTCATTCAGGACTCAAGAACTATCTTCT
Source organism: Phodopus roborovskii (assembly GCF_943737965.1). Taxonomy (NCBI): domain Eukaryota; kingdom Metazoa; phylum Chordata; class Mammalia; order Rodentia; family Cricetidae; genus Phodopus; species Phodopus roborovskii. The sequence continues at coordinate 12,749,232 of NW_026126424.1, forward strand.
GACAATGGTTGTCTATTTAGAATAATACAAAGGCAACACAAAGGCAAAATGCTGAAGGTTGTTTTAGAAAAGAGTTGCTCAAATCACTGTATTATACAAAATGTAAATGTAGTGTATATTTCTTAGCAAACAGCAGTTAGAGAGAAAGTTAGGCTGCAACCTTTAGAGCCCAGGTTTAACCACATGGCACAGGCAGTTACAAAAGATACTGATTAGATTTTAATTTTAAAAATGGCATCATATTATTCAGTACTCCAGTGATTTGATTGTCTTGAAAATAGAAAGGCAACGTTATAATCTCTAGAGCTTGTTAAAAAATAAAGAAATCCCCAGCTCCCCACTGGAAATAATACTAGCCATCAGTATAGTCAGGGAGAATTTATAGGTACTTCACACTACAAACTCCAATCTTTTTATTTTATATGACTTTGTGTTTTATTAGAAGGTAACTCAGAGATCTCTTGTATGGCCATAATCAAGCCTGCCTCAGAATGGTTCTACTGAAAAAAATAAATCAACATCAAAGAGGCACTGTTTTTGGTACCCTTGGGGATGTGTGGCAAATCACATGACCTGAAAGAGAAATGAACCCAAGCAGTGTTTTTCATGGTTAACACAAGAAAGACCAGCACATACCTGTCCTGTGAGCTCAGCAATACGTGGAACTGGTTTTCCTTTCTGATGACTCATAGTAGCTGGACTCTGCCCATCCCAGTCTGCTAACTCTTCAATGCTCTTCAGATAAAGCAGGGCTTTGAGGCCAGTGCAGTAATCTTCAATCACAGTGAGGTCCTGATTCTGAATAGCGCTGCATACCTAGAGAAGATAGAATGGCAGAACATCAGACCGAGAGCCTTCTCTTAAGACAGACATCACCTTCAGTCATTTATTAAATGCTCATGTCCTAGATCTGTTGTGAGCAGAGCAGAGCAATATCTGGACAGAAATAGGAGTGGAAGACAAGTGGTGAGAGACCTCAGAGAAGCCAAGGAACCTCTAGAGGTATGGAATATTGCTGTTAAATAAGGATCAGGATAAACAAATAGGTTTTTTCAGGGAGAAATAACTTACAATCTAGACAGATGAACACCAGAAAGTTCCACCGAATGCTCTCCTGTCCGAGTCCCACCAGCAAGAAAGCATCCCCCAACTCTTCCTCAGACCTCCTTCCCCAGGTCACTTCCGCCCATGGCTCCACCCCCCAATGGGCATGGTCAGTGCCACAGAAGGAGACAAAGTATCCCACAGAAAAGTGACTGCTGATTCAAGATGGACATTGCTACAGAGTTCCTGCTTCATGGAAGAGTCTGCCAGACAGTCTGCAGGACTCAGAGAAAAAATGACTGAGAAACTGTCAATACAAGAAGACAGTTTAAAGTTTCCTACTTTGCTGAAGAGTCTGCTAGACACACTATGGCCTATGGGCTGAAGATGAAAGATTACAGAAGAACTTCTGGTGACTGACCAGGCAAAATGTCTCTGCCATTTCTAGAGTTTACATACTATCTTTCTGTGGTCTTTGAAGGAGTTGAAGACAGATAGTTATGGTTATAGTTTTCCTTAGTTAGGATTAAAGATAAGTTATATATAGAACTTTAGACTCACAAAGATAGGATAGATGATAAAATATGTCTTTAAATCTTAATGTTAATGGACTAAATATTGTTAACTGTGATTCTTATTTGATAACTGTTATGTGATATATTTTGCTATGTTAAGGTTAAAACCCTTCTTTTTATTTAGACAGAAAAGAGGAGATGATGGGAGATACTATTATGTATATATGTTTCTCATACTGGTTAATGAATAAGCACTGTTGGCCAATAGGAAAGGTAGGTAGGAGAGACTAGGAGACAAGGAGGAAAGAGGAAGTGTTAAGGAGGAGTCAATATGGAGAGTCTGGAGAAGGTAGAATCGCCAGCGTCTCTCACTGGTAAGACCACGTGAAAATACATAGATCAGCAGAAATGGATTAATACTTAAGACAGAGCTAGCCAATAAGAAACAAGTAACTGGCCAACAGCATAATATCAAATACAGAGTTTCAGTGTGTTATTTGGGGCTGGCGTGGCGGCGGGACCAGACCAGCAGCTGGAGGAAAAACCTTACTCCTTACAGTGGAATTAACTTTTCATGTTGACATTCTCACAAGCATGAATACACATTGCAAAACATTGGAAATTATATATCGTAAACAAACCAGATATATCTCCATACAGTTGATAAACACTGATGCCTATGATTAAATTTTGGCATAATAAGGACTCTTCTCTTTTCCCTCTCCTTGTACTCTACTACCTATGTGCTGTTCTGAAGCCTTGAAATGGTAAAAGACAGCCTCTCCCAGTATTGCTGTTGAACCTTTTGACTTTCACATAGATTTCTTCCATAAGCCCATGCTTGAGAAATATACAGTTGAATGACAAAAAGAAATTAAAAATTGTAAGCAAAAATATGCTTCTAATGTTTTGTGTTTGTGTCTGGTATATTTCACCTTTATGCTTGGCCACATGTGGCCTGGGAGCACTGACTAGAGCTATTTTATTATTATTTTAAGATGTTTTTACTGCTTTAGAGGTCTTTCTCTGTCTTCATCTAGCTAGCAACCAACCTTTCTTCAGTCTCTTGTTACCTTTTCAGGGAAGTTCTAGGATCTCAGAGCAGGTTAGGCATGCCTTTACATATAGTTAGTTACCTTTGATTTATAATTAATGTACGATTATGTGCTTGGCAGCTCAGTCCTTAGCTTCACAGTGTCTTAACAAAGTAGAACTGCATGTATTTGGGTCACTTTATTATTTCCAGCAATCCCCACATAATTTTCCATTTACTCTGTATTCAATGAATTGAATGGTTTATCATTAAAATAAAACTTTTAAATGAACACATTTCGTAAGATACAAATCAGTCATCTTAGGGTTAAAAAGGAAACGGAAATCAACAATCTTCCTACCTATGTCAAATACACCCAGTAAAGCAGCCATCCAAACTAAGGGAAGCCCAATTCACTTTTTTTTTTGTTTGTTTGTTTGTTTTTTTTTGTTTTTTTCCAAATGCTGACCCCCTTCTACGACTGACCAATGTGTATGGACCATTGGTTCTAGTGTACCCCAGCAGAGATCCACATCTGCAGATACTCAAGTTGTGCATATAAAATGGGAATAATTTGCTCATTCTGCAGTAACCTTTAAATCAAATTCAGATGATTTTCTATTCACAAGAAAGAGCAAATGTGATGTAAACTGTTCTCAGGCTTTTTCATTAGGAGAAAACCAGACTATCCCTGCCCAGGACAATTGTGAAGCATGCCATCAGGTAAAAATTTACCTAATTATCCCTTTTCAATAAAAATCTGGAGTCAGATTTTGGGGGTAAGAACCTCAATTATCAGAGAAGCAAAGAAGATACCAGTTACCTCCTATCTCTTCTGTTTTCCCACCAAAAAGGGTGAGATCCTCTCTAATCCCCACCTTACTACTTCCTGTCTCCTTTCTATCCTCAGTCCTCCAAAATCTCTGTGGTTAATTTTGGTCAGCTAGTGGCTAGCTCTACCTTCTTACTCAAAGCAAACTTTATAGTTAGAATGGTGTCAAAATATCACATGACACAACTGCACCTATTTTCATATACTTTCAGTCTCTGATCAGTTTAAATAATTAGTGGAGAAGCTATGCCATGAAGGGTGAGCTGTGGATATCAGGATGCTGGCAATGGTAGCTGATAGAAAGGAATTGAGCCAAATATGAATTAAAATTCACCCAAATGGGTGAATGAATAAGATTCTGTATCTCCTTCTATGTAGACTTCTAGGCCACTGACTCAATAATCTTCACTATAATGATATGTCTGGCAGTACTACTTGGTAACTGGAAATGGTAGTAAGTTGGTTTAGAGTAATTATTAAAATATAAGATATTCCAGAATGGGGAATAAAGAAGGGGGAAGAAGTGAAAGAGTAAGAAAGGGAAGGTGTACAGGAACAAGGAAGAGGAGAGGAAAAGAGAGGAGAGGGGAAGGAAGAGGAGGGCAGGGCAGGGCAGGGCAGGAAAGAGAACCCATGTAGCTAATAGGTGTTTCCATGGAGCCTGTGCAAGTGTGGACTGTTCAGTGTTGTGGGAATCTTTGTGGTTCTCGTAACACTCCAAACTTAAAAGGAAGGCTAAGGACATAGGTCATAAAGCACACTAGGCAGAAAAGATGGGAGGGGCTTAAGTCAAGTGCTATAGAAAGACCTCAGGAAGCTCAAATCTGAGAAGTGATCCCTAGATTTAGCCATCCAAACAACAGCAGAGATGCTTTCATGGATAGGGAAGGGCCTCTGAGAGGTTCTTCTCTGCTCAAACAACAGCAGAGATGCTTGCATGGATAGGGAAGGGGCTCTGAGCGGCTCTTCTCTGCTGCCCAGGCCAGAAGATACTTTGTTTTGAGGACTAAGGAATGAATGAGAAACTAAGGTACAGGGACTTTCTTTGCTTACAGGACATTTAGCTTCTGTTAGGGCAAAACAAACCTGAGAACATTGTTTTCTTTGCTCTATATTACATTTTTAAGCTATGTTTCATGAGAATGTAGTCATCTTTATATTTCACAACAGGACAGAATGACTCCTATGCCCCGAAATTGGTTATGATGGCCTGAATACAGTGTGATAAGATGAATCCAAAGTAACATTTAACATGACAGGAGTTAAAATAGGATTGGCTCTCTGGTCAACAGCCTTTAATTAATTATATAATTTAGTCTTCAAACTAACCCTAACAAAAAGACTTATTTTTTAACCGTATTTTTGTAAATAAGGAAATGGGATCTTTATAAGGTCAAATTAGGAACCGAAGATCACATGTGGTGTGGAAGTTTACTCATGGGCACACAGGACTGATGACTACATAAGATTCATGATCATGTAAGTCTCATGACTGCACAGGACTCATGTGGTCAAATGTGGGGTGGATATAAATAGACACAGAGGAAAAGCCATTTTAAAGTAATAATAATAATCATTCTTAGACTGTTTCAGACAAATATGTTTAGAAATACTTGATTTTCAAACCCAATATGGCTACCTTAAAATCCATGGTGCCGGATAAAAAAGATCAATATTTGCGTTTGTTTTCTAGATTACATAATAAGAGTGAAAATAATGACAAATCAGACCCCCCCCAAAAAAAAAACAGAAATAAAAGGTCCTAATTTCCAATGTTGAAATGTGATTTGTTTCTTCAAGGTAGGGGATATAGACGATTCTACTTATTCTACTTCTTGGGCAGAGCATTAATGAATTTTCTCAACACTGATGGTGTTTTCATTTTCTGGATAAATTGGAGAGTATCATAGTTTCTTCCAAACATTTTCTTGTGACTTTTTTTTTTTTTTTTTTTTTTTTTTTTTTTTGCTTTTGAAAGCAACAAATACTTTCTCTAATTTTCTTTGGTCATGCTGAGATCATACTTTTATAGTATATATAGTTAGTTCAAAAGTATAGTCTTAGTAATGCACATACAAAATTTGATTTTTTCAAAATTACATCATGTCATATACTGTGTGGGATGTTGATAATTCTTTGGTGAAATAATTCTACAGCCATTTTTCAGAGGAATGAAAAGAAAAATATAACCTTAGCCATACTAGATTTTTTTTCAGAGAGAAAAATACAAAAGCTATTAATTATTTTAATCCAGAAGCATAGCATTTGTATAGGGTAATTTCAGCCAAGATGTGAGTAGTCAGTGTGCACTCTTGGTATCTTTGAAGTATTTAAGAACATGGTGGAAGCATGTGCTTTACACTCTACAATGATCTGCACAACTGGGAGCTACACTAAGAATGAGAACTGACATTTGAAGAGGGAAAAGAAATTATTCTAGCAAGTGTGTAGTGTGGTGGGTGATGGTGGCAGCAATGGAGTCTGTAGGCAAATGTATATGCTGGAAGGGGCCACCTGCAAACACATGCATACATATAGCAATGATCACTCTATCCATCTTCATTTCTTAACTGATCTATCCCAATTTTACTGTTCAATAAGATTGAACTATTTTTTTCTTGAGGGACTTTTCTAATAGTAGGAATTTTGCAGATTAATATTTTCTTTAATTTTTTAATTTTTTATGTTTGGGATACAGCTCAGTGTTTGGTACTTTTTTGGTGTGAACAAAATTCTGGTGTATTAAAAAAAATTAATACACATGATCCCATCTGGAGATCTCATTAAAATAAAGATTTCATAGTTTCTTAGTGGGATACTGAAATTAAGGCATTAGTAGTAAGTTTTTACGATGCTGGTGGACCACACTTGGTCTAGTTTGTAGTACTAGTAAATGTCATTATCATCTACATCTACAATTCTGTCTGCAAAACAAATTTATCCTCGACAGTCTTATTTTTATATCTTTCCCTATTAGTTACATAAACACCTTCACAGCCCTTAAGATAAATGTTATTTATAATAAACTGTGACTGAAGAGACAAGAATAATTTTCTGATAACATAATGCTATGAGAAAATAAACCATAGGATTTATCATTAGAAACTGAGCTTCATCTGTAGAAGGTGACCTCAGAAACTGGTCATGGTGTCAACTTTATACTCCAAAAAGGGCAAATGATTAAAGCGCTAATGTATAGCTACTGTGACTAACTGGGTGTATTTTATATGACATCTTTTAATTGTTTGTTTAGAAGCTTTGATTAATGTCTGTTCATATGTTTGTTTAGTATAATTGGTTAAAGTTGGTATCATTTATTTAGTATAATTCTTAGTGGCTAAGGCTGGTGTATCTTTCTTCACAGCAGGGTACTATTATTATGAAGATTATTGCCACCATCAATTACTTTTCTAAATGTGAGTGTTTCTATAGTGACCTCTTTTAAACAGGGACTATAAGATCCTCAGTGGGACCAGTCCCATGTGAGTACCTAAGAGGCAGGTGGTAGCTGCCTGTGCAATGTGGTATGAGGTATGTCATAAAGCTTTCTCTGCATCAACAGCTTCCTCTGAGGGTCTGACATGGTGCCCTAGATTTTTACTCTGAGTGAATACACACTTTATCAAAGACCCATCTATGGAAAAATCATGTACAAATACCTGGGAAGTGACAGAGCATTGAAGGGCCTATTTCTTTTCCACAATTCCTCATTATATGAAATTAAGTTAATAGTGAATTATGCATTGGTGGAGATTTGTGTCTTAAAAAGCTCCTTTACATGCTCCATTTCTATCAGTATTCAGAATAAACCTCATTTAGGCAGAGGAGGAGGCAATAGTCTTTCCCTTAAAAATGGAAAGAAAATGGATGTGAAGTACCACTTCTTAAAGTCAGATCTATCTTTGTGACATATTAAGTTAAATGGAAAAGTGCATGCACAAAGAAGGCAGGCGTGTGGCACATGTCTGTAATGCTTATGAGGTGGAGACAAAAGAATCATTGGTTCGAGGTCAGTCTCTGATACTCAGGGGGTGACATCCTTGGTTACTCGGGACTCTTCCTCATGACAAAAACCAACACAATCAAACTGTAGAACAATATATAAAAACAGAACAGACCACTTGAGTTCAAATGAATTCTTAGATGCATATTTGTTAGCTGTCTTCGCATCAAAGAGTTAAACATTTTGCCCATGGAAAACTAAAGGCAATATGCTGAAGTGTTTAAAACAATAACTACTGCTTAGTAAGTAAGGCATGGATTAGACAGGATGCAATTTTTAAATTAAAAAAAATGTTTGGTTCAATGTCATAGAAGAATGTTGTGCCCCTTGTTTTTATTTTCATTACATAAAAATAAATAAATAAATAAATAAATAAATAAATAAATGAAGGCTTTGGTATTGGTCAGTCAATTTATGTGTGGGACACAATTCTCATTTGGGGTTGTATCATTTCTTATCTGAGTCACACCACCTTTTCCCAATCTAAGCCAAGTAGATGGATGAATCCTTGCTGTGGAAACAGTTACCTGTCTCTTATTGGTGTGCGCGAAAACTGAGGTCAGACAAACAGATGGCACTAGATTACATTGGTGCAAGTTCAGTACTGCAGAACTTGAATTACTTAGCAATGGTCAAATTAAAACAAAACAAAACAAACAACAACAAAAAATTTGCTTCTTTCAAAACCCCAGTTTCCTTTTAAGTATTCAAGACAATTTATTAAGGAGCTTAAGTTAAATTAAAAAAAAAAATGCTTTGACTCCAAAATTTAAGTTAAAGGACAAGTTACTGGGGAAAAGAATTTCTATTTTTGTTTCCACAGAAAATGAAAAGATGTGGATTCCTTCCAGACTAATCTGGTTTGATCACGCCAGACTGCCTGAAACAGAGTACGAGGTGACCCTACATTCAAAACAGCTGGACAAAGCAGCCTTACAGACTACAGCCAGAATTTCTGAATCTTCTACGAATCCCTCATGACAGCGCCCCTTACCAGCAGGAAGTAGTTTGGAAAGAACAACCCCCAAATTCCCAAATATTGTGTATAAATGTTTGTTTTCATTTAATTGGACTTTGTTATATAAAATAAATTTTAAAAAAGGAGCTATTAAATCTAATTCCAGCGTATAAGCCCAAGTAAGTAATCAAGCAACAGAACACTTTGTAAAACTCTGAGCACCCTGAGACCTACCTACTCAGGTGTGGTGTGAGAGAGCAGCACATATTTCAAATGAAAGTTTGAAATGTGCTAAAGTTCTAAAATGAAGATCTTGACCTGTGAGATACAACTCAGATAAACATATGATCATAACTATCTTCTATTTTTTTCTTATTGCATGTCTTCAGGCATCATGCTAGTAAGATACACCTTTGCAATTCAAATGTCCAGTACTCTCAAAGTTCCTATCAGTTCAGGAGTAAAATTAAAATTAGAGAGTAAATATACTCAAAAAAGAATGTTCATAACAGCATTATTTATAATATCCAGAACCTGGAAACAATATAGATGCCCCTCAATTGAAGAATGGATAGAGAAAATGTGGTACATTTACACAATGGAGTACTATGCAGTGAAAAAACACAATGGAATTCTGAAATTTGCAGGGAAATGGATTGAACTAGAAGAAACCATCCTGAGTGAGGTAAACCAGTCACAAAAAGACAAACACGGTAGGTATCCACACCTTTAATCCCAGCACTTGAGAGACAGAGGCAAGCAGATCTTGTGATTTCAAAGTAAACCTGGTATGCAGAGTGAATTCCTGGACAGATAAGAGTTACACAGAGAAACCCTGTCTCAAAAAATAAGTATATATGAACTGCTTGATGTGGTGGCTGGGAACTTAGTTCCTCTTCTACATTAGTACATTAACCATTGAGCAATCTTTCCAGGCCCCCATGTTGTCAATCCTTAAAGAATTCTTGGGAACAAAATGATCCATCTTTACTAATCTATTTTAAATAAAGGTTAAACTGTTTAAATGATGTCAGACATCTGAAATGCTTTATTGAGTGTTTTCGTTTCCAAAGCATGATGTTAATAAGTCAGAAATATTTAGGTTATTATTTATGTACTAAAATATGCTCAAAATAATATTAAAGAGAATTAAATTTTTGTTTTACTTTTGCTCATCTAGCTTCCTTATTTTCTAGATTCAGAGTGCAGAAACGTTAAAGGCTCTGTCCCTGGTCACAGAACTCCTCAAGAGCAGGGCTGGCTCCCACCCTGTTCAAAGCCGCTTCTGCTATGGCAGTACCTGTGCTGTCTACACATCAAAGAATGATGTGGTGCTTGGATGAGAATGATGCACACAGCATCATATTTTTGAATACTAGAAATGTTTGGGACAGATTAGGGGATGTGGCCTGGTTGGAGGAAGTGTATCTTGAGGGGCAGGGGTGGACGCTGATCTTTCAAAAGACTCAGGCCAGTTTTGGGTTAGCTTTCTCTGTCTCCTGGTTTTTTCTAAAGATGGGAGAGCTCAGTTATTGCCCCAGTATCCTGCCCATCTCTCTGCTGCCATACTCCCTGCCAAGATAGTCATGGACTCTAACCTTCTGAAAGTGCAAGCACCAAATAAACTCTTTCCTTCTGTAGACTGCTGTGTCTACCACAGTATCTTATTGCAGTAATAGAAAATTAACTAAAATAACTGGCAAGGGTGAAGTCCTGTGGATAAGTGATGAAACCAAAATTAATCACTGGACACCAACCCAAACTGACAAGATTAGTAAGGGTCAGGGCCAACAGCAGGACTCAGAATTCCTGATTTCTGCAGATATTCTAGTGGATTTTTATTTAGAAAAACTTCAGTCTTTAACGTGACACAGGTTTTGTATTTGTAGAAAAGAGCTTATTATTATTTTTTATTAGAAAGATCTTATTGCAAAATGATTCCAAATGCATTGATCAATAATAGTGTAAACCCGCAGATATTTATCTCTTAAAAGTCTCCATATTTTTATGACACATTTGAATGTTTAGTACTGAAACTTGAAACAGACCTTTGTTGTGCTGGAGAGGTAATGCACTCTTCAATTCCACCTATCCCTACCCACTGATTAATAATACCAAGTTTCCAGGCATATAATTAGTAATTCCTCACCCAGAGTTGAAGACTGACCAGTAAGCTGATCCTACATTCCAAACAGCTGGACAAAACAGCCCTACAGACTACAGCTAGGACAAACATACTTTGAAAAATGGTTACTAATACTTATTGTTGAAGCAATAATCTGAATAGCAATATCCCCCTTGTGAGCTTCTGGCACTACATAAACATGACATTGCTTACTAGAATTCATGAATAAAAACACCAAATTATAATTTTATGAAAATACAGGTAAAAAGACAGTCCCTGGAGATACATATTATCAGTGAGCCTGATGGAGATATATTTGTATATTCACATAAAACCAGCACTCTTCGTTGTTCTGTCGTATTAGTTTCCATTTGTTGGAGCTGTACAACATCAAAGTCATGATGTCCCTCTATATTGCATTTAGCAGTAATGTAGCAGACGACGTGAAGAAATCAAAGGGAGAGTTTCTAAGTAGATTCCTGGCAATTGAGACAGCAGGCTCTTTCATCTGCTCAGTAACTGTGGTTGCACATTGATTCAAACTCCTTCTGAGATCTCAAATGCTTTTATATTCTTAGGTCCCTCAAGCAGCTCCCCCTCCCCATACCCCAAAGTGATAAAATTCTAGTATTCGGCAGGACACCATCTTGTTTCCCCCAAAAGGGGAAGGCTTATTTTAGCTTTACTACGAAACTGCACTGGATCTCTAAGTAAAATAGTTGTCCAAATGTCGCTCTATTAAGAAATCTGGCTTTGAGTTCACTTTTCTATGCTCTGGCCACTGCAAACTGGATTGGAGGGGAAAGAACAACAAACAGCCACACAGATGTGGCTTTTTAAAGGTTCAACTCAGGATAAAAGCCTGATGGAAAATCAGTTTGGCTTATTAAATATTGAAACAAATTTAAATTACAATGCATTAATAAATCCTCATAGTGCAGAGTGACTAACCCTGTTTTATTTCTGTACATCCTGGTTATCTTTGTCAGTCACTTTGTCTTCTTATTTAACCTCTTAAATTATAGCATATCTGACAAATTCAAAGTACAGGAATTCCCTCCTGCCTAATAAAGAAAGTGGTTCATGGAGCTTGTATATCCATTTTTCAGTGTCAAGCTGTGGCTGTTCTTTGTCTAATTAATGTTTTAAGCCAAGTCCAACTAAAGTGAGGGTGAAGAGAATAAAGTGTTTTTAAAATATACCTTACTGAGATCCAAACCACATTTGGCCCATTAGAATAACATTATTAGTCCCCCCCAAACACGAAGGTAATATGTTACCAATTCACCTACCACTCAGAAGTACCTAGGGGATGGATCTCTCCTGCAATTTGGTGACCATGTGATTTGGCTGAGGATAGTCTGGGTTGATCACTGAAAGGGCTGTACTCTGCAGGGGAAGCCTCCCCTACACCTTTCCTTATATCTGTCCTTTAGAAATTGAGCTCCTCCTGGATTCCGATTTCAATAATAGCCTGAACCCAGAAATAATAGTAATAAAAGAATCACATAGAGGCACAGTACCTCAAGCTTTTCATGTTAGTCTAGAGGTAAATTGGGCAAACCCAGCTCAACATGTGGAGCCAAAGAATGGTGATTACCCTTTCACATCTTCAAAGACAGTACTGTTGATGGCTCTGCCTCCCTATGGACATAAATACAGTTCTAAAAAGAGTACAGCAGCCCCAGAGTTCATAAACCAACAGGCTCCTGGGAACACCATTCTTTGGTCATTGCTGCGGTTGCAGTTTGTGGAAGCTTGACCAATTTGCTCCATAGGAACTAGAAATTTTTAGTAAAAGAATGTCCCATCTTTCTGGGTCAGATTTTAGTGTTGCAGCATTTAGGACATGTCTCTTCCATCACTTTTCAGTGATGGGTAGTGGGGAGTGGGTCTGCTTGGACTGCTGTGCATGCTCAGCTCCTCTCATGATGAAAATAGAGCAAGAAAAGGAAACTACACATCCAAACAATAGCTATCATATGACTAAAGTTGGAAAAAGACTCCCCTTTTCGACAGTCAGCCAGCACAGCTTTGGAGATTTGATTTGTCTCATTGTTTGCTAAAACACAACATAGAGTGTTGATCCCTGAAGGAAAATAAAGATACTAAAATAGGATCTAAAGAGATGGATTAGTGGTTAGTAGTACTTGCTGCTCTTGCAAAGGACCTGGGTTCTTTTCCCACAACCAACATGGTGCCTCACAACCATCTCTAAGTCCATTTTCTGGGGATCCAACATTCTTTTCTGACATTTATAGGCACCTCATGACTGTATAGCACATACATACATGCAGACAAAATATTTATATGTGTAATATAAAAATAAATAAATATTTAAAATGAACAAAATGTTATTAAGATAGTATTAGTAAATGAAAAACATTATTCTTTCATCATTCAGAGTAAAAGCACATCTCCACTGAGGTAAACTACATTAGAATCTACAGAAATCCACATTGAAAGCTTTTCTTTTGAATTGAATTAGTTTTAGGTTCTTTGTTCTTCATGGTAGCACTTAAATGTTAATTTATTTTCCTTACTCCTTAAATGTTGTTGGAATCCCCAGACATCTTTCCATGTGTAAGAACCAACTCCACATCTTCTTGATATTCAAACTACTATTAACCACAGCCACACTGGGCAACTTTTTGTCACCTAGGATTCCCATTTTGGGGATGTGAATTATGATAGCAAATATTATTGAATTTTATTTCCTTTAAGGATAACTGAAAGGGATTTGTACCTCAGAATTCTCTGAAGATAATATTAGCAATTGTTGAACTCCTAGTATCAAATCCAAAATATGTAGTGCTCTAAACTACTACTCTCCACACATATAGCTACATATGTTAAGGCATTCATGTGACAATATAATTACATTTACTAAATAGTTTTGCAATTTGGTGGAGATAAAATACACTACCATAGATAAAATAGAGCTATAAAGGCTAAAGAAATTTTATTATATTCCTGCACATCTGGATTCTTTAATATTTGGGGTTCTGTATCACACACATATCCAAATCAGTCCACTTTTGCCTTATGATCAAGAATCATATTATATTTCAAATAGCACTTTATCTTTAATAATTTCAAGTTCTTGCCTTGCTTTACCATCAATTTACCTCAAGTAATTCAAGGTAGCTGATCAATTTTATTATTCTGTATATTTATGTAAATATTAACATTCAAAATGCTCCATTCTTCAATTCCTGTCTTTAAAGCACCTCCATTATAGAACAATGGCTTTCTCTATGCTCTTGCTAGATATGAAATCATTGATAATTTAAAGCATTATTTTGCACTCTGACCATGAGACAAATTCTTAAACTCACCATTTTATTAAAGAAGATCACTTTGTTTTTTAACTTCTCAAACAATTTCCTACTTCTCAGACGATTCCCCATCCTTTCCTCTATTCTTTCACTCAAGAAATACTAATTCATGCACTAACTCTGATGTGCTTCCACACCCCATTATTGAGCATAGCCTGTGACTGCAGCATCCTGGGGTTGGGCTGCTTGCTTTCTGTCTATGGGCACGCACCTTCTTGCATAACTGTTGTGAGACCCCACGGAGTTAAGAATTAGGAAGTGCTAGTTATCAGGAAGGCATGGCAGGTATGTTTTTATGACAGTGTACCTTCATACAAACTAAATTCTATATAAGCTACCCCATAGAGTAAATGATGATGTGTGTGTTTGAAACAACTTAACTACACAAAAAATAAGTACCTTAGAGAATTTTGATACTGAGGAATGACTGAGTACCAATTATCATGCTTTAAAAGTATGAACCAAATAAGGCATTACCATTCTATCAACCAATCACTATACAACAGACTTTAAGTCAACTAATATATATGAATGAGGTTAAAGGAAACTATAATAAGGTAAATATAATGATATTCTTTATGGCTTGTATTTTCGTCTTCTCTATAAAATGTTTGACTCCTGTGCATTCAAACCTTTGACATTATGATATGAGACTGTCTTATAGCTCATATTCATAGCATTTCTGGGATGTATGTTTCCTGTGGGTTACAAATTAGATATACCTGCAAGACCACTATTTAAATTTTGAAGTTGTTATAACATTTATTCACTAATCATGTAATTCTTTAACTTGTAATTACAAAAATTTTAATAAATTTTATAAATTACTCCCATTTATTTTGTATGCCTTATCCATGTTGTGACCTGTGAATGCAAATTCCTCTTCCTTTTGCTGTGTAGATATGACACTTGGAATATCTAGTGTGCTTGGCCATAATGGACTCACTCATAATTTAATTGATTGTTTTTTCTTGTATCATTGTTTTGTGGTCAGTAATGAGTACAGGTCTTTATTCTCACATCATAAGGCAACATTCCCACATCTAGTATGATTTGGATGGAGTTAATATCCATGGGGTAGTGATTGATTTAGGGAAGGCAGTAATGAGATTACAGCTCATGCCCTTAAAGCCTGACATCTGAAATCCTATCATTTTCCACATGAAGAAATATGTTAAATATTATAATATCTGACATGTCTATCACTGTGGGATTAGGCTAGCTATCTGAAACATTGGTTTCATATTTTGATCCTTAGACATATTATCTTCTTTTGTCTTACAAACACAGAATAATTGATTTGAGGATAATGGAGGCTTATATTTGCATGCTCTCAGTTTTAATTCCAAGAAGTATTACCATGTCCTCATGCTTTAGCTCTCTCGCCTTAAACAAAAGCAGTCAATAGTAAGCTTGGCTCTTTCCTCTGATTATGCCGGGTATAATACAGTAAGAGTATTTAATTGGGGAATTCATGTTTTCAGCATGAGACTCTGGCTTTAATGTTTCAACAAGCTGATTTCTCTCCTCTCTCTTACACATACACACACACACACACACACACACACACACACACACACACACACATATATATATATATATATATATATATATATATATATATACTCATTGTGTGGGCTATCTAAGTAACTAAACACAACAGGAAAGCATTTCTGTTGAATAATCAAAACAGTAAATTTATGAGAATGAATTTTTATTAGATTTGGTAAGGGTAGTGAACAGATATACCTCTCTTTGGAAGAAAATATTTTCTAGAATGTTTATTTCTGTATTTTATTTCTTCTAAACTTTTTGTCAAGTTGAATTCTTCTAAAGCTCCAATAACCCATTGATTGGGGTGTTATAGGCATGTGTGTCATGGGGTAAACAACAGCTTTCTGATTGTAGTTAGGAACTGTTATACAGGCAAGAACTCAGACCTGATACTATAAATCTGGCCCAAAATAGTGACTAGGATAGTCATTCAGTAGAGACTACTGAGAATGCCCTGTGAATTATTTAATATGCAGTCATTTACTGTTCACACTTAAATATTTACTTATATAGATATAACCAACTAGCCAACCATTTTTTCTTTTATTTTTAGCTCCTAACCATATCCATGTATCCCAATACATTGTTGTAACCTCTGCAACATCTCTAAGATGTAAAATTGCAATGTGTCTTATCTTAGGAGTAAGACATGCATTCATTTATCAGCACTAAGTTATACATACAGTTTTAGACTGGGTATAAACTTGTCTCCAAAGTACCAAAGAAAACAGATGCAACTGCCATCCACCATCTTCATCAAACACCTCATCTTTCCATCTTGACTGTGCTGGCTAGTATTTTGACAGCAGGATAGAAGTTTGAATCATATGGATAAAGGGACTCTCAGGTGAGGAACTGCCCCCATAAGATATGCCTGTAGGCAAGTTTGTAGTTTATTTTTGTGTTGGAATATTAGCATGGGTACACCTAGCTCCCTAGCAGCAGTGTCACCTCTGGGCAATACATGAAGAACATGAAAGCATTCTGAACAATCCATGAAGAGTGAACCAGTAAGCACAGTTTCTTCATGTCTTCTGCATCAGTTCCCACCTCTAGGCTCCTTCCTTGGGTTCCTATCTTGATTTCTTAGACTGTAGGCTATGATACAAACCCTTTTCTCCAGTGTTGCTTTTGGTCATGTTTTATTACAGCAATGGAAACCTTATCTTGTCTGTAACCAGAGAGTATTCCAAGATTTCTTGCTCCTGGCAGCACACAATTCTATTACTTCAGAACCTACAAACCATGCTTTATTCCTTTATTTTTTTGTCTATAAACACCGGGTTTTCAGCAAGCCTTGGAGTACTTCAACTATAACATGTGGATCTGTTTGTCACTACTATAATCCAATATCACCTCTCACCTGGATTGTTGCTACAGCTTCCTTTATCTACTCTTAGCCCTGGTGAAATTGTCTGTAAGCAACAGCTAGAATCATTTTAAAGTGTTTACTGCGTCAGACCACTGATAAAGTCCATCAACGTCTTGCCACATTTAGAAAATTTGGAACATTTTATAAAAACACTATGTAATCTGGTCCTCCTGTATGAATCTTCATTGAGGACTTCAGGTTTATTTTTGTCTTAGAAGCCATGTCTTAGCTGTCTGCTGTGTTCTGCATCTTCATATCATCACAGAAATGAGCGAATTCTCTCATTCAGTTCTCAGTTTAACGGTCAAGCTAGCAACACAGTCACTATCATCACATTGCCTAATTTTAATTTTCTCCATAATAGACATTACTGTTTGACATTGTTCTTGTAGGCCTCATTGATTTTGCTTTTTAAAGTACATTTATTTAGCAATTGTATACAATAAAGTACATTTATTTAACTATGCCCTTCCTAGTCTCTCCCCTTTCCTCTCTCCCTCTCCCTCTCTCCCTCTCTCTCTCTCTTTCATTCTTTCTTTCTTTTTTGTGTCATAAATCTTAATGTCAACCCCTATCTTTCCTAAATTCATTTTCATTTTTACCCCTCTTGGTCCCCTTCTATTCTTTCTAAGCTTAAAACATATTTACATGCATGCTTCATACACACACACACACACACACACACACACACACACACACAAATATATATATATATATATATATATATATATATATGATCTGAATGAGAGAGGAATGAAGTTTTTATCTGATTTTGGTCACCTCACTTTGACTTTGCCTCATACCTCTTACATTCAATATTTAGGTGAATGATCCTAGATAATGACTACCACGTCAACACTAAACAATTTGATATCACAAACCTCACACTTGTATTCCTCAACAAGCATTATTTGTTGATATAGCTGAGAACAATCTCCACATCATCTACTTAGTTTTTACTGGACCATATATAGTTTGAGAGTAAAAACACTTGCTTCCATCATGAGAATTTGTAAAAAAGTGTGATCAGTACTTGTGAGGAAACATTCTCATCATAACCACTCAAAACACAGGGTATCTAAGTCTACCTGTACCAAGGATATGCTAAATATGGAGACTTGTTTAAATGTCTTTATATTTTGCAAAGATCAAAATAATTTATTCCATTGGAGGTAATAGTTAAAAACATCAATGGGTTCTCAAATGAAGGAATATAGAAATTTCCACCATGCTTACAAAAAGCAAATAAACAAAAACAAAAACAGGACTTCTCTAATTTGTTCAGCTTCCAGGATGTTTGCTTCTTCTTTTTCTTTTCCTTAGACAGGATCTTACTATGTAGCCCTGGAAAGCCTGGAACTCTCTCTACATAAGAGGCTATCCTAGAGCTCTCAGAGAGCCACCTGCATTCTGAATTTTGGGATTAAAGTTTCATGACACTCTACTGGACCATCTCTCAGAAATTTTATTAACATGAGTAACTTTTAATTCGTGTTTCAAACCTTTAGCATTAAGTGACATCTATTTATACTTTAAGCTGCCATATACTTTTACAAAAATTATTTTGTTCTAACTGGCATGCCATAAAGTTCACAGGTAATAAGATTGCAGGCCAGGGATCTTTAGGAAGTTTTGAGAGCTGTGCAACAGTTACTATAAACTTATGTGAAATAACCTTGTGCCTCTGGGAGGTATTCTCTGCCACATTCCTAATGACTTATATTCTGTGTTGACAGACTCGACACTTCTAATCATTTCAGTTTTATAAAACAAACATGACCTACATTTCATGCATCCAACAGGTCCTTTTTGTTTGTTTGCCTTTACTCATTTTTTATACATGTTCAAACAATCTGTGTTATTATAGTGCCAGCCCATACACCAGAGAATAGTATTCCATGCTATACATGTATTATACTTTGTTTATGCACTTATGTTGGTGGTGATTTGAATTGTCTCAGTTTTTAGATATTTGGAATTTTGCTGCTTTGACCATCAGTATGTAAGTCATTATGGTTGATAATATGTTTTTTCCTTATTTTAAATAAATACTCTGAAGAGGAAATACTGTACAGTATATGGTGACATCATTTTACTTTTCAATAGATAAAGCGTGGAGACTCACAATCTCTTCACACATATGACTTTTTAAAGTCTGTCTTTTGACACCCTCATCCTAGTGAGAAGGAATAACAGTATAATACAGTCAAACAAGATGCATTAAAATAAGACTCTGGAACAGTCTGAACTTGGGCTGCAGCTCTGCCATCTGCCCATGCTGTACCATCACAATCCTGTCTACAGAGTGGAGACAATGACACTGACTTAGTCTATGAGGGCTGTTCTAACAATAGTATTGTGTGGCTGAAATAGCAAATGTTTATTTTCCAGTATGGAAACTGGGAAATCTTCATTCAAGGCATCATCAGGTGTGCTGTATGGCGAAAAGTACAGACAGCCTTACTCTCATGGCAACCCCAAATGGTGGAGGAGTAAGAAAGTTCTCCAAGGTTTCTTTTATGTCACTATTAATACCATGTATGAAAACTGTTGTATTGAATTAGCCAAATAGTCTCCTGATACAATCACATTTGGTGCGGGATTTGAATGAAAATATTCAGGGGAGGTAGCCTATAACAAAAACTATGTTATAGTGTTATTAGCACTGTTAATGAATTAATAAAGCTTAGCATATAAAAGTGCCTGACACAGTAAATTCTACATGAAGATGGGCTATTTTAATTTTGTTTTATCATTGTAATTTTACAAAGTTGTGATGTACTTAACCTAGTTATACACCTAGTTAGTTCTGGAAGATTGTTCATGTTCTCATTAATTTTTTTTAAAATTACATTGTTCATTTGTTTTTGTGTATATGTCTATGTACATATGTGTGTGTTCAAATGCACATATACACAAGTGTGCAATCAAACAATTTCTTTTAGGGATCTACTTCATCCTTCTGCAATGTGGAAACAGATACAGGATCCGGGTCATCAGTTTTGATGAAGTCACATTTTCCTACTAAGTCATCTTGCCAGCCCCTGTTACATTCTCTTATTGACTATAACTTTTGTGATATTCCTTCAGATATTTCAGTGCATTATCATCAAATCCAGGTGCCAGAGTGACAAGTACTAGCAACTAAAGCCAGTAAAGACTTGAACAGGTCAAGCCAATCTAGCAGACCACTGCTAATCATAGAGCTTAGACTACAGCTTGTGAACAAACAGTAGTCTATTTGATCCATAAAATACACTATCTAGATAAGACTGTCATGGGAAGTTGTTGTCCTTTTAAATTGTCAAGTGTGTGACCATAAAGAACTTCTGCTTCCTCCTTTTTACGACATCTATTTGTTTCCTTGTCTCATTTCTCTATTCACTAGCTCTATAGCCAATGAATTGTTAGTGTTAAAAGCAAAGAACAAATAGAAAAAAGGCAAAGGCATCATTGCCTGTTCTAGACACTTTTCTAAAATCACAATGCCCCCATTTTTCTAGAGAGGGAGCTCAGTGATCATGCTGGTCCTTTAAGAAAATCTACTGAAGAGTTCCAGAGAATGTCCCATGGGAATCTAGGTGCAAGCTGTGATCATTTTTCTATGCTTAAGTCACTCCTTCCTAATCTCTCTTGGTTACAACTGTTGAGACTCCATCTCAGTCTTCCAACAGAAAATCACATTTTACTTGGTAAAACCCATCTTCTTCATGTCTTTGAGTTAAGGCAGTATCCCTCCATGGGGGATGTGCCCACAAGGTACTTTTGTGCACCAGGAATACATCCTGGTTCCACTGTCTGAGGTCCCTTAGACTGCTCAGGCCTTCTAGCTGAGACCCATGTTCAGGGGTCTGAGTCAGTCTCATGCTTGATTCCCAGCTATCAGTCTGGGGGCCCATTAGCTCCTCTTTATTCAGGTCAGCTGTCTCTATGTGTTTCTGCAGCATGGTCTTTTCCTCCCTCTCTGCATCTGTATTCTAGTTCATCTCAGTGTTTAGTTGTGGGCGTTTGCTTCTGTTTCTAACAGGTACTAGATGAGGGCTCATGATGGTGGATAAGTTAGTCGTTGATCTCATCATCAGAGAAGCGCATCCCACCATTGCTCAAATTGTTAGTTGGAATCTCTTAACTCCTTTTTAGAACACTTAAATTTATATATTTTCTGATTTCTCTAAGATATATAAGGCATTATTGTAATTTCCAATGAAAGTCTTTAACCACTGTTTTTAGGCTTACAAGGCTTTTCATATTTTACTATCATTTCTGTTTCTAGAAAGAGGTGTAATTAATACTGTAAAATAAAACCTGTCACCAAATTATTTGATTTTTTAAATTTCCTTGGTAAATCATAATCATTGGCACTGAGAAAACATTTAAGAAATGTCAGCTGCATGACTAGAATTGCAAGAGTTTGGTGCTCTCTCTTTCTCACTCTCTCCCCCCTCTCTTTCTAGGAGTTTATAATTAATTAGAGGCAGAACCAATCAGAGTTGATATTCATTTTACAAGTAAACTGAAAGTTGGATGAGAGTGCTGAAGACTTCCTGACATGCCAATCATTACTGGATAATGAGAGGTTTGATGGGACCAGGTGGCTGGAGCTTGAGAAAGACATTCAGGGAACAAGGATTCTGAATTGTGATTCATTATTTAACATACTAAAGCCCATTTTCCCTTCTAGCATCTAAATGAGAAAGATACTCAAACTTCTGCTTTATAGATTAATAAACTATGGTTTGTAGGTTAACTAACATAATGATCCAGGATTCATCCAGATAATAAATGGTGAGGCCAAACATTAAATAAAGAAAATGAGACTCAATGCTCCTGTCTTCTTTGCAATGAATATGTATTCGGCCATACCATAACACATAACAATGGTACACAAAACATTGTGAAGAGGCTGAAAGGCTAAGATGAACTGAAATATTGAAGACTATTAGAGACAATGTACTTTTGTGTAAGCACATTCAGACAGGGAACTTTGAGAACATTATTTCACAAGATGAAAAGCAAAATCTAACCATCAATTCATGTGTTAGACAGTGACATGGAAGCAAAGGGGTACAGAAGCAGAATGGCCCAGCTTCAATTTTACTTCAGGAACTAAAGCTATTACCAGTGCCTATAAAACACATGTCAGGGCTTAGGTGTATTTTATGTTTTTTTTGGTTTCAAGATACAGTTGTTCTGGGATCTAGTGGCATTTAAAGTCTAGTTCTTTCTCCTCTCTTCTGCATTACTTTTCAAACTTCAGATATATTTGAGGTTCAAAATCTGCAAATGTCTACTAAAGAAATCAATACTCATATTTTCTAATCTAGGAAGGAAGGAGATCTCATCAGTGCTGATGCACAGTCATGGTGTGAGAAGACAGGTAGATGTTCACTTATAGGAAAGAAAGAAAGAAGAAACAGGAAAGAATAAAACATGAATTAAATCATGATATATTGCATTAAAATGATAGCTGGACTTTTCAGAGGGCAATTGCAGAGGCTTCCTTTGTTGTGAATACACTGTGGACATGGAGACCATACATGCAACTTACTGTAAACAGAACCACATATGTGGGCCTAGGACAGCAAGGTGAAGGACTAGAGGCTAAAGTTGTGATAATTGCAAAGAGCAATTGCTGTTCCTATATGCAAAGGCTCATTTTGAAGGTTACCAATTTAACCACAGATGGTGAAAACACCAACATGCTTTGGCTGTTTAGGATAAGAAGAGTGAACATGAAGAAAAGTGGCTATAACCCATGGGCTTCATCTATACAATGAGCTAATGATTCAGGATCATTCAAAAACGTAATTAAGAAAAGTAATAAGGGATTACATCAGCATGTAGAGAGAATGGCAGAGTACAAATTGAATGTCGTGATCAGAAACTCTTATGAAGGTAAGCATTCAGGAGGAGCCAACTGTGAAATACATTTTTTTTGTGGTATATTTCATCTCAGTTGCAAGAGAAATACTTAGATCTATTCTGATCTAAAACCTTGGGGAAATTTTTAAATATATTAGGCACATGATGAAACTGTGTCCTTCAGGAAAGGAATCTGTATTTCTCTGTATGGGAATGAATATTTAATAATGTTTTTCTTTGTATTGAATACAGATGATGTTGTTGTATCATTAGCATAATACATACTTGAGATGTGTTTTCTCTATAAGTAAAGGATTTGAGTTAACAAACACACATATTTGTGGGCATTCTCCCTTGGAGGAAGAGCAGAAATATTTACAAGCATTTAATCTAATGTAAAGATAGCTACTAATAGGCCTTAAAGAAAGAAAGATTAATATCTTAAAGAATGAAAACCAGTAACTAAAAATAAATAAAATATAGGGTATTAAAGGGTAGAAGGAAGAAAGATAAATAACAGTAAAGAAGGCTTGTAAAAAAGCCATAGGGAAACATTCTTATATAAACTTACTTAAAAAAAAACAAAAAAGCATAAAATATATATGTATGTGAACATACATACATGTACTCATGCCACAAAGTGTATAAGAACCTCAAGAGCTATGCACTACCTAACAAAATCCTGGTGTCACGCACAGGAAACCTCACCTCTAGTAGTTATTTCAACACTTGAAAGTTAAGACTGTATTGCTGAAGACAGCACATTTCAGACTCTGAATTTGGAAGAATCAAGCTGGAACTGCTTTGAAAGCCTCATTTCTAAGTATTGGCTCTCAGAACCAGAAGGTGCTATACAAGATGGTTAGGGAATGGACCAATTGGTAGTTGTACCCAGATGTAATGCCTATGAATTGTTAACAATGCCTGGCCCAGAAATAATGCTACAATGGCTCAAAAGTGTCATTCTATCTTGGGGAATAACTAACAGTTGTTTAATTTGACTTAAGGCCCACCCAAGGAGAGGCAGTTCATGCCTAGTAGTAGAAACTTAGCCAATTACCTACACCAAACCCTGTTGGAAAATATGCTACTTCCATTTTCTTAAACCAGTGTAACTTCTAAATAAACTAAACATTTATCCTTACACTCAGAGATAAGTATAACTCTAACCCCTCATCAAAGAAGCTCATTTTCCAACAAATACCATTAGAGATCCAAAACTGGTCAAAACGTAGAGAATAAGAAATCCAACTCGAGTTGATACATCTGTGATACAGCTCTTACTTATTGTATGGGGGCCCATACAAGAGCAGAGCCAGAGCCCCAGAATGCTTGTTGCTAGATAGTGTTCCCTAATGTGTGAGAGAAAATACATCCATGGAGTCTCAACAGTGGTTTACTGAATAAGATTGGTTAATGGTGACCCTAGTTGACATGCCAATGAGGACAGAGGAAATTTCACAAGATCTCAACTCTAGATGAAGAGCTACAGGCAGCCAAAGGCTGATGAGAGTAGAGACAGTTGAGATCCTATATAGATTGTCCAATCTCAAGTGGTCAGTACTGCAGAGATGTTCATGTGAACAAGATTAAGTAACTTGGGTTGTATATGCATGTGTGTACACATGTGCATAATATGTGCAGAATAAAAAAGAATAAGAGGTCACTAATTTGGAAGAAAGAGGAGAGAAAATGGAGTTGTTGAGAAGAGGGACAGAAATGATTTATATGCATAAAATTCTTAAAATTAACAAGACATCATGCAAGTATAAACCTAATTGCTTCACTGAAAAGCTGATCCTTGTCTCTTTCCTTGGGTGTGCCTATTTCAGAAGAGTGTTTTAGATGAGGGTAATGATCAGAATGATGTCCTAAGATGCCTTTCAGTATCTTTTACCAAAGTTAGTTTCTACACGGACAGTAAGAAGAGAATGGAATTTTTAGCTCAATTAAAAAGAAAAGAAAAGAAAAGAAAAGTCAGTTGTCTTATGATTGTTTAAAGGTTACTAAATTAATTCTTAAAGTGCAAAATTAGTTAGTAATGATATTATTCAACAAATTGTTTCCCTTACCAATGCCTATTTCTCATAACGACTTAGATGGATACATCATGATAAAACTGTTAAAACACATTAATGGCCAGTCACAGCACATTACAAGTGAGATGAGTAAACTGGACATAGAGAAAAGCAACATGGAAAATACAGTGTTTACAAAGTAATGTGGGATATGAGAACCTAAACACCAGTGATATATTTTTAACCTTTGAAGTAGAATAGAAAAGAAAATAATTGTTCAGAACTTTGGTCAAACATAAGAGCACTGAGAAAGAAAACTTGCAGTAAATAGTGATTTGTACATATAATATTAAAAGGGTTGGATAACATAAAGCCCTGGGGTCAGGGTCAATAAGAAAGTCAGCCAAATAACATTTATAAGACACTGGCCATCGAAATTATGTGCCACTCTATCTGCAGGCATTGCAGCTAACTCACTATCATTTTCTAACCTAAAATAGGCATCTTATGACAATATTATTTTTCTATAGTAAAACTGTCTTCCAAAAATATTAGATTTAATTTCCATTAATTTCCATTGACTCTAGATGATAATCCTTCTGTCAAGTGGAGAATATGCAGTCACTTGAAGGCCCAGTGGGTTTCCATTTAATTTCTTCCCTTTGCTTATAAACAACATTTGTTGCCCTGGAATCAAGATGCTTTTTAAGAATTACAGCCTCTTGAAAACAGCCTTCCATTAAAGTCATTTAAAATAATGTAATAATTGACATGATAATTAGAACTTCATTGAATGGGATACTAAGACCATATTTTCCTTATGTATTATTGGAAGAATATAGAGCTTCTGTCTTTTAAGTATCTGTTTGCACATTATTCTTTAAATTGTAAATTAAATACTCATTAAAGCTAGACAATAGGAAATTGTATAATGGATATTAAAATGTGTCTATCTTCATTGGTTATATGAAATAGTTCTGATGCCATTTACAAATAGCTTTGGTCCCAACAATTCTTCTATTTGTTGCACTCTGGCTTTAAAGGGAATGACCATACAAGAAATGATACAGACTCATTGAAAACTACTTAGGAGAAACCAAGTGAAAATTTGGAATAGTAAGTGTCATGATTTTTAAATAACTCAATGGTACCCATTGACAAAATCTGGGTGCTTAAGTCTCCATGTACATTTTGAACAAGGAAAACCTAACATGGTCCCTACTCTGTAGAAACAGAAGTATCATCCTGCTCCAATTAATCCTTTCTTCTGAACTTTTAGTAAAATACATTTTCTAGTCACAATAAAAGATTCATTTTAGCTTAATGTAGCTGTATTACAGTGACTGTGATTATTGTTAAAATTTGACTAAGTTATGAGTCCAATGAACAACTGTCCTGTGATGATATTTCTACAGAGTGACTTGCCATCAAGCTCTCTTGTTTTACCATATTTCAGGATTTCTATTCATTTCAGTAACAATCCCATGCACACAAAGACAGAATGCAAAACTTACCCACCCCAGCTCACTAAAGGCACAGGTCACCATAGTATGTGCATGAACTGATTATTTTCCTGTATCCTGAGTGAAGGTTCTTACAAGATTTAACTATAATGCCAATATCATTAAATTGAATTCTGTATGTTCAAAGACAGTCTTTAGAAAAGAGGTACTCATTTTTTCTATATCCTCTATTCATGTGCAATAGAGAATACTGTGCATTTTATGAAGATTCTTATCGCTTCATGCAGCAGAAGGCTGAACTTAGGTTGAAATACAAAGCCCTGGGCAACACTTCAGCAAAAATTACAGATCAGTACTTAGACTGGAGGAAGGGAATCTAGGACTCATAAGGAAGGCATAATCCATGACTCACAACCAAAACAAAATAAAGAAAAGCCAGGCTAGAGAGAGGGCTTGGGCAGCAAAGTACTTGCTGCAAAAGCATGAAGACATGCCTGCTTTGGTTCACAAGCACCCAGTTAAAATATCAGAGGAGGTGATCTAGGACCCCCGTATCTCTGTGCTATCCATAGGTATATATGTATGTACTCTCATGTGTGTGTATGAATATGGACACTGGAAATGAGCATCAAGAATTTTTTTTTTAATCAATTCACTTTCACCTTGTTTTTTTAAGAAAACATCTCTCAGTGAACTTGGAGCTTGCAGGTTCAGCTAGGTTTGCTGGCTACCAGGCTTCAGGTAGTAAATTTGGCACTTGCACAGGAAGCATTTTGTCTACTCACTGAGATGCCTCATAGACATGGCTCATGGACAACATCTTCATGTGTTGCTTGTTTCTCTTGATATGGAGAAGCATCATATTATGACTCGCTGTCATATGTTTCCTTTTGTTTTTTATTGCCTATGGTTTACCTCTCCTGTTGTAGGACTAGCCACAGTCAATATTGTTCCAGGAGATTCCCTCTGTTCCCATCTAGGAATTTTACAGTTTCAGATCTTATGTTCCTTGAATTCACAATTGGTTTTGTGTATGGTACATTGTGTATGTGACTGGATGGACAATTCTATGTGACACATATTGACTAAGAAGGACAGAGTATTCTGCCACATTTACTCAGCAGAGGAAAGAAATTTGTCTTTGCAGTAATGAAATGGATACACTTTCCCAAGATTGTGTGTCTTAATTTTCAAACACATAAACAGATTTGAAATTGTGGCCTGAGTATCCTTCTTTCTTGATAATCTATACTTCACTTTTGAGTAGAAATAATTAGGAAGGCATATTTGACAGATAAAGAATCAGAAGAGGGGTTTGAGCTGGGAAACAAGAGCCAACAAGCAGAGACAATCAGAGAAATGGGAATATAATGAGAGGGAGGTGAAAATCTCAAAAAGATTGAAGTGACCTATTTGAGAGAATTTTATGAAGAATTAAAAAAGAAAAAAGATAACTAAAATCAGATTCTGACTAGTGCTGAAGGCCAAGCTGACATTAAACATTGTGAACTTGGACTAAATCCAATTGGCAGAGTTGCTTGAATTTCTCTAGTAATATTCAGCAGTTCAGAAATATAGAAAATGAAAGGTTATATTAACCCAGGATTAGGAAGTGGAGTGGAGTGGAATTCAGTTACAGTAGAAGAGAGGCGAAAATATTATACAACTCCAACCCCACTGAAACACCCTGCCCAATTTCAAATTCGTTTGTACAATTCATGGTCATCTAGAGAATACTTAATACTGATTTTTTTTCTTCAAAGTTTAGCTAAACTTTTGAAACATATTTTTTGACTAAATGGCAGTCTGATTTCAGCTAATGGTAAGATTGGTATATAAATCTGTAATTTTATGCCAATAAAATACTATGGATAGAACTTCATATATTTAACAAAATTATTTGGAGCCAATGTACTTGGGAGCTTTGTGAACATCATTTAAGCCATTCCCTGAAGGGCAAGAGGTTATGTATATTGTTTTGTTTGCTTCTATGAACCACTGTACTTATGATCAGAGTTTTGCTAAAGACAGTAAAGAACTCAAGCACAGTTAACACAAAATGTTTATGGTCTACATTACATACATACTTACCTGGGTGACCAATGGCTGTGCATTGTCTGGTGTAAAGAGGCACAGTGAGCCCACCAGAGTCCCTCTCCAAGAAACCTAAGCCAACAGGGCTTGAATCTGTGAGTTATTCTGTGTAGAAAGGAACTGAAAAGGTACCTTTTCAGGTAGAGTAGAACAGAGGACATGATAGCCATGTGCTGATGAAAAACTCAAGGGGAGAAAAAGTAATGACCAAGATACAGACAGAAAAAGAGTGGACAGAGATTTACATTCTTGAGGCAAAATATTTAGCTGAGTTCAAAATATCTGGTTTCTTTTTGAAGAATTTACTGCATGGTCTTATTTCTGATACTCCAAAGTACATTCTTTAAAAGTTGAATACATTGAGTGAGTATGTATGTGTCCACGCACATACATACCACAATATGTGTGGAGGTCTGGAAACTTGTGGAGGTTGGTTCTCTCCTTCCTTTATGTGGGTCCCAGGGATTGAACTCATTGTAAAGCTTGGTGCTAAACCTTGAACATAATGAGCCATCTTGTGAACCCTGCCCTCTTTCATAATTCTTTTCTTCTTATATTTTTATCAAGAACTCTTTTAATTAAGGTCTGCTGGTAATTAATTTGCTTAATTTTCTTTCAGTTGAGAGAGTTTCATCTTCACTTCATACCTGAAGAATAGAATCTTGGTGGACAGTTCTTTTCCTTTCAGCATTAAGAAATATTTCAGTACTTCCTTCTAGGTTGCTTGGTTTCTAGAGAGAAACCAGTTGTCCTCATACTTACTTCTCAGAGATTTGGTATCATTTTCTTTCTGCTTCTTTGAACATTCTTTCTTTGTTTGTAGAATGTTCAGAAGTTTGAATACAACAGATTTGCTGACAGATTTCTGTAGTAATACATTGCTTGTACTCTAACAAATAAAGTTTCCTGAAGATCAGAATGAATAGCTAAGCCACTAGCTAACCACACACCTAGTTAGCCATAGTAGACAGGCAGTGGTGGCTACACCTTTAATCCTAGCACTCAGGAGACAGAAGCAGATGAACTCTGTGAGTTCAAGGCCACCCATGGCTACATTAGAGTGAATCTCCACTAAATACAGCTATAGATCCCTTATACTTGACACTAATATAAATAGACTATGAAAGGTACACAGAAGACAGGCTGACAAGGGATTTCAAGACCCCAGGAAATAAACACAAGTGATGTCCTGGCTGCTTAATCTGTGAATTCAGCTCATGGAGCAAGACCAGAAAGCCAAAGTGTCATGTACAGACAGAAAAACCTGTAGCCAAAGAAACAACCCAATAAGACAGGAAACTGACATATATAGTACCTCCTTCACTTTAGCTAAATTTGATACATTAATAACTCCATTCCAACCTCCATCCGTACAAAGGCTATTTGGAGCTCCTATCTCCATACTCCTCAGATACTAATGCTAAGATGACAGATATTTGAGACTGAGATTTTAAACTACTCATGACATTACATTAACATCTCCACATAACAAAGAGTGAGCTCTCTCAGGGGATCCTCACTAAAGATTTATGAGATAGTCCTCTTCCTCTCTATGGGTTTCTGCAACCTATTCTTGTTCTCTCCCTCTGCATCTGGATTTTCGTTTGACTCAGTGTTTAGTTATGGGTGTTTGCTTCTGTTTCCAACAGGTATTAGATGAGGGCTCCATGATGGTGGATGAATTAGTTGTTGAGCTCACTATCTGGGAAGGGCATTTATGATAGCCTTTCCATGGTTGCTCAAATTGTTAGTTGGCAGCAGTCTTGTAGGTCTCTAGACCTTTCTTTACGTTCAGTTTTCTCTTCAAACCAATAATGGCTCCCTCTTTTATGTTCTCTCTCTCTCACACACACACTCTCTCTCTTTCTCTCCATCCCTCCCTCTTCTGTCTTCTATTCCTACCCTGACTCAATCTTAGGAGTATTCTAAGAGATTCATATAAAGTTCCTCACAGAAGGGGGAAGGGACAAGTCCCCCAGAGCACATGGGAAGTGGGGGGGGGGCAGTGAATGGAGAGAGAAGTAAGAGAAAGAGAAGGGGAGGAGAGGAAAGCACGTGTGACTAAATTTTGCTTTTTAATTGTCATTGATATTGGATAATAAAAATCATGTAAATGGAAATCTCCTGAAATTCAAGGTATACTATGTATGTGATGATATTTTTTCATTGTTGGGTTGTAATAGTCCTCACTCAAATCTGTATATGTGGCTCCTCAGAGAAGTGCTGATGCTACTATATCCTAACTTTAAAGACAAATGTTTAAATAAAATGAGAGCTGGGCATGGTCACACTAGCCTATAAGTCAACACTCAAAGTAATGAGGATTGTGAATTCAAGGCTATTCTCAGAAAAGAATAAAAAATAAGATGAAATGATAATACAATTTTTGTATTATCTATGTGGGTGGTATTAGGAATCCCTTTGTGAAGGCCCTGAAAAATTGCCTCAAAATTTTAATAGAAGGAGCAGAATAACAAATTTATATCTTGTAGCATGAAAGTTATAAAGCCAATGACTTTTCTGTGTGTTAGAAAGTTAGGAGATGAACTATCAGGAACTTCCACAAGGCCACATATTGTTTCATTCATATCTGCACAGAGATCTCACTTTATGCAGATTTTCAAATTATAATTATTTCTCATTTGATAGCATATAGTATGCATCTGTTATTTGGTCTCATTTATATTAGGACAGATAGGTGGACTAATATACTAGAAAAAGCTTTCACAAGTTCTACCTATGTGGGAGGACAGGAAGTCAAGTCCAGGTTTTTTTCAGATTCAGTAAAAAAGGAGGAGAGACACACACACACATACACACACACAGAGAGATAGAAAGAGAGACAGAGAGAGAGTTGGTACTACTTTGCTCACTAACTACCTCTTTCTTTAGAGGTATGCATAACTATCACATGATTTACTTTGTATAGAGGAATTGAAAAGGAAAAGCACAAGCCCTACCTGGAGAACTGAAGCACCACTATGAAGAAACTGAAGTCCACTTTCAGCTGAGTCAATTCCACCTGTGGCCAAAATAGGAAACCCAGGCAAAGCATGGGCAATGGCAGTCACAGCTCTCAAAGCAATAGGTCTGATGGCAGTTCCTGCAGAAAACAATGAAGCTTAGTGGTTAGAATGTCTGGCACAGGTGCACATTGCCTTATATTTACCCTTAAGCATTGGCAACATTTTACTAGACACATTTCCAATTTCTTTATTTGTTTCAAAGTGTTTTAACTTTTCCATGAATGTGGTTTTAAGAATGCAGATGCTATGCTATTATCAAATCTAGACAAATTACAAAGTAGATATGACAAGCCTAGAACTCTCACATAAAATACATACAAATTATGGTTTGATATACAGTAATGTGCAAGATTGTATGGAGCACTCAAACATCTCTTTGAAAAAGAGCCAGGGAACAGAAAGTTTTGAAAAAGGGAACAATCACATGCAGTTATGTAAATAGCCATACAACCCTGTTGTTTTTAAAAAAGTGCAAAGGAGTGGGTGTGAATGTAGAGGCTATAAAACCAAAGCACTGAGGAATGTACAGATTCTATATTGCTTTCTGTATGTATTTTTCAGTTTGAAGCTGCATGGTAAGCTTGATGTGGTTTTACCTGCTAGAAAAATTCAAATAAAATTAAAGAGATTAATTTGACACATTTAATTAGAATATATTTGTCTTCATAACCATATCTATATATGTTATACATATCCTAATTAGTTAATATTACCAGTATGTTAGCCTCTGCCCTAACAGACATAAAAACTGCATAATAGACAGAATGCACTATAGTGATTTTAAATATGAGTATATTGTACTGAAGCTACTTTGGAGGCTAACTACATCCTAGAGTGAATTAATATTTTTGTCATTGAGGAATATAATCTTATATTCTCTGTGATCACTCAAGTTAATGATGCATTCAAAGTGTTTTCTGAATTAAAGGTAGTTCTAATTATGAAATAATATGACTTTGTCTGAAACTAGATTCCACTAAACAACACAAATATGCAGCTGGCTCAGACTCCTATTACCATGTCTACCACCTCAAGCTGAGCCATCAGTCTGGGACGGGGGTTGGGGAAGACTGTTACTTACAGGAAGCTCATAGAATGTTCCTTGCAACCAGTAGCTTTTCATCTGAACAGGGTACACACTTTATGGTGATGATAACAGCAGTAGTTAAGAAAAGGCAAATCCATGGAGACAATAAAAAGATCGGTGATTGGGGAGAGGGGGTCAGGGGAAGGAAGGATGAGGAGGCAGAGCTAGAAGGATTTTAAGAAAGTTAAACAAATGCCTGATACTATAATAACAGGTGCCTGTTGTTAAATATAAATCCAAGTCTATAGAACATAAATCACTGAATGTTCACCCCAGTAAAAACTGTGGGCTTTGGCTGATAATAACACCCTGATGTAAGATTCCTTGTCTCAACAGTTATACCCCTCTGGTGCTGACACCAGATGCTGACATGTGTTTGGGTTGCTGGTCCATGAGGAATCTTTATACCTTCTTTCAATTTTGTTGTGAACTGAAAACTACTCTATGAGATAAGTTCTTTTACAAATAAGTGGCTTTCTACTTAAGATGTTCATATCAAGTGGGTGTTGGGAATTGAACCCCAGTCCTCTGGAAGAGCAGCCACTTTCATATTAAACTAAATTTATACATAATAGTTGATTCCTTATTATCATTAAAGGTGTGTATGGAAATACCTACTTGTTTCTCTGTTACCTAAAGCTTCCTAGAGATTACTCGATACTGACACTTCAGGATTCAACAACAGATGTTTAGAACACAGTGTATTTAGTTAAACAAAAGAGGAACTAGACATCAGGATTTTACTTTTATGACAAAATATTTATCAATGGTTCTTTTTCGTCTTTACATTTTAATAGGATAATATAGCAGGTAAACTATTGCACTCAGTAATGTACGCTGTAGGGATAATAAAATATATCTAACTATGCATATAGAAAAAAGGAAATCTGTAGCATAATTATTCAGATAGACAGCTAACTACATAACATAACAGACTGTTCAATACATACTAAACCAATGGGTTCTTGTTATACATGTTACTTTGAACTAATAAAAAATATTGAGATTCCTTTTCTTCTCTTATTTAGTTCACCCAAGAGACTTTAGTAAACTTGAACTAAGCAGATAAATAATTTATTTCTCACTTCACTGTTAGAAGACTATCATTAACACTAAGGGGTAAATTTCAAAGTGGTATACAGGGATTTGTCAGTATATTCCAATTGATATTAATGGACATCAAATGGCAAAATCCCAGGATACAGCTTTGAAAATTTAACCAGTTACAGTTAAAGGGCAACATTATTACATGAGTTGTTAAAAACACCAGCAAATTCTCATTGGCATTTGAAGATGTTCAATTAGGTCAATACGACATTTTCTATTTTATGTTTTCCTTCCATTTCTAAAACTTTTCTAATGTGCATAATGAACATGGAAACCTTTCAAACTAATGATGGTATCTTTTTCTTTTTTTTTTTTTTTTTAATTAAAAGGAATTACATTTTCTGTGGAAATATGAACCAAAGGTGAAGTCACAGATCTCCCTGAACTTGGGGAAGAATTAAGTCAGCTTTTACTTATGTTATTATAAACTCCATTTGATTAAAAAATAACTGACTCAATAGGACATATAACCTACCTGTCTCAGCATTGTTATGGAAAATGTGTTTTATAACATGGTTTTTATCCACCAGGAAGTTATATATATATATATAAAAGAACACTAGAGGAATATATAGGAAATTATCATGCTTAAATGCAAGACAAAAATTTCCTAATAGTTTCAAGATGAGAAAAGTAAAGAGATGAAAGATTCAAGACAAAAATTAAAATTGAGTGTGAAGAATGTACATGTATCCATATAAAACAGAACTGCACACCTATCAATTAAAATGAACAGAAACTTCCAGAACCCCAACTGCTGAGATAGTGACTTCAAAAACATTGTCACTATTATGGTTACTGCTTTTAGAACAAAGAAGAATAGGAAAGAGGTAAATAGCCTGAGAGAGGTGAAGACAGACTCCATCCTATGGAAAACAACTAGGTTTAAGTCAAGAAATTGAATTCCTAATTACCTAAATTAACTAATAGGTAACACATAATTTAAAGTAACCTGTTATCTACATAGGGTGGCCAGAGAAACCTGATGGAAAATCCAACAAAAGTCAAGTTATTTTAGGTCTCTGCATCTTGAAACAAACTAAAGGCTCAAAGAAAGGAAGGAGGGAGAGAAGAGGGGAGGGAGGGAGAAAAAAGGAAGGGCTGAAACAGAGCTTTGATTTGCAACATTTGACCAAGTATTCTGGTTTGCACAAAAATGGCTTCTTGGAGTCATTGATGGGATAGACTTAACTTCCTATATAATAAATATGCTAATACATATACTAAAGCCTTCATGTAGTCACAAATTAAAATGCAAGTGTGTTGAGTTACATATGCTTGATAAATATTACAGAGCATTCTCAGATTGACTACATTTTAGAAAACAATTATAACTGAAAGAATTTGAATTATATTAAGAAAGGTGATTTCTTTTGAAAAATACCGAAGTTTTTGGATACTGTCTTCATATTATTCGCTATAGTACTATCACTTGGTATGCATATAAGAACACATTGTGACTTATGCTTCTTACTTAATGTTCTTTTGTTCATCAACCTGTTCACAAATATATTTTTAAACATGTATATGTCTTTTTTCCAATTTAAATCCAATTTTTATATTCATGATACCCAAAATGGAAGCCTATTTTATTTTAGAAGACTGTCAAAGAATGTAAGTTCCAGCAAACATTGTGGACCACAAGAAACTAAAATCATCACTGTTTGATATCATATATTTTATTAATATGAATTTTATGAAGATATCACACAGGATCAATTACAGTCTATGACAACATGAGTCAGACATTGGGGTCAACCCTTGAGGCTTAAATAGTGACTATGCTACATACATCTTCATTTTGCTGAACTTCAATTTTGGCACAGGCCAAACAATGAAGATTGTAATAATGTCATGGAATCGTTCTGTAGGTGAATTTAGTGTATTTCAGGGCCTATACTAAACACAAGCCTGAGAATATGATCTGTGCATCTCTGAAGGGCTATTAATTCCACAGAGACCATTTGGTTAGTTCCCTTTCATGCTGTCTTCTGTGTGGTCTTCTGCATTTAGTGATGCAATGAAACTGACTTTTATTTAAAAAAGACAAAAGCATGATGCCTACCTTGATAGACCTTTATACTCTCTGATATCCTGAGAGGAGCAGACATGCCCTCCCTCTTTTCTTCTAACAGCTGTCCTTTACCAGTGTCATAATATTGATCAGATTACTTTTGAGTCTAAATGTGCAAACCTCAGAGTTCAAAATCAGTACATTAACATTTTTTTTTAACATGAAAACGACCCAGGCACTAAACCAATCTAAAATGATTTTTTTAATGTTAGAAGTAAAGTTCTTCTGGTTAAAAAGGGAGGAGAGATTTATTTCACATGACTGAGTCATTGAAGGAGAAAGGGGAATTTTTATAATGGGCAAGGTAGTGTGGAACGTATGCTAATTTGGGATAACTGGAATTTTGAATAGTTGAGGTTAATTCTTTTTGTTATTCCCCCTAATTATTTGACTTCAAGGATAGCTACGATTATACAATTAATTGATAGAACTAAGTCCACATAAACTCCCTGATAACAGCTCAAAGCTGGCAATGGAAAAGAAGCCAGGTTGCAACACTTGCTTGTGCTTACTGCATATACAAAAGAAAAATTCAGCTTTAATTTGTTTGTATTAATTAAAATATAATGAAGTAAGTGGGTAACAAATTCATTAGAAATTGAATTTTGACTGTCTAATTGTTATAACACCCAGAAGGAAAAAATGTATGAGCAAATCAGGAATTTCAAAGATTTAAGAGTTGAAAGATTGATTTTTACAAAATACACTTAAATCAAGTAGCAGCAAATTTATGCTTCATGAAAACAAGTTTAAAATGTTAATGAAGCTAATATACTGATAAATATGTGCAGCAGAACTACTTAAAAATACATCTTTACACATGGATTAAGATCCTCTGAGAAAAATGAACATAATTCAAGCAGAAACTGTTGCACTAAAAGGATTGAGGATTATATGCAGATATGAAATCAAAGGAGAGAAATGGGGAAAACCAAAAGCATACAAAACTGCTAGTGCTATTTTAGTCTTTTTTCCCAAAGCCGAATGTTTTCTTATTAAAATATTTCGATTTTTGTTGCTATTAGAATATAGTTTTGAAGTTTTAATACCTTTGCAGCTTTGTTTATCTGCTTCTTAAGAATATCCAATATGCCTGCAGTCAATTAATATTCAACAGGCATTTTATTTGAAGCAATAAAATTAATAATGCTCACCAAGGAACAGAACACCCCCTTCCTTTCTGAGAGTCTGGTAGAGACTGGTGCATTCATTCCAATAAATTCCACAGGCCAGCATCCTTTACACTTTAGCCTTACAAGTATATGAAGATTGTCACTGTCGTGGAAATGAAAGTTTATGCTAAATACCATATCTGAAGTCAGTTTAAAAAGGGATGGGTTTGCTGGGCAGTGGTGGAGCATGCCTCTAATCCCAGCACTCAGGAGGCAGATCTTCGTGAGTTCAAGGCCAGCCTGGTCTACAAAGCTAGTTCCAGGACAGGCTCTAAAGTAACACAGAGAAACCCTGTCTTGAAAAACCAAATACTAATAATAATAAACAAGAAATAGAGAGAGAGATGGGCTTGAACTGTAAGGCAAACCACGATATGCAGGTACCTGTGCTTCCATGATTATTGAGTATAACAACTATGAACAAAGTTTTTATTGTAGTCTTAAAGAATAACAGAAACAGGACTGTGGAATACTGAGAGCTGAATTGAAACCCAGAATCATTAGTCTGAGCTCACTTATTTATAGAATCATGACTTGGAACAAGCTCCTTAATTCCCTTAAATGTAAGCCTTCCCTATTTGAAAGCAGGGAAATTGATACCAACAGTATTAGAGCAAGTGATGTGGCCTTTCTTTCTTTTTTCTTTGGTTTGTTTGTTTTTTGAGACATGGATTCTCTGTATTGTTTTGGAGCCTGCCTGGAACTCACTGTGTAGACCAGTCTGGCCTCAAATTCACGAAGATTTACCTGCCTCTGCCTCCCGGGTGCTGGGATTAATAATGTGTGCCACCAATGCCCGGCCTTAAGTGCTATAGTTTATAGAAAGCACATTGCTTGGATTAGTTTGTAGAAACTAATATTATTGTCAATGCCAGATAATATTCAGCATAAATATTCAGATATAAAAAATATATGGACAATGACTTAATATTAATGGGGTTGATTGGGGACACTTGGGGAATCCATGCCAATTCTTAATCCACAAAATTATGATTGTTCATATCTGAAGTCTCTTGTTTAAATGTGAGTTTTTGTGATTAAATGTTTATTTGTATTTCAGATGTAATATGTAATATTTAATACAAATATACAAATATCTTTCTATCCAAAAATTCCATATTTTTTGAGAAAGGGTTTCTCTGTATTGCTTTGGAGCCTGTCCCTGTCCTGGACCTAGCTCTGTAGACCAGGCTGGCCTTAAACTCACAGAGATCTGCCTGCCTCTGCCTCCTGAGAGCTGGGATTATAGGCCTGCACCACCAATGCATTAATATATAGATGCAAAGTTATATATGTAAAAATATTTCCCAAAGTATGTTTCTTTTCCTTCCTTCCTTCTTTCCTTCTTTCCTTCCTTCTTCCTTCTTCCTCCTTTCCTTCTTTCCTTCCTTCCTTCTTCTCTCTCTCCTTTTTTTTTCATACTTTCTTTCTTCCTGTCTCTATTTTTATTTTGGTTTTAGAAAAACAGCAAAAACTATTAAATGCTCATGAGATATTGTGCTCCTTGACAAATTAGATTTAATCCGTGCTATAGTATTTAATGGTAAGAATAAAGTACTAGCAGCAGAAAAAATGTTCTTATTTCATTATTAATTAAACTTCTGTACATGAAGCTTGTGTGTGTTTTGAATTTTGTGTTCAAAACTGTTGAAATAGTTTGAGGTGAAAACAGGCAAGTTTAACAGAGAATGGGTTGAAGAGAAATTTTCAATCTTTGTTACTGATACCTATATTGTTTTATCTCTTTGATAAGAAGATATTTATAGTTTACTTCTGCAAAGGAAAAGAATGGCCATATTTATATAAAGTACCTATTTATTATATAATACTAGATATTACCAAAGCCCATACTAAGAGAATTTTATGTGTGTGTTGGTAATTGTGCCTATCCTCTGTATATTCAGAAAAGCATACTTGGTTTCTCACCCACTATTTGAAGTATGATTTGTAAGAAGTTTGAAACTGGGTGAATAGGATGAGCATTCATTTTCTCCCTATCCTTGTTTCTCTACACAATGAGAGACAACGTGTTCAACCATAGATAGGAGATCTGCATCAATCTCCATCTCTGAAGCTCAGGGATTATCATTGGTGGTGGTGGTAGGGTGTGTACGCGTGTAAAGAACATAAGACTCAGAGGATGAGGTAATGCTGGATTCTGGATATGACATGGCTGCTATATGCATGAACGCAAAGCAGCTGTGATTATTTGCAAAACCTGCACAAGATGAAGCTAGGTAAATATCCTAGCATGGAAGAAAGAGAATGCTGACATCCTGGGCTCCAACTCCTCGGGCAGTTGATGGCTGCCAAAAAAGAGTTATTTTCCTTGTAGGGGTGACCATTGGTGGGTTGCCCTTGTTCCAGGGGATGACTCCATGCCCATGCACATATGGGCTGTACAAATTAGATTCATTTGAGTTATAAAAAGAGCTATGAATTTGGGAGAAAGAAGTGCTGGGGCACCAGGGAGATTTGTGGTAAAGGAGTATAGAAATGATAAATATACATTGTAGATGTAGATGATTTTCAAAGAACTGAGAAAAACAAGAACTTTAAAAATGAAAGGTAGCTAAGAAGAAATGATTGTTGTGTATTTTTGTTCTTGATTTTTGGCACTGGCATTAATACCCATGGCTCAGCATACACAATTGTTTCTATTGCACTTTTTCTTATCTTTAACAAGCTGGCAATTTGTAAATGACGCCAGCTAGGTTTGGACTTGCACATCTCTGGAATATGTATGGTGAGGAAACTTGTAGGATGGACTAGAAAGACTTTTTAATGAATGGAATCATTAGGTATCTCCCAGTTCAAACCTTGAGGATGCTGTGAATGTGGACATGGCAGTTTTAATATCAACTTTACCTGCTCAGTGGAGTCCAACAGAAACCAGTGATTAGGTCAACTTAGAAAGGAAAGAACTGTCATTCACATGGACTTCTTATACTAAGTAGTTGGTATATAGTAAGTAGACAGTAGCCTCTATTTTCAACACGTTCTAGTTGGCAATTTTCTTTGAATATTGTATATATTGTCCTGATAGCATCACTGTGAGGTGGGTATTTTTTGCCTCTATTTATACAGACACACAAGATGACACTGAAGGAAGATAAATATCACATGCTCAAGATCACTCTGTTAGAAAAAGAAAAAGTGGATTCAATATTTGAATGAATGTGCAACTGAATCTCTTCCTCTACTCTGTTATTAAGTTCCATGTTATATTTCGTCTTCATTTTAAGTGTCCAATGTAAATTAAGTTACAGAAGGATGAGTTAATTTTTATAGCTAATAAAGATGTATTACCCAGGTATGATAAACCAAGAATATTAACAATGAATTAATTGTTGGATAGAAATTAAATTAGAGCTAGTGCAGTTCATAATTGCTATGAGAGTGACCATATGGCCCAGTTTTCCCAGGAGAGTACCTGTTTATTATACCTATGCTGATTGATAATTGTCTGATATAATTATGAATAGCATTCTCTTTCACTTGAGAAGTGTCTCAGTTGGGATGCAACATTATATTACCACAGTAGCTAAAACCTGCCATAATTACATCTAAGCACAAAAGGAAAACAGAAGTTACAGAAGACAATTGAAATTTGACTTAAGACAAAAGGCATTGCCAGTGAGTAATTTGGAAACTCCATGTAGTGTGGATGGAACCCTTGGTGTGAGGGGTTCAAGGTCTTTGCAACTGTTACTTGAAGAGAAAGCATAGCAGCTACTTGGCATCTTCAGTCTGTTCTATTTTTCACCTGTAGGTGGCCACCACAAGCTACACTTATTAAACAACTCATTAGTAGCATTTTTCAATACTGTCATCTTCAGATAATTAGCAATTTATTTAAATAACCAATTTCTGTAGAAATAATTGCCATGAAATGCCCTGAACCTACTTTTTATAAACTATAATAAAAGTGTTAAGATAATCCCTGACATTTGCAAATGCCATTAGTTCACCTTTCTTTTTGATAGTGCTATGGCATTATGTTTAAACAATTACCTGATAACACAGCAGTTTAATGAAACAGTACAGTAAGCACATCTTCAGCATGGCCAGAGAGGACATGCAGATTTAAAAAGAAATCCAGTATGGAGACATGTTTACACAGAGGAAAGACATATCTGGAAGAATAAGAATCACTGAGATAAGTAGACTTTTGTCATTTCTTGGTTTCAGTTCACATGGTAGAAACTACAGAAAACATCCTTTCTTCAGAAATACAAATGAAACTGTGAGTGTTAATGCAGGTTACTGACTTTTGCAAAATAAGGTCTTATACTGCTGTAAAGTGTGCCATACTCATGCTATTGACTTTACAGTTTCCCCACCGTATAAAACTCTTAATTTCTTATATCAACCTTAAACATTTAGGAAGAGTTTTACTTTAAAAAGGGCTACATTGTCAAAGTGTAGTCAAGCTGTCAAGGAAAACCATAAGTGGCTTTTTCATTTCACACAGTATTTTGTCCTTAACATGGGTGGAGTTGTCACTCTTTTCCAGGTGGTGGTATTTTAACAGGTCTTTTTGTTAGAAACCACTAATGAGAGGACAGTGTTTCTTGTTTGCAGTTGACAAAACTCATTGAGACTTTCACAGAGTTTAAGCTGTTAGTTTTAATATAACAAAAATATTAAATCCAAAATCTGTGGCAATATCAAGTTTAGGGATAAACTGAAATTGATACTGTTTAGTATCCGGTGGTGAGAAAATTGTCCATGCTATTTATATGGTCACAGTATCATAAGTCTCAGAAGTATTATTTCCACTTTAGAGATGATGGCAATGTAGATCCCACAGTTAAACAGCTTTTCATGGAAGATAGTTAGCACTGTGTGGCCAAGTAATATGTCATGATAATAAAACAATCCATTGACAAAGTCACAGGAAAATCCACTGCTATGACTGAATGCAAAGGGTTTCCTCTATTTCTCAATAACCACAAGCTCCATCTTCTCTCTCTCTCTCTCTCTCTCTCTCTCTCTCTCTCTCTCTCTCTCTCTCTCTCTCTCTCTCTCTCTCTCCCTCTCCCTCTCTCTCTCTCTCACACACACACACACTAGCCTTCTGGTGACATTTTTGAACTGTAAATGTTAAATGTTTAACTATTAAATTTAAAGAGACAGACTATTTTATAAAAACCACTCTAAACCAGGAAAGGGTTGCAGGATTTGGTGTAGAAAGCATTCCTACTGTGAGCAAATGTTATCACACTCCATAGAAAGGCATCCTTAAGCATGTACTTAGAAATAGTGATGTGCAGAGGAGAAAGGAAGATTATAATGACTTCAGAGGTGCCGATTATTTGAATGACACTTTACCCATGGAGAACACAGCATAAGCAGAGTGAGCATCTTCTTGAGGACAAATGAAGGAATATCAAGAAGAGCTCTGCATCTACTAGGACTGCATCATTTCTTTCTTTGGAAACCCATGACTTCTTTGCTTCCTGAAATTTGTGATGTTTTCCCTGAGGGTGGATTCATGGCCAGGGTGTCCATGGTAGCACTGGCTGTCATGTAAACCTTTCCTTTCATTCTTAGCAATGCATTCTTTTTTCACTTGTCAGTGAATTACATGTGTAAATCTCTGTGTACTGTGATAAACCCATGTCCCTCACAGTCTGCTGAAACCTGGTTGTAAAGCAAAAGGGCTGTGCTTTATTTTCTTTGGTGGGCTAGACAGTTCTCAAAGACGTACCTTGTCTCAACTGAGATTCACTAATCTCTGCAAAATAGATAAGTAGCATTGGTACAGGAGGATTTCTGGATTTACTGACAATTAAACTTTCATTTATTTTCAGTTGATCAAAAAGTATGGGGAATTATTTTCAATCAGAATTACTTCATGTAACCAGCAAAGAGCTGGGTTAGCAAAAGACAACAGTAGAGGTACTCTCAACAAAAATGCAAGGATGAGGGAGATAATACAGAAATGAGCAATGCATGAACATATGTCTTATTGTATAACAGCCATCAAGAGCAGAGGGGCAGACAGGAAGACTGAGTTACTAAAAGGTTTTCAGGAGATAGATATAGGTAGGACCTAGCTGAGTTCTACAAAGATATGTAGCTAGTGTTGGTAACTAAGATACATATGACACTAGCTGGCAGTGAGGCCAAGGTAAGATCAATTGCAGATTTGGTAAAGGACACATCAGGTTTGTGAAACAGTTAACGGCTAAAGCCAGCAACCTCAGGGTGGGAAAAATATGCTCTGGTGTTCTGTGATCCTGCCCAGTGGGCAAGGGCCAAGATAGCATTCTCCTCCAGATACAGCATTCATTGTTGGTGATATTCTAGTGTGCGTGTGCATGTGCGTGTGCGTGTGCGTGTGTGTGTGTGTGTGTGTGTGTGTGTGTGTGTGTGAGAGAGAGAGAGAGAGAGAGAGTGAGTGTGTGAGCACGTACACATTTATGTGTCATGTATCTTCCCCCAATTAATTTCCACCCTATTTTCAGGTATAGAAACTTACCAATTCAGCTACACTAGCTGTGAGCCACCCTCAAGGATGGATCCTCTTGTCTCTGTCTCCTCAGTACTAAGTTTCCAGACTATGCCACTATGTCTGCTTTCTTCCTTCTTTCCTTCCTTCCTTTTTTCCTTTCTTTCTTTCTTTTTTGTTTTTAGTTTTGTTTTGTTTTTTCTGAATGCTCACTAGGGATCCATCTCAGGTCCTTATGTTTGTGTTGCACACTCTTTACCAACTGAGCCCTCTTCTAAGTCCCATGACATTTGTTTTTTAAATTATTTTTAAAAATACTACCTGGTATTAGAATAATCATGTTTGAGTCAAACTATCAAAAAAATAAATGGAACTTAGATACAATATTGCTGTTTTAATAGTAATTCACAAATTTTAATGAATTAATATAACTGTTATTAGTAAAGATATTACCCAGAATAATGTAAAGAGAACATATACTTCTCATAGATATACCTGTGTGTATGTAGCCTTTGTTCATATACTAAATCTTCTCCTACTTTGATAAAAATATTAGAATTTTCTTTTAGACTGACTAGATAAGAATATTACGTTCTGCTCTTTCAGAACATAAAATGCATGTAATGGGAAAAAAAGGAAGGCATCCACTCACTCAACCTTCACCAGCTATCATCAGTCCCAGAATATATCATTGTCTCAGATGAATTTATCGTTTATCAAATATTATAAATATGGTGGACACTGCATCGTGAATACAATATAGCACATGATTAAGGGAG
This sequence comes from Phodopus roborovskii, assembly GCF_943737965.1. Classification (NCBI taxonomy): domain Eukaryota; kingdom Metazoa; phylum Chordata; class Mammalia; order Rodentia; family Cricetidae; genus Phodopus; species Phodopus roborovskii. The sequence continues at coordinate 12,793,145 of NW_026126424.1, forward strand.
AGGATTTTAACACTCCATTTCTTCACAAGTTCATAGAGAACTCGCATACTGAGTGAGGCCACAAGAAGACACTCCATCAGGGTAGCACAGCCCCCTTCCTGAACAGAGGACAATTACATGGAAGTTATGTTTGTATGTCTGTGACGCTTCTGGGTTGACATGGGCATAAAACTCTCCTCAGGGAAATGGGTGGCTAGAAATTAGTAGTTACTTTAATAAACAACTGAATGGACAAGAACTTCAAATGCACATATTTTAGAGTGGCCCATTTACTGTTTGAATTTCCATGACTTTTCTTTTTGAAGCAATGATGTTTGAAATCATATTTAAGCATGTATACACTGGCCTCATACTCACTAATTCACACACCAGCCTGGATGGGCACATATTACTAGTTGATTAGGAATGTGGATACATGGAGTACAAAGCTGATTAACTCTAAAGGCAGATAACATGGATACACTGTAAATTTAAGTCTTTACTTCTGAGCTAACACATCATGCTAAATAGTACTGTATGCAGAAAAGCACAGTAGCAGCCAGCTACAAGTCATGGGACCCTCTACAGACTGGTAAACTAAGAGGAGACACAGAGCCAAATTTCAAAACTGTCACCAAATGATCATCTATATTATGAATATACAGTAAGTTTTTCTGCTTTTTGTTATAATTGCTAAATTGGAATATCTGTATTTCTACTAAACAAGAGAGTAAACACTCAAGGGTGTTATTCCCTTTAAGACCTCATAAGTTTATCTTCCCAATTCAATCCTTAAAGACTATCTGGCTTACAGCTTTGTTGAGTGTGCCATGTATTTGCGATGAAATAGCCTTGCTTTATATCACTTTTACAACCCATTATGTTTTTTGATGAAATTTCAGTCTCTTGTCAAAATGAGGTCATTACTTTGTTGATTGGCATCTATGTCTGAGCAGGTTGGCATGCATGCAACTCAAGCTGATTCAACTCACTGCCAAATGGCAGTAAGCTAACTTATGCTTGCATAAGCTTATTATTGGGCCCAATTTGGTGGGAAAGGGATATTTCATCATAGGGAATGCACATATCTAAGCAAAATGTAATGCATATGTTTCTCTTCATTCTTGGAAGCTCTTTTGCTTTTTAGTTCTGCCTTAGGTATTTCATCACTCAGATGCCTAAATTTCATAGCCTAATTCCAAATATCACTTGACCATTTAGATTTGGGCCTTGGGCATGGCAGATGTTCTGAGTATGGCTACAACATGGTTTTTCTTTCTCACAGGGAGACTTTCTAGTAAACGGTGTCAAAATTGCTATATGTTGTTCTTTTCCCCCCGTAAAATTCTCTGTAATTGAGAAGATGCTGATTGATGTCAAATTATAACACAATTCTTCAAAGCTTTTCAAAGGTACCTGAAAATCAGTGTAAATAGGCCAAACAGTTGCAATGGGTGCCATTTTTGGTACATTGTTTTCATGGATACAATAAAAAGGAGAGTAGAAGTACTGGCATCTCACAGGTGGGATGTGGCAGCAGATATACTGGCTTGCATTATAGATTATTTATAAACTTAGGACTATAATCAGAGGACTTGATTTATTCATATTTGTTAAATACCCAAGCTTATAGGGGAGCTCTGGAAATCTGATCTTGCCAGAGAATGTAAAAGTTTCAAGGGGCAAAGGAGGGTGCTTCTAACATCTAGCAGGATCAGACTATCAGAGGCATGTACGTGGTTGCCATCACCAACTAGGAACTACAGACTGTAGGTAAACAATATGCTAACAAGTTCTGTTATTTACAATGGCACATTTATGGAGAGTCTAATGCTATAATCAATGATTACAAGCTCACACAAACAGCACTGGAATAACTCTACATGGTGTGTTCAGAAGTAAAATAATTTACAATTTGAAATCAATAGCATTTATAGACACTTGAAAATGTCACTTAGAAAAAGGAATGTAAGTGTTTGTATTCTTCTGAAGCACTTTTTACTTCTCAGGTCTTTGTTATTCCTTTAAAAATCTCCTGACGGTAAAAGCCAACATCTCTCCAGTTAGGGAACTGCTTTCCAGATAGTCAAATACATGATCAGGATATTTGCAATCTAAAATTTCTACTTTAATGCTTCGTTCTCTTATCTTTCCTTTTTTATATTCTCCTTCCTTCTAGCCCACAATGTTTTTATTTGTAACTTTCCCCTTCACTTTTTTAAGTATTTAAAAACATAGGCTTTGGTAAAAATACTTTCCACTACAAGGTATTGGTTTGATACATTCCTAAAATACAATATCCCTTATAATCAAAAGTATAGAAACTGGATGGAAGTTACATAAGGGTGCTCTTGCTAACTTTTCAGCTTTGGGTAAATTAAAAAACAATCCTAAAACAGTAAATTACTTTTTAAAATATCACTTACAATTGCATTCTTATTGCTGACATAAAAAATATCCAGTAGTCTATATTATTTGGCAAAAACAAAGGTTCAGACTTGTAAAAGGTAGAAAGATTTTCTTGAAATCTAACCCCATCACTTCTTATTGATTGTAATTTCCTACTGAGATGTAGCCACAATCCTATCTATCATTTGCCAAATGACTCAATATGCATAAATTGTTTTCCTGGGGGTTTTATTTATTCTATCCTTAATCTCAAAAAACACAGAGGAGCTTTTTTATTTGTAACTACAGTAACATATTTTATCATTTAAACAATGAACAAACAATTCACATTCCACCTAAACTTTTTACTTTTGAGCCATATTGCTTCATTCAATACATTTAATTTATTGATGGAAATGTCCCAAATAAACCTTCAAACAGGTTGTTATTTACCCTAAACACAAAAGAAAAAGTTTTGCATTTTCAGAAAATGTTATTTTTGTTATGAAAGCATGGAACTGTCAATTCTAGTCTTCGCTGACATTTGTCTGAAAGGTATTTAGCCAATTGTCCATTAATGTAATGATGTCCAATCACCTTATGCACCACAAATTACCTATCAACTGAAAAGAAAAGAAAGAAAATTTAATTTCAGGTTACTCTAGAAACTATGGTAACCAAGCTATTTGGCAGTCAAAGGGTGTAAAATCCAGATTAGATAGATGGATATATTTACATATTCACTTTTATATTAAACAGAGTGGATGACACATCCCTGTATAAAACCTATTATTTAAACACTTCAAGTGAAAAGTGTTAAAATAAATGGCTCATGACTTATGAAGTGTTGAAATAAATGTTTATTTCAACACTATTCATGTCATGAGCCATTTGTTTCAACACTTTCTACTTCAGAAGACTAACCCAGGCAAGAGACTATCCTGTTCACTAAGAAGATGTCAAGAGGCTAAGGTGTGGAGGACGAGATAAGGAATTTTATAACAGAGCTTAGGGTTGGGGACACTCCAATCAGAAGACAGGATGGAGGTCCTAACAACTTAGGAAACTGTGAAGATATGGTAAACTTCTCATCAGCACCACATACTTTGACTGCTTTGCCAATATCACATTTATCTCAACTGGCTCTAAGACTTCAATGCAAAACTGAACATCAAGTTAGGAATGAAATGTACTGGTTTGGGTATTTTTGCATCAGGACATATGTTCCATTTCACATCTCCACTTATTAGAGGAATACAATAGAACCCAAAGTCTTCAGGGAGAATAAAGTCATGGATTCATAAACACAATAAGGGCACACATTCTTACATTTCTTCCCATTGCCAGACTCCTCTACATGTTGTGAAAATTCTCAGTAATTACTCATGGCACCACAGAAGATATTTTTATTTCTCTCCTCTACTTTGAATGGAACAATCAAGCCTAGAGTAACTAAGCTGACCAAGAAACATTGACACTTGCACTAGAATATGATCCCTAACATCTGCCCCAGTGTCTATGTCTCATTCCTGGGCAGAGGTGCTAGCTCACAATCATAGGCAGTAAAAGCTTTCTATCTCAAACTCTAGAAATTATAAAGCATTAAAAAATACAGTTTTTTTAAACTTCCCCAGCAAGGCAAATAAACTGTATGGAAAGTTATCATTCATGAATAATCTCTAGATAAAAAGAATTAAGAATACTTCAAATATAAGTGATAACTGGTAATATGAAAGCTGATTCATCACTTGATTGCAAATGCGAAATTTTTCCAGTTTTGTATATTTTATGACCAATTTTTCCTACAAAGTATTGAACATCTAGAGAATATGTAGTTGTAAATGAATTATTTTCATTTTAGGATGCCTCTTATGAAACCTCCCTCCCTCTAATAAAATGGTTCTATCTTTACAAAAGCAATTTTTATAGCTATTATTGGCAAGAGGTTTTTCTGCTATTCCAGATTTGTATTGCTGATATATATACATATATATATATACATATATATATATGTATATATATATGTTATTTTGTATCTTCTGATCAAAATCATCCTCTTCTTTCCCTCTTACCCCCCCCATGCTTTGTTATCTCTTAATGGTGATGTAAAGAGTTGTAATGATGGAAACATCAGTTAAACATGGACCTAACTATGCAGTCTATACTGGGCTGTGAGAAGAGCTAGACTGAAACTGAAAGATAATGTGGACAATTGCTAATATGGATAGGTATGTGTATACCTGGTTACACATATATGAAGTTATCTTCTGCTATTGTCATTCTTGGCACATAAAAACTGTCATCATTTTTTAAAATAGTTGAATGGCATACAATGTGATAGAAGGGCCTTAGGGGGGGGCACATTTTTACCCTTTTACTTTTCTTCAGTAGTGATTAGTTCTGGAAATGCAAGGTATCATCACCTCAGAAAAAGTGCTGTATGTTACACATTGCTCCTCTGAAGCTGACAACACCTAATAACCATGCTTTATTTCTCAACAGCAAGAATGGCAGTTGCTTCTAGAAAAGTAATGATAGAAACAGCTAATGAGTACTATAGGCATCAAAATGTCACATGACACATTTGGAGACTTCTTGCTCTGAAAGAAGATCCTGATATACTAATGGTTTGGTAACTAGCCATGACAGTTTCTAAACATTGAGTTTGAAAGATTTATGCATCTTTTTAGGAAGGAAACATATGGAAGTGTTCATTTGGAACATAAGAAATAAGATACAGGAGTATATAAAAACACAAAGAATATAATATAGCTAGTTGTGTCAACACCAATCAATTAGTTGAACCATACCTATACTAGAACCATTATTAAAGTACAAGTTGAGAACATTAATATTTATTGCAAACATATAAAATAGAAGGATATTTGGTGGCTTACATATAACATGCAATTAACATATTTAAGTAGTTTGTGGAATGCAATATAGATGTATTTTGTCAGATATATGGTGCCAAAAAAATGATGATTGTAACTCACCAGAATATAGATTCAGTTTCTATTGGAGATACATAAATGCAATAGCATTTTTTTTCCTGTAGAGAAAATCTACAGATTAAACTTAGTATTTAATGTGGCATATCTAAATGTCCTATGGGCAGAGTTAACAGCTTGACAATTACAGGGGAGGTGAGTTCCTGGAGGTACTTGTGTTGTAATTTAAAATAGCTGCGCAATAGGAAAGATGCCATACAACAGAACTTGGGTGTAGGGGCTTTTTAATTGGGGAAGAGTGAATTGAAAAGAAGGAAAGGGGAGACTGGGGTTAGGAATGGCAGATGAGAAAGGAGAGGCAGAAAGAAAGAGGGGGAGGGAGGGCGGGAAGGAGAGACAGAGAGATAAGCAGAGAAGCAAAGAAAGACAGAAAGATGGAGGTGGGAAGGGCCCTTTTAAAAGGAAATGTAATGAATGTGCACAGGTGGTGCTCTTTGTGGCTGCAGTTGAGGAAGTGTCCTGTCAGAACCCCAAAGGTAGGTCAATACAGATACATGAGTACTAACAACTTGGGAGCATGATCATCAAAGGCACAAAGCCAGATAGGTGACCCAGGTAAGATATTACAAGTATGCTGAAGGGTGTTGGTGAGGAGAGAAACATTGTACTGCTTGCTTATCATGGATTAATGATTAATAAGGCCACTCTTCACCTTGAGCAGAGTTTGTACAATGGTCACAGATTTGTATGTCAGGGTATAGGGAGTAGCTAGATTAAGCCAATGTTAATCCTTGAATGAGTAACACAAGTTTGATCAAGAATCTATTGGTGAAATACCTGGTCTTCTTTCTTGGTGCAAGTAGATTTTGAAAGGGATTTCAATAGATAGGAGAAAAGAGGAAAGAGGAGGAGGGGAATAAATGGATGCATAGGTGTTCTGGGCACTGTGACAAGGAGTTTCAATTTTACAGCATGTTGCCATCATTATTACACCCGTTGTCTATATCTATGTATTGGAAATCACACCCATTCAAAATTATTTTAGAAATGCCATTGCATACATATCATGCAATTTAGTGCCAAACAACAGTTGCTAATAGAGATGAGGATAGGACAGTCTTCTTTGAGAAATTCATGAAGGGAAGAATGTGTATATAAAGGGCCAAATTGAGTCTCTCTCCTAACTTGACAAGAAGAAAAATTGAAGAAAAAATATGACAAATAGTGATTTTATTAAAGAAAATAACTGGAGAGAGTATATCCAGAAACATTTCTGATGACAGCAAAGGGTGTGGATCTCCTTCGAAGATAAAAAGCATATTCTTAGAACTGAGTACTGGAGCCAGGCTAGGCATTTGGCATCCAATACCTAATTTATCCCTTGTAGTGGCTCTGTGAATGTGATTTTTTTCAATTACAGTAAAGATCCAGGTCATCAGCTAGTGAGCATATTTCTGACATTTAAACTCAGTAATTTCTTTGCATCATTCATGTGATCGCTGCCCAGTAATGCCCACAATAGGGAACAACTGCAGCTTCTGAAGGGAATAACATCTGCATTAACAACTTTTTGTCATTTCTTTTTCTATTTTCACTGCTTGACCTTTGTTTTCTTCCTTTTTTTTTTTTCTGATTGTTTAAGAGCAGAACTACGTATCTCAGCTTCTAGGGCTAATTACTCAGTTATATTCAACCATCGTGGTCCTTTTTGTTTTGTTTGAAAAAAAGCAAGAGTAGTGAATGCCTGACTGGCTGTTTTTATATGAACTCTTACGGGAAGGAGAAAGATCAGTGTGTTGACTGCAGGTCTGTTTATTGGAAGGAAAATAAGGGTAAGATGTACAGAACTCTGGGCATGGTCAGACAAGTTTCTGAGACTTTGGGTCTCCATTTCCTCTTACATGAAATGAGTCCAAGGGAAACATTTATCTCAAAGGGTTAATGGAGAAACAGCACTGAAAACACTCCAAAGAACATCATAAGCCCCAAATGAATGTTAGATTATACCATGAGTTGCATCCTCCTCATTCCCAAGAATTAATAAAATCCATTTTGAAGTCCAAAACCACTGAAAATCACTACATTTTCTTCCAAACTTTGAGGGAAATTAAATTTTAGCTTGAGTGTTTAGAGTCATAATGAAAAGTAAATTAATCATTTGTGATTCATATTTTGTCTTAGCTTTTGAAGGAATCTTCCAAAGAATGAGCAATTTGGGATCCATTTATGCTCCCTGGAAGATTTGTACAGGATACTCTCATTCTTTCTTCTTTTTCTTTAGGGATATGGAAATTATACGGCATTTCTGATAGAGAAGTTAATGCCTGATTTAGACACTTTCTTTCCAGATCCATGCTGAGAGAAAATAATATGTGTTTTACTTCATTTATAATTTTCAATGTGAACATAAGAAGGACTGATATACCCTCAAACCAAATTAATCCACAGCTATAGCATTTAAGATACAGTGCAAAGCACTAATTCAAGTGTACAGTATCAGTGGCAAAGCCAAAGCAAATGGTGTAAGATAAGAGTTCTCAGTCTTGGGTAATAATGTCAGTGCTAGACTTGAGCTTTGTTAATTCAACAAGCATGATCTTGATGGGCAAAGCACGCTTGTCAATATTTAGCTACCAGGGGGCATGTCAGGGGCCTTGGCAGGACTAGCTTAAAAACAGAATACTATAGCAGGATTTGTGATCTTTTTCCTAATACTCAGATTAGAAAACAGATTTTTTTCCCTTTCAGCTTTTTATGCTAGAAATGTGTTTTCCATACTCCTATGGTAACAAGAAGGAGAAAAATTGCACAGGAGAATTATCGATGCCATTATTAGGGTTTTTGAAACCCAGATAAAATTCTGTCACATGAAATCACTTTAAGGCTTTTATCTGAGGTTTGAAATACAATTTCCCCACTATGATTACAATACAAAGAAAAGCTCAAAGAAAATGTTAATCTGAATTCAGAAACAAGTATAATACAGATGGGATGGTGGGTAATGATTCCTACAAACCTAAAAACAAATAGTTTGCAATTTGAGGAATCTTATGCCACAGTGATGCTGAGTGGGTTCTAAGCTTTTATAGCTGTTATTTTTTATTGTTTAATGCATTGAATCATTAAAGCGATTGTATTAAAGAAAATACACTGAGGATCAATCTTATGCAAAAACCTGACTCCCTCTATGGTGATTTATAACATGAAATGAACAGAGAGAGAGTGATGTTTATGTTGTTCACTTGCCTTTGACACATGACACTTCTAGCATAATAATATACACAGAGAATCTATATTTTCATTTTCTAAGCCTGATAAAATATAATCTTTAAAACTGATTAAGATGAGGCTTTATTATGATAAATAATACAAGACATGTTAAACACATCTCAAATGATTGAAAAGTTACCTCCATGATATGGAGCTCGAATTCTTACACACGTTATGGTTTTCTGATTCAGTTACAAATGACATTGATGAGATCCATGACTATTTAATTCAAACTAACATCCAAAAGTGAGAGCAGAGCAAATCTGCATTAATTGGAATCCATTGGGCTGAAACAGCAGGAAGAATCAGATCATGTTCTAGCGTCTTTCACTTAGTTCAGATGGGCAATCCTAAGTTTTCTGTCTTTGTTTGTTTAATTAAAATATAATTACATTTTGCCCTTCGCTCACTTATCTCAACACCCCCCTCCATCCTCTTCCATACCTCCCAATAATCAAACTCACAGCCTCATTTTCCATCATTATTGTTACACAAACACACACATACACACACACACACACACACACACACACACACACACACGTATTGCATACATGTGTGTAGTTATATAAATATGACTTGCTTTAGTGTTGCTTGTATATAGATGATTTCAGTGATGACAATTTGGCATTATATGACTAATTAGGGGCCTTATGCGCAATAAATTATTTTTCTATGTCTTAGCAGTTGTTTTTTTGCCTGTAGTTTTTTGTTTAGGGGTGAGGCCCATGAGATTCCCCCTTACATGTTAGCATGCCAATTGGTATTGTCTTTGCTTTGGTGTCAGTGGTCAGCCACATTGTAGTTTTCACCTCTTATCAAAGAAGCTTCTCTTTTCAACAGAGACCGTCATAGAAAAAAACACAACTGGTTAAAATATAGAGGACAATTTATGCAGGTGTATCCATTCCCGATTCGTATGGCTATAACAGAATTCCTGGACCAAAGAATCCTAGGGCATCATAGAAGAAGATGCAAAAGGATTGCAAGATAGAATTGCAAGGAGAAATCTGCTGTGAGGTTGTCTATTAGAAAAGGCAATGCTAGCTGTTAATACTAATTTAAACACTTGGATATTTTTTTCTTGTTGATTGTACTGAAGATTAAGCCTGGGCCCTTATAAATGCTGTGCTAATACTCTTTCATCAAGCTAAGTCACCATCTCTTAATATTGTTATCTCCCACATATTTTAAATTTAGAACCAGGATTCACTAAGTAACACAAGTTGGACTTGAAATCACTTTCAAGTCCAGGATGGGCTTGAACATCAGATCTTTCTGCCTTAGCATCCTGAGTTGGTGGGATTATAGGCATGTAATGTCAAGTCCACTCGGATTTTAATACTTCAACAGCAAATTTCTTTTCACAAAGTTTATGTATTTTGAGTGAGTAACAATAATGATTCCTTGTAGCAATGCCAGTCCTTTTAGCATATGCATATTGCTAAGGGAGGTCAATTGTGTAGAAAAGTTCTTTGGTTCCATCTGGAACATCAAGCAGTAACAAATACTTCTATCACAGCACATGACTTGAAATTCCTTAAATGTTCAGCGACTTTCACTACTACATAGTAGATGAGAAACCACACTCAGGTGGTCAGTATGTACAATCTGATACTTTACACCATATTTACTTTTTGTTTGTTTTGTTTTGTTTTTTGAGACAGGGTTTTCTGTATTGCTTTGCTGCCTGTCCTGCAACTAGCTCTGTAGACCAGGCTGGCCCTGAACTCAGAGATCTGACTGCCTCTGTCTCCCCAGTGCCAGGATTAAAGGTATAAGCTACCACTGCCTGGTTTACTTGAGCGTGCATCTGATTATTGTAACCCTGATCCTTTATCAACACATAAGAAATGCCTCAATCAAGGTGAAATAAACTAGAAATGCACTTCTGATGATGTCTTGTTTTTGAAATGTTTTTATTTTCAGTAAAGTCTAGTTATAGGAAAGATAAAGCATAAATACTTTTCACTTATATTTGTCTTATCTTAAAATATATCAATTATCCCTCAAGAAATAAAAATGAAGAGATCATGATTTTTTAATGATAATTTCTTTCTTCTGAGATGTTCCCAAGTAGTTGGGTGCTTGGAATTCTAATTGGAAATTACATCACATTGCTCTCGTTCTTGTCCATCACACTTCAGCCTCCCTGGTATTGATTTTCTGTTTTCTAAATACTTGAACTCATGGCAGTGTCCTTTGCATGATTCTGCCCACTAATAGGTGTTCTAAGTATCCACAAAACTGAATGACTGTCACTTCTCATCCTGTGTCTTGTTGCGGTGTTAGTATTCAGGCATTTGTAGTGGCCTGCCCTTGGGGCTTTGACCAGATATATCCTCAGCTGCAGCCACTAAGAGTACCACTTTGTTCCTTTTTAAAAGAGCCCTGCTTACCTCCCATTTCTTTCTGTCTCTCTGTGTGTTCCCCCCCACTTCTGTCTGTCTCCCTGTTACCATCAACCCTCTGCCTCTGTTATCTCCTGTTGTTCCTGTCTCTAGAGGCTGATCTCCCACCTCCCTTCCCCTTCTCCCCATTCCCTTTCCCTAATTAAAAAACAAAACCTAAAAACCCACATGAGCTCTCTAGCACGAAATCTTTCTCTTCTCTCCTGCCACTTTTTAAATTACAACATGTGGCTCCTGCAAAAAGCCCTGGTGTAGATACCCTTCCGTTTTTCAACCAAAATTCTAAAACTTCTGTTTGCTGTCTTCACAGTTGTTGGAGTAGCTGAGATTATGCTGTTTACTGTCCTTGTCAACTGTTCTCTGCTTCCTGTCCTTCTCATTGCCTCAAGATCAGGCAAGTATAGTACTGAACATGTAGCTCATTCATAAATGTGATTAATGGACGAATCACTGAATGAGAATCATTTAAGCATCCAGATGTAATTTGTCTTACTGTGTTTGTATTGTTGCTGTGACAAAATACCTGATCAAAGAAACATAAGAATTGAAAGATTCATTGTGCTTATGGTTCCAGTTTGCTATTCAACTGGGGAAGGTGAGGTGGCAGGAGCTTGAGGCTGCTGATCACATTGCACTAATAGTGAGGAAGCTGAGGATAAATTCTCTGGCTCAGCCAGCTTTCTCCTAGACCCCAGCTCAAGGAATGGTGATGCTCATACTTAGAGTGATCCTTTCCATCTCTATTAACCTGATCAAGATAACCCCTCACTTTGGTGAGTCTAGGTCCTGTCAAGTTGATAAATATTAACAATCACAGTTACCAGTATTGTTTTAAGGATAATATTTTCAATTTCAGTCCTACTTATGAAGATTTGAGTATGGCAGAATTTATATCATGATGAGGTAAAAACATTTTCTATTAGATTTTATACTGTTTTGTATTAACACTGATTCCAAGAAAAGTACAATCTCCATCATCTCATTGAACCTTCAAACATATGTTTTTCTTTATTTATTCTTGGTTTACTAACACACATAATATTGAACATGCAGTTACTCACAATGCTGAATATTTTAGCATTATAATGCACTTATATGATCAATTCCACATTCCACACAGAATTTTATGAATGAATCATTCCATGTCAGATGCTTTCTACAATAATTTTATTAAGAAAAAATTTATAAGTAAATGTGAAAGTTACTATTAAAGTCACATGACTTTAGATAATATACTCAAGTTTAAAGTTCTTATAAATTATCAGATATATTTAGATGATCATATAACTTTAACTGGACATTTTAAAAACATGGTTTTCATAAGAACTTATTCATTTTGTTTTTTGTAAGAAATGAAATTTGGAGAGATTGTTTCTTCTGTGATCAGAAGGGTATTAATGAATTCTCTGGGCAGCAGTATCTCTACACCTTCGCATATTAAGCAAGATGCTAGCTGGAGAATGAGAAATAGAGCTGTGTGCTCACCCTGTTCAGCTGGGAGAAGACAGCTCTGCACCATGAACAGTACACAGGAGATACAAAGCAAAATCTAAGAGCACTGCTTAATAAACCATTAAATAACCTTGCTATGGTGACAATTCAGGGACATGGGCCTTTGGCAATGTCATAAAGTTCAGTTAAAAAGGCCATTATATAATGCCAATTGACCTCTGATGTTTGTTTCTTTTCATATATATATATATATATATATATATATATATATATATATATATATAATTTGTAGGGAGGTACTTTAAATGAATACTACATCACCTACTTTTGTTTGAATATTTAACCGGCAAATGACAACCAAGGTCTTGGTTATATCAGAATAGTGCCTCTTACCGAGAGAATAAAGTTCACAAATATTTTTGTGCTTGTGACAGGATCTAGAATCTCTAGTTAACTCTAGGTATGATGGTTAGGGGATTTTCTTGACTAAGTTAATTGAAGTATGAAGAGCATTCTAGCATCATTCTGTGGCTGTGACAAAATAGCCCGACAAACCCCCCCCCCCAGAAAAAAAAAACCTTTGGAGAGAAAAATGTTTAAGGGTTTATTCTAGTCTGTAATTCGAGGTTACGGTCCATTATTATGGGAAAGGCAAGGTGGAAACTAAGAACAGCTAATCACATGGCATCCATAGTCAAAAGTAGAGAGGAATGAATGCATACATGCTTGCTTTTTTTACTTTCTCTGATTGATTTCTCCACTTACATAGTTCAGGAACCCCTTTCTGGTATATGGTGTTACCCAATTTTTTAATATTTACTTTGATCTTATTTTACATATTGAAGTGAAGACAAGCATACACAGACACGTATATGTATATCTGATCTAGATACTCCTACATTATGACTTTCTTTGAGGTAGTACCTGAGAGAGTTTAATTGGCAAAGCTGATCATCACAAAGACCTACTCTATCTCTGTCTCTATCTTAGGCTGAAAAATGAGCCAACCTGGAGTTTGACAGTTGCTGTCAGTAGTCCTGATCCTGCCTAGCTAATGAGGGGTAACTATGCAATGTCAACGAATCAGAATGCCTGGGTTCTGGGAGAGTATATAAATTTCTACCTATTGCTAAGTAAATGACTCTTCTTTGTGTACTTTCATGTGATACCAAGGGTCTGTGCTATTGATTTTGTGCCTTCTCAGCCCCTCCCCTAAGGGAGCCATTACGGCCCAGCAACAACATCTTATCTATCTATCTATCTATCTATCTATCTATCTATCTATCTATCTATCTATCTACATCAGGCTCCAGTCACACTGTACCTGATATAATGATCTTTCACTAGAACTGGTCACCAAAATAAATTCTTCCATTAGTGCTTTCATAGGTATTTTGCTTCAGCAACACACTAAGAAGGTAATATAGCCCAAAACTTAGCCTAAGTGCTGACTATAAAAGGAAAATATGGGACAGAGGAAACTTTCTCCTTTACACTCTGAGGTGAGGCAAGCCTTTCTGGTTGGTGTTTGGGGAAATATTGCTGTCCAGATCCATCTTCTATTTTGTTGAGGCAAAGGATGACTAGGGTATGATTTGGGAGGGCAGTGACATAGTCCAGCAGGTAAAGGTACTTGCTGCTTGTGATTTGAATTTCATCCTTGGAAATCACATAGGGTAGAGGAAAGAACAATTTCCTTAAACTTGACTTCTGACATCCATATATTTGTATTGTGGCACACAACTCATCCACCCAAAAATAAATAGAATTAAAAGAAAAAGGACATTTTGTGATTTGTTGACATTAAGTAATATAATAAAATGATTTTCTGTCTGTTAGTGATGAGAAAGCATAGAGTTTGAGTCTAACTTCAATAGGCTAAGTAGGGTGCTGTTCTTGTTTTCAGTAATGCACATATTAAGTTATACAAAAAGATTTATCGATAGAAAGGAGAAATGTTTAATTACAAAGCATTAAAACAGAATTCTTTTATTTTTCTACTATTTCTGGAGTTAATGTTTTTTTCATACCCTTCTCTTCTCCAAGTCTTGGTCCAAGCATATACAGGACAAGTTTAGGGGAATAAAAAAGAAGAGAGTGTGAAGCTGAGAGAAGTCATGGTGTGATATGGAGACAATTCACTGGGCTTCCAGTCACCTTTATTTGTTGAATACAGGATCTATGTTATCTATTGAAGGGAATAAAAATGTGTGTGTGTGTGTGTGTGTGTGTTTGTAAAAATTACAGCAAATAGATGTCTGGATTCTTTGAGAAACATCATCATTTGTCACTCTGGAATAATTTAATTCTTGTTTTCTATATAGGTCTGGATGACCTGGCTTTCATTATTTCTCCTAGGCTAGCATTAAACTCTCAGCAATCTTCTGCTTCAGTTTCCCCTGTGCTGGAATTACAGGCATATACTAATATGCCTGAGTTACTGGATTTTAGACTTAGATCAAAGGATCACCAGCCTATAATTCACACCACCAGAGGAACTAGGATACAAGGTTTATTCTAAGAGATTCATATAAAGTCCCTCACAAAACCAGGAAGGGACAAGTCCCCCAGAGCACAGGGGAAGTGGGGGGAGGGGCGCAGCGAATGGAGAGAGAAGTAGGAGAAAACGAGGGGGAGGAAAGGAAAGCATGTGCGACCAGGAAGATTGAGCCTGGTTAGGAATAGAAAACAGGAGAGAGAGAGAGAGAGACAGAGAGAGAGAGAGAGAGAGAGAGAGAGAGAGAGAGAACATAAAAGAGGGAGCCAATATTGGTTTGAAGATAAAATTGAACACAAAGAAAGGTCTAGAGAACTATAGGACTGGTGCCAACTAACAATTTCAGCTTCCATGGAAAGGCTACCATAAATGCCCTGCCCGGAGAGTGAGATCAACAACTAACTTATCCATGGAGCCCTCAACTAATGCCTGTTGGAAACAGGAGCAAACACCCATACATAAACACTGAGTAGAACTAGAACCCAGATGCAGATGGAGAGGACAAGAACATGCGGCAGAAACACATACAGACAGCTTACCTGAACAAGAGGAGCTAACAGGCCACCAGACTGATAGCTGGGAAGCCAGCATGTGACTGACTCAGGCCTCCTTGAATATGGGTCTCAGCTAGAAGGACTGAGAAGTTTAAGGGACCTCAGACAGTGGAGCCAGGATGTACCCCTGGTGCACAAAAGGACCTTGAGAACACATCCCTCATGGAGGGATAACTGCCTTAACCTAGAGACAGGAGAGAAGCCCTAGTCCCTACTTCACATGACCTGTCAGAGCTACATGACCCCGTACATATGGAATTGGGGTGGGGGATGGGAAGGGAGGGTAGTTAGGGTGCATGTGAGAGGGCAGAGAGGGTAAAATGGAGGGAGGGAGGGATGGAGGGAAGGAGAGAGGGAGGGAGCAAGGAATGGAGGGAGGGAGGGAGAGGGAACTGGGATCGACATGTAAAATAATAAATTAAATTTAAAAAAAATGGTTTGACTCCAAAAGTTAAGTTCAAGGACAAGTTACTGGGGAAAAGGATTTCTATTTTTGTTTCCACAGAAAATGAAAAGCTGTGGATTCCTTCTAGACTAATGTGGTTTGATCAAGCCAGACCACCGGAAACAGAGTACCAGGTGATCCTACATTCAAAACAGCTGGACAAAGCAGCCTTACAGATTACAGCCAGGATTTCTGCATCTTTTTAGAATCGCCCATGACAGCGCCCCTTACCAGCAGGAAGTAGTTTGGAAAGAACGACGCCCAAATTCCCAAATATTATCTCTAAATGTTTGTTTTCATTTAAATAGACTTGGTTATATAAAATAAATTTAAAAAAACTTATGGGAAAACAAATGAGTCTATAATAACATATGCCTTGTGTTTTCAATATTAATAAAATCTTTATTACCAGTTTGTGCCATATACATATATGTGTATTTATATACACACTGACACACACACATGCAAATTAATAATAATTAGACCTGGGTGATGTGGTTAGTGGTTACTTTGATCATTTTTATGTATTTCATTTCTCCATTTTTCAGACAAAATCATTAAAAAACATTTGTTAATAAGCTGGTATCTCAGTTATATAGACTCTGAGATGTTATAATGTACAACTAGCTGGCAAAGGGTTACTGTGACATTTCTTAGTGGTAGTCTTGGTATCCAGGTATTTTACATTGCCCTAACTTCAAAAGGCTCAAATGCTTCAAATTGCTCTTAACTTCGTATATTATACCTATACAGAGAAAAGAGGAGCTCTTACATTGTGCCTACCTGTATGTCATTTGACAACAGTTCTCTCCCAATGTAAACTCATTTATTATATTAGTTAGCGCTGGTAGACAAAACAAAATTTTCTAGAACAGTGGGTTAAACAATAGAAATTTATGTCTCACAGTGTATTATGGAGATCAGGAAGGCCAGATCATTTGAACTAATTAGTCTCTCGAATGTATTCAACTAAAAAACCTAGACATTAGTACCAATGCACACTACACCAGAAGTAAAAATTCCCTGGTAGTTAGCTGGAAACTGTTCTGAGTAGGGAACAAGCTGGGCAGAAAACATCATTTCCAGATTTACCGTGCCATATGTATTCATCTAAAAATGAGTAAAACTATTGTGGCATCCCTGTCATGGCCTTGAATGCTGCTTTATAATCAGGATTGCATTGGAAGTGAAGGTTTGGATCACTGTGGATAACTTCAAAGTGTTGAGAATCAATGACAGACTGGATACTATCATGAGCAATCATGAATTGGAGTGAATGTTAGAACTAGGCATGAATTTTATATGGGAAAACAGACAGCCATTTGGACAGACTTGTTGCCAATAATTTCCAAATAACCAATAACTGGTTGGTGGACACTCAGGACTATTATTTCCACTCTGTGAATCTGACCCACAGAGTTCAGTTGATCTGGAAGCCAAATCAAAGTGGTGGCTGACTAGACATATGATGAATGCTCTCTTCCTACATGGCATGAGGCTACTCTGTACATACAAAGTAGAAAAGAAGTGGTTTAGTGTTCTTTCTAAGATTGATGGGGGATGTCCTTCGGTATGTATGTATCTCTTATTGGTTGATGACTAAAACACTGATTGGCTGCTATTCAGGTAGGAATCATAGGCAAGGCTATGAGACGAGGAGAATTTTGGGGAGAGGAGGCAGAGAGAGGCTGCCTGGGGAAGACACAATGTAGACACCAGGAAGATAGGATGCACCAGGTTTTCTCTGGTAAGATAAGGCCATGCAGAAATATATAGATTATTAGTTATGGATTAATAATTAAGCTAGAGATAGCCAATAAGAAGCCCTAGTCATTGGCCAAACAGTTTATAAATTAATTTAGCATCTGTGTGTTCATTTTGGGGGAAAAGCTGCTGTGAGACCAGGCAGGACAGTAACCTCCATCTTCATAAGATCATTAATTCTAGAGCTGAAGTGCTACCCTCATGACCTCGTCTGACCATTACTATCTCCTCACAGGCTGTTATATTCAAATATAGTTACCTTGGGGGTTATGACTTCAGCTCATGAATATGGGGTGGAGTTTGGCAGTCAGTGCACAGGGTTCATTATCTTTTCAAATGCATTAACCCATAAATATTCACATTCATGATGAGATTTAGGTGTTAAATTTCCTTATCTGAGAAAAAGGGATCACCTTACATTGAAGATATTCAAAAGTCTCTTGATAATCTGGTGCTTTCTCAGTAAGCTTATTTCGAAAAACAAACTACTTGTTGTGACACTTTCAATACTTCACTTGCTATCTAATAGATTTATCTAAAATAGAAAAATAAGTAAAGCTAAAATGGAATTAAATATTATTCCCTAACAGTGAGTAGTGGATTCAAATTGAAAAGATATTAGAATAAAAATGACTTAATATTTGTTAACAGTGTGAATATATCCTTACTTTAACATTAGTAAATTTAACTTGATAATAGTTTTAAATAACAAAATCATTTATGATTTAAGAAGTATTATAACCCAAATAATATTGATGGAGTATAAATATCTTTGGAAAAATTGTATTGGGAACTTAAAAGGTATCTATGTTGGTTAAAAAAAAAATACTGTTATCAATATTGTGTGTGAATAAAATTTTCCCAAAACAAATAAAGATAAAGGTTATTTCCTAATTAGGATTCATGATTTTACACACAACAAAATTCTATGTATGCATGCATAAGGAAATTGTGCTATTAAACATTATTAGTAAATAATTAAAATTTGTATTTATATTCATGAAATATATGCATTCAAGCTGACTGAAAGATTTCTTTTTCAGTCTTTTGTCTAGAAAAGAGTTTTCCTTATAGTAGAAACATATATATTTGTATTTATAAATATGACTACCTGACATGACATCTCTGAGAATTGAAGCCTGTGGCCTATATACACAGTAGTGCACAGAAAAATAACTCTGTGAAAATTATATTAAAAAAATGAAGGCAGATGTTTATTATATTAATTGTTTTTTCATATCATTTAGCACAATAGCTGTGGTCAATTTTTTTTTAAAGAAGTTATTTTCTTACTGGATTCTGAGCACCCTTACACACTGAGACCTTCTTCACTAAGCAGAATGTTAGGGAGTCTGTAGGAACTCATTTCTTTGTTTAAGATAAGGTCTCAAATAATCCAAGTTGAACTCTAATTTGTCATATAGATGAAGGTGGTCTTGCAATCCTGATCCTTCTGCCTAATCTCCTAAAAGCTGGCATTTTAGGCCTGTCCATCATACCTGCCTGCAGTTCAATATTTTCTTCAAGAAAAAAGGAGGGAAGAAAGGTAGAAAGGCTACAGAATTAAAAAACAAAACAAAACGAACAAAGAAAAATCAGCCTCTGATCGATCAGGAATCTAGATTTATAACAACTTTGGTATTCACAAAGGAAGGCTTGAAGCTGTGAAGTCAGTAAGGATTGAAAGGCCCCATGATCCTCCAGTAAAGTCTCTAGAGCCTGGAATCCTTTATCATCAATCTTTTCCATTCCTCAGCTCCACCTTCTTGACAATCTGACCCAAGTGCTAGATTTCTTCCTTTTTTAATTTTAATTTTGACTAAATTACATATGTCTAGAAATGTCTGATTAAAATGTATATGTATTATCTTTGCCTATCTATTGGCCAAGACTACTCATTCACAGTTCTGCTTAGAAATATAATGCAGATCAATTCAGTCTTGAGGAAAGGATCTTAGCAGTTTAGCATACAAACAACTGATCCATTCAGGTGGGGCTGAGAAGACAAATATCTGGGTAATTAAGACATGCAGTATGGATTTGGGAAATTCATCTGCTAACAGGAAGTGAAAGTGAAGGGACAAGGGATGAAGACAAACCTCGCCAAGTCTTGAAGGGCTGCACCCTATTGGCCTGAACACTGAAAAGGAAGTATATCAAATAAGTTTTCTCTCAAATTCTTACTCATGTCAAGTCATTTTAGTCAAGAAGTTTTATGTTCTCCATTCAATATCTGTCCCTTTGTTCAATCTCCAGGACTTACAGAGAAACTACTATTAAAATTTAGGAAATTTGCTAATGAAAAATTTTGAAATGGACCGAGAGGCCAACTCAGTGTTAAAATTGCTTTCCAGAAAGTAAGAGAAATATGCAAAGAAATAATAATCACACAAAATAGCAAGTCATGTGACAGCAGCATAATGAACTAAATGGAAGGTCATTGAAAGGAGCATCTAACTTATTCCTAGAAACCTTTACACTGAAGGAACAAAGGATTCTCTAGATAAAAGATTCTCTCTCTCTCTCTCTCTCTCTCTCTCTCTCTCTCTCTCTCTCTCTCTCTCTCTCTCTCTGTGTGTGTGTGTGTGTGTGTGTGTGTGTGTGTGTGTGTGTACATGCATGTGCACACACGGAGATGAGTTTCCTTAGAAAATCAGAAGAAAAGCCCCCTTCCCGCCCTCCGCTGCATTTCCTAGAGTACAGTTAAATCTTGAGAATTAAGGATAAAAAAGGTCTGTAGAGATGGTAAAGTAGTTAAGAGCCTGTACTGCTCTTACAGCAATGAAAAATGCAGAGAACTAATTCCCAGGGAATAGATGAAGGCACCCTCACATAACCCTCATAACCCCCCCCCCACTCCCGTGAGCATTTTCTGACTTAGAGAACCATCCAGTCATAGCAAGCAAGTTAAGGAGTTTGCAAAGTTTGGGTGATGGATGTTCACCACATTTTCCTATGATAGGTTAGTCTCTGTCATTAAGTCCCTCAAGTGTATTTATGTCAGTAACCTCAACTCCATTTGCCCGTGTATCACAGTAATACTTTGAAGAGCAAGCCAATACCCTAGGATGGTTGTGAGGGTGCATTGGGGAGGCTTTTGTTTTTTTCTTCTGGCAAAGTGAAAACAGAGCAACAGATTTTGTCAGAGACTAACAAGCACATTTTTCTTTTCATTTGAAACCCAAGTTTTGAACACCTGTGAAAGGTCTCCATTCCATTTGACGCTTAGCCAATTTCTAGAAAAATCTCAGCTCATGGTTTTGTTTATTTTTTCCCAAACTTCTACATTTTCAGAGGATGGGCATGCCAAATGAATAAAAAACAAATTAAACTAAGGCCCAAGGCACAGGTAGGGAAGCTTAGTTTTTGGATGGCCTATCTTTAGCTAGAAGCAGAATCAGTTGTCTCTGGTTTAAAGCTCTATTTGCACAACAATTAATCAGCCTTGGTACATCCTTTAACTGAGTAGTTGATGGAGAATCTCTTTTAGATATCTTAAGGAGTTTATTTCCATCTGAATTCTCCTGACAAATACTGAAATAGATAACCTCAGTAAGGTGCTAATGAGATCATTATACTGAGTTTTGTCTGTATTTAAAGTACAGATTCAAGATCTTCATTAATGATTAACTACTGGAAAACTTTGTTCAATCCCCTGAGTTATTTTTAAGCCTTTATGTACTATAATTACACATGTTCAATCATAAAAACTTTCCATGGTGCGGAACACAATTGAACTTTGAATATGAACAAATAGGTTACAAAGCAAGGCTGTTTAAAAGGTTAATCTTTAGGTAGATTAAGGACATGAGCCTCATCTATTTCGGCATTTCATGGTCTTTTTTTTTTTTTTTAATTGAAAAAAAAAAAAAGATGTAACAGTACATGTGATTTTGTATTCTTTTGATCTAACTCATAAGAATGATTTCTTGAGAATATTTGGCAATCCCCACCTTGAATTTTTAATCTAAAGATGTCTCTGAAATTAAACAGGAGACATGTGACCTATCATTGGACTTTAATTTTAGTGGTGCTAAAATACACAAATAAGATATAAATCTAAACAAATATAAATAACAAAAACTAGATTTCTTTCCCCCATTGGTTTTTGAGGAGAGTAGCATTAGCTGTAAAATTATATTTGAAGGCTGGCCAGGAGGCAAGTGTGCTCGTTTACAATCCTGAGCATCTAAGTCTAGTACCAGGAATCCTGTAGTGAAAGGAGAAGACAGATTTCTGCAAGTTATGCCCCACTCAACAAATAAATAAATGTAAAAACCTGAAAATTACATTTGACTTGAAATCAATGTCTATCCAAAACCTGTAATCATGGCGTTATCTGAGAGAATAAATATGTGTTTGTGCTGTTTGGTTTTCATTGTTGTTTTTAAATTCAGGGCAACTCCAAATTCTGAGAGGAGATAGCACTATGGAGTGTTCCTTAAATTAAATACTAAATAATTTCAGTAAAACCGACTTCCAGATCTCTCTCTCTCTCTCTCTCTGTCTCTCTCTCTGTCTGTCTCTCTCTCTTTTTGTTTAACATCATCACACAAATTTTAGAGTGATTCTGTTTTAAGCCAAATTTGAAAAGTCTCCAGCAAGAGGTTCATTTAAGAAGCAATTACTTTTTAAGGTATTTGGGTATTTTAACAAGTTTAAGAGTAAACGTTAAGTTTTCTGACTATGAAACTTTTAAGGTAGTGGGTGCTCCTAATCAACACTGGGGTGTATAAAGGATGATACAGAGAAGCACTGACACTCCAAAAATGTGAAAGGATTCTCTCTCACAAGTCATCACAAAATGTACACCTGTTTTCAAACACACTGTGAAATGGCAGTTAAGCCTGTAACACACAAATCTTGACTGTTATGTGCTTGACTGACAAAGATGTTTAAACAGGTATGGTAAAAGGCTGTGAAAGGCAGTAAGCTATTTATACATTGGAGGTTTCTGCATTTATCTAAGAATATAGATATCACTAATACATGATTAAATTATCACTCCAGTTTTCCTTGAGGACTGGTATGTTTATTGCTTTTTTTTTTTTTTTTGTAAGACATTCATTCAGCTTTCTCAATCCCCTTCTCTTTCTTGCATGAATTCACACATATTAAAATGCAAGTGTCTCACTTTTCTGATAAGCTATTTGAGTTATTTGAAAATGCAAAACCCCCAAATTTCTTGGTAAGTATACAATTCAAGAATAAAAATTATTAGTAATAATTTTGCAAGGATAAGGTAACGTTTCCTGAAACTTATTAGTTATGAGAAGTTTACAAGCCATTTTTTCCAATTTCCTTGTTTACTTTAAGGAGTCAACTTGGAAGAAGCATTTACTGTTGAATGAAGGACATGACTCTAAATTACCATTCACAGCCTGGAATTATTTTCTGGTATCCCCTGGGCTCATAGCAGATTTTATAAACCAGAAAGTTATAGCAGTCTTTGCTCTAGGAAGCTCATATTTTAAAGAGAAAAAAATAAGCAAAATAAACACATTAACTCAGATGCAAATGTACAAGCATGGAGCATTTGAAACAAAATTAGGCAAAATTTGTGTATAAACATTTGAATATACTCATATGTAATATATACATTTGAATATATATGTACACACACACACACACACACACACACACACATATATATATATATATATATATATATATTCACTAACATTCACTAACAATGTTTATAAAGGCAAGTCCATCAAGCTTGGTATGTGTGCTATAATAAAAGCCATACAATGAGGCTAAGGAGTGGCCAGTGCTGATGACCTCTACACCCTAGAGTGTGGAAATAGGTGCCAAATGTATAAGGAAAGTGCCTGTTGTTCAGAAGTTGTCTCAGGAAGACCAACAAGACACTGGGAATAGATGGTGATGGAAACTACTAGAAAGGCTGCATGCACTCATCAGGAGGGACATTCAAAGTGCTTTAGGCATGGTAAGAAAATGTTAGGCCAAGACTTGAAGGATGCACAAGAAGGAGCTTCATCACTCGAGGATGCAAAACATTTGTAAAAGAACAAAAAGCAGCACACTTTTTTAAAAGCACATTTCAAAAGAGAGAAGGGAGAGAGAGATATCTTGGGGTTATGTAAACATGGTGATTCACAGCCTAGGATACCTGAAGGGAATGACAAAAAGTGGGACAAACATCATCCGGGCCACTGAGCAGTTCTGTAAATCTGGATTACTGTTCTTCAAGATCTGGTGAGATGGCTACTTCACCCACAAATCCTCCCCTAATAGAACAGCAAGAAATCACCTTTGTATGATGCTGAAAACCCAACTCCACTCCTCTTCTGCCACATTTAGTTTTCTTAACCACTGAGTCATCTTTCCAGCCCTCCAAACATGACTTTCTACAAACTGCTTTTTTGTGTGCATGTGGCATTTCCCACATTTTTGTGTGACTATGAGTAAGATTAGAAAACTAGGATTCATAAGGTACAGAGCCTACTCCTGGTTTTGAAGCTTAATCTACGACTGCCGAGAAGAGCCGGTCAGCTTCTCTTTCTCATATAGAAGCCCTGGTCATAATAATAAAAACATTCATGATGGACCATGGTGAAGATAGGAAGGCAGTAGTAGGAAGTTCAACTGTTACAGGAGTTTTCTGATCATACTATTTTGTTGTCCCTACAAGAATGTGCATATCTTAAAAGGCAAATTTGAAAGTAAGGCCCCAGGTAGGTGTTCAGAATTGGAGTCTTTGGAAGGTGAGTAGATTGCAAGGGCTCTAACCTCATTCACTGATAAACTCATAGCTGGTGGGGCTACTGAGAAGTAAGGGAAACAGTAAAAGTAGTAGAGCCTAGTTTGATGAAGAGGAGTATTACCTGGTAGGGTACCCTTGTCCCTGAACTTTGCACTCTTCTACTTCTTCCTTACTTCTATGAGGGAAATAATTTTGTTTCATCACATTCTCCCTGCCAGTGTTCTGACTCATCATGGCCCAATATTAGGTGACCATGGACTGAAGTATCTAAAACCATCAGCCAAATAAATCCTTTTTGCAAGTGGTTTAAGTTTGGCTGGAACTTCCAGGTCAATCCTGCAAAAACTCATTCCTATCTCTCCAAACCATGCCCTCTCAGAGAACGTTTAACCAAGGGGGAGGCTCCAAAAAGCCCAGTCCCACATTCTTGGCAGTGGTGGCAGCTCCTTCCCTGAAGTTTCCATCATCCAAAATCCCTACCCAAAGCATTATCACTGGGCACAGGCCTAGCTCAGGGAGGACATGTCATCACACCTCACCTACAGGGTATTTAACCTACAGGCACAGGATTTCTCCTGCCCCTTCTCCTGCATCAATCTCTTGGGGCTGGAGAACTCACCTGGGAGTAGTTTTGCTCAAAATAATCCTATTCTTATACTTTTCTCAATTTGGCTTGATCTGGCTTACTATGTCGTCCAAAAATCCCTACTATTGAGGTACAGAAAACTCTTTAGTTTACTTGAGTGTTTTTATCACAGTGGCAGGAAGCTGACTAATACATGTGAAAAGAACTTTGCAAATATTTGAAGGCTAAAATCTTGAAGACATATTAATTACAACAGTTGCTTTTTTAACAGTTTTTTTCTTACCTCCTGTTTCCAAGGAGCTTACCTCTTCTCAGCACATAAACACATGAATGGCCATCACATTGAACTTGCCATCTCAACTTTCCTCCCTTAGTTTTCCTCGATGGATCTTCTATGTTTTTCTTTTTTCATCCATTTTCATTTCTTGATACACTTTATCATTTGTTATCCTACAAAGGCTAACTCACTAATTCACTATGTATATCAGGCTGACTTCACACCAATCTTCCTGCCTCAGGCTCTTGAATAATGAGATACAGGCTTGAGCCACTGTGCCTGGATCTTCCTGATATTCATGAAAAAAAATTGAAATAGTTCTTGCACATTTTCACATTTTCATTCTTTGTCTCCATGAGATTCAAGTCTATCTCCACAGGCTCCATGATGTCAATGAACCTTGTTAGTAATAGGATTGGGCAATGTCTAAATTCAACTTTTCCTTTCTCAGCTTCAGACTCCAAGATTCAACTAACTGCTATATTCTCTGACTTGGTAATCTGACATCTCAAGTCCAAGTAAATTCCCAAATAAATTTTTGAGCATCCTTTATTTTCCTTCCAGCTGCTCTCCATAGTTACTAAAAATGTCACTATCACTTACACAGATGCTTGGCTTAAACAGATGGAGTCATCTATAAATCTCCTTCCCCTTCCTGTCTTTCCCTACAACAACTCTCTGACATCTCCATGGCTTTCTATCTTGCTTACATTCCCATGCTAGCCTTCAAAATAGCCTCCTTACTGAAATTGTTGAACCCTATAGTCTGTCTGTTAAACAATAGCAATGTGAGCTTTTAGTAACAATAGAAGTCGAATAAAATTGTTGTTTTAAAAATTAGAATACCACCCACAGTTCATACAGAAACTGTACTGGGTTGCCTCTCCAACATCACTGTCAATCACTTTGCTTTTTGTTCACCCTGTTTCACTTTGCACATGTTCAGTGCTGGTCCTGAGCACACAGCCATCACTAGCCATATCAAACACGATGACAGCACAGTTTGTGCTTAGTGTATGGCCACCTAATTTGCTGTAAGTGACGAACTGTGACTAATGTGCCATGTAAGAGTTTGTTATCACTTATTTCACTATTCAATCTATCTAAAAACATAAAGGTATAAAAGATGTTTTTTGATTGTGGCTTAGCATTTCCCTTACTTAAAAAAAAAAAATGTATCTTCTGAAGACAACATGTTTGCTTCTCAGAGATGCTAGATAGTTCTCATACTCTAGGGTTTGAGTACAGTCAAAAGGTACCACAGAAGTCAAAAGTGGCAGGCTAGTCATAAGGCACTTTCCCAAGGTTCCAGTGTTTAAAAGTTATACTTTGCTAGTTATGTGATTGTCCTGTTATCACACTCCAATTCAGAATATGACAACAAGAAAGTGAGTGGACAGAGAAATAAAAAGTCCAGCTGTTGTTGACAAGCTACTGACCCCTAACTAAGCTGCAATAATGAAATGGTTTCAAGTGGTCTCAGTTCAGGAAGCCACAGACCAACACTTCAACTATGCTGACAGACCTAATGGCATTGGTGACCCCAGACAGACTTCCTGCCATCATTCTCCTCTGAGAACAATAAGGAGAAACAAATGAGGCTAAATGGAGAAGCAAAGTGGGAAAAAGCAGCTTTTAACACAGAAGCAAAGGTTCATGCCATACAATAATAACAGGAAGGGTTGGAAAAATCCAAACCCTGAATTGCTGGTACAGGAGTTTTTCTTGCTTTAGGCAAGTTACTATTACTTTATCAACTACAATTGTATATAGATATTTACATACACATTAACACATCTAGACATCTTGAAATGTGGACAATGAGCTTTAAATAGTTTAAAATATAAATGGCATGATCCATCAAAGATTTTAAGGTTCTTATACCAAAAATTTTTCAAAGGAGTCATTTTTTAATTTTACTTTTTATTTCCTTCATTTGTCTTTATCTTGTCTTTTATTTTTTATTTCTTTCTTTCTTTCTTTCTTTTTTTTTTTTTTTTTGATATTTGTTTTAATACAGGGTTTCTCTGTGGAGCCCTGGCTGAGCTAGCACTCTCTGTGGACCAGGCTATCCTCAAATTCTGAGAATCTATGGGTCTCTGCCTCTGGAATGTTGGGATTAAAGGCAAGTGCCACTATAGTCAGTTTAATTTTACATCTTAATTAGCATCCCGAGTAATGGATTGCCTTGTTCCTTGAATCCTTCACCTCTCCCACAACCTAACCCAGAAGACAACAAATAAAAAGTAAAAATGAATAAATAAACAAGAAAACATACATAAAACAAAGAAATCATCATCTGCAAGGGAAAATTTGTAGAAGATGAAAGATGTATAAAAAGATGTAATTAAGGACACTTATCACATGGTAACCAAGGGACAGCAGTTAAAGAATAGGCAACAGAGCAGGCTGTGGAATAGGGGGTATCCACAGCACAGTGGGTAAAGGCCCTTGCTCACACATTGTCCACTGACTTCCAAATGTGTACACACACACACACACACACACACACACACACACACACACACACACAAACTGAATAAAAAATAAAATAAAAAATATCAAGTACTGCTTGTGTTGCTGGAGCACATCTTAAATCCCAGCACTTGGAAGGCAGAGGCAGGCAGATCTCTATGAGTTCGAGTCCAGCCTGCTCTACAGAGCTAGTTCCAGGGCAGGCTCCAAAGCAATACAGAGAAACCCTGTTTCAAAAAACCAAAAATAAATCAATACCAGGGTTTGAATGTTACAAAGAATAAAAATTGGAAATTAAACCAACATCTGCATATTATATTTCTGATTGTTAGTCTAGCCTTTAATGGCTGAATCATCCCTTCAGCCCACATTTGCATATTAAATGCTGAAGCTTACCTATACTCCCCCTGTCCCACTTTCCTTTGGGAAAGCAAGTGTGTCCATCATAGTAGATGATAGATTCTTCTTAGAAACTGCTTCTCCCATTCCTCAGAAAACACCTTAAGAATTATCCATGAGCTCTTGTAAAAACATTTGATCATCACTCTTTCTCTTTACACAAAACCCTTTAATTGATCAACTTTGTTCACACAATCAGAAGTTAAATCAATTTCTTAATATTCCACACTTAATATTAAGCTGAGGGAGTTCCAAGATCCCAGATATTCTAATATATTACCTACATGACCAGAGAAACCAAGACAAATCCTCATGGGATACAATTCATGAGCCAGAGGATGTAGAGGTCATACAGGAACTAAAGAAAGCAGATATTCAGAGATATTTAGAGATATTCAGAGAAGGCTCCACATGCAAGAGATCAGAATACAATCCAAAAAGAAACAATCACAGGAATATGGAAATATAATAGTTAATAAGACAAATTATCAGAATATATAAAAAACATATTCTTCATAAAATCAATAACTTCAAATGGAGAATAGAAGATAGAGGAGAAGTGGTAATAAATAAAACAAGAAAATTTAAAATTTAAAAATAAAATTTCCAGTCAGGCATGTTGGCGAATCTCTGTAATAATAGGAGGCAAGGGGATCTCTGTAAGCCTGAAGCCAGCCTGGTCTCCATAATAATTTTCAGGCCAGTCAGTGCTGTCTCAAAACACAACATTGAAAGTAAAATTTCTAAATAGAAAGAAATAAGGGCCCAACAATAAAATAAATATTTTCATCATCAAAAAACCCAAAAAGATCTCAAGAGATAAAGAGTAAATTTGACAAGAAGATTCTAAGGAGGAAAGAGGAATGTATACATATATTCATATACAAATCAAGACAGAAACACACACTCTCATAAGAAAAAGACAGGGTTGTTAATAATTAGGAAGAAATTGGACTGCTGGCTTGAAATATTTAGTAAAAACATAAAAAAAGATAAAGTGAATATATTTTCAAATAGTATGATTGAATATTTTGTCCATTGTGACTATTTTATTGCATGGTCTTTTATTATGAGAAGTATGCTAGCTAACTTTTTGTCACCTTGACACAAGGTAGAGTCACCTGAAAAGAGGGAACTCCAATTGAGAAAATGCCTCCATAAGATGAGGCTATAGGCAGTGACATTTTAGGCATCTTCTTAATTAGTGATTAATAAGGAAGATCCCAACCTATTGTGTCTGAGGACATCTGTAAGTTAGTGGTCCTGGATCCTAAAGAAAGCAGGATAAGTAAGCAATGAGGAGCAAATCAATAAGTTGTGCTCCTCCACTACCTTTTTATTGGCTTCTGCCTCCAAGTTCTTACTCAGATTGAGTTCCAGCCTTGGCTTCCTCAATGGTCTGTGACTCAGAATATGTAAGTCAAATACATGCCTTCCCAAATTCCTTATGGTCACAGTATGGCATGAAATCAATAGCAACCCTAAGGCACAAGTTATAGACC
Organism: Phodopus roborovskii; assembly: GCF_943737965.1. Classification (NCBI taxonomy): domain Eukaryota; kingdom Metazoa; phylum Chordata; class Mammalia; order Rodentia; family Cricetidae; genus Phodopus; species Phodopus roborovskii. Next base: position 12,822,822 of record NW_026126424.1, read on the forward strand.
TTGACTCAAAATCAACAGCTTTGTTTTCCTGTGGACATGGTTTGATGTTCAGTTCTTAATTTTTCTGATCATTTTTGATTACATAGAAGGGTTCAAAGAACATGCAGAGAAATGCATTGAATATTTTTGTCTTCCCCATGTCATATAATATTCTGTTTCCTATTGTTTTTAAATAGTTAATTTAACATAATGATTTAACCCTTTAAAATGGGGTTTTAAATATATAGTATGTATACTATATATTTTTTTTCTAGGTATACACTTTCTTTTACTACGAAGGAAAACGGCTCATTATTTGCTTAATAGGATGGTTTCATTTTGCAATAGGCTCACTATAAAATCCTGTAAATAGAATATTTTTTATGATTTGAGAGAATATTTTACACGTTGTATTCATTTGAAGAAAGAATGTATTGCGGAGTTCCATTTTCTGCTCATTTATCTGATTGTTTTCGTACCAGGAAATTTAATTTTCCTTGTTATCGTTCTGAATTTGATTTCAGTAATTTACTATATCTATACTTGACTACATTTGTTCTAATTAAGACAAAAAAAACCAATTTATTTAGTAGCTCTTCCTTTGTTTGTTCTCACTCCCATAGTTAAAAAAATAATTTCAGCCAGGCGATAGTCATGTACGACTTTCATTCCAGAATGTGGGATGCAGAGGCAGGTGAATCTCTGACTTTGAGGCCAGCCTGGTCTGCTGAGAAAGTGCCAGGATAACCAGAACTGCACAGAGAAACCCAGTCTCAAAAGCCAAAGAACAATAACAATGGTGAAAGTAATAATAATAATTTCATAAATATTAGGAAAAGAGTTTATTCTAGTTCATTATCTCACAAAACATATAACAATTGGAAGTATGAAAATGGGTCTTTTTGCTGTAAGAGCAAGTTCTGCTTTGCAGTTTATTGAGTTTTCTGCTTCAGTAGTGATCTTTCTTTCTATCTCATATACTGTTCATTCAAGCTAAGGGTTTTCCTGGTGTGGATACCAGTGTGCAGGAGAGAGAGATTTTGCATATTTGCTGCACAGGAAGTATAATATTTAGAATGAGTCAGACTGGGCAGCAAATTCTTGAGTTTGAGAATGGAGCATCATTTTCCTCATTTCTGGGATAACTGGGAAAGCAGCTTTGCTCCTGCCTGGGCCAGTTACCTTATCAGAGTCATCTAACTATCCTTAAATTCATTATCATCATTCTGACATTGAAAGAAGCATGTTGTATTTCCTGAATGCATGAGAACATCTCTAATAAGTCTTAAAATTCTACACATATATTTCTTCTTCAACATATATATTAGTCATAATCTCTAGCACAGTATAAAAGTGACAATTCTTGTGGTATAAATCTCTTAACACTTGCAAATATTTTAAAAACTAAACTGCTAAGTAGGACTTAGACTTCTTATTCTTGTAAACAACTTTATATGTCAAGGGCTATTTAAAAAATATAAAGACAATTTAGAAGGTTCATCAGGTCACTGTGAGAAAACTAACCTTGTAAAAATTTACTATCAGATATAATTTTATTATATTACATTAGCAATAATCATAAAACTCAACTATCCTTGCATTCCTGGAATAATATTATGGTCAATATGCTTGGCTCTTTAAATTAAATACAATTTCCCCATATTTAAAATATATTGGATTCATAAATGAAATTCCTCCACATATTCTATGTGGTAACTTTAGCAAGTCAGTTCCATAATCATGTTTTTTAGCACAGCACAAAGAGGAAGTGCTATGTAAAATGTATCTCAATTCTATATGTAAAATTTAGTTTAATCCTCAAAAAATTCCAAAGGATACATTCTTATTCTCATTTTATAGATAAAACTCAGTGGACAGAAAGTTAAGGTCTGTAAAACTCAACATGTCAATATTTTTTATCACCATGATGCTTATCATGACACTCTTAAATATAACTTTCCAAGTATCCTACAGGTCCTTGATTTTGAATATTCATCTACTGAGTCATTTACTGAGCCAATCATCATCTAGCTTCAGGATACAAATGAGGAAAACAAGTGAAGATTGTAAATGAAAGCATTGTAGAGTACAGGTCCTCTCCTATATCCACTACTTCTGAGAGGAATTAACCTCAAATTCTTCAAAAGCTCCTTTGGGGACTACTGTAGTTTATAAATATCTAAGTAAAGAATACCATTTAAAAAGATTATTATGTCAAAACATGATAGCATAATATTTAATCTCAATACTTACAAGCCTTAGGTAGGAGGAACATGTCAAGTTTGAGGTTAGTCTTAGCTATATAGTGAGTTCTAGGTCAGTAATTTCTACATTGTTATTTAGACTCAGTATAAGAGAAAAACAAAAATATGCAACAACAACAAAAATACCAACATCCTATTTTGATGGATAGTTTTAAATGCTTGAGCCTCTATTTTTATATTTTCATCAACTATTCTTTGTTAAATAAATCTAAGGATAGAATTTTATCAGTATTCATGGGTTGTCTTTTAGGACTATTTTCGTCATAGAAACTAATTTTTAAATCCCAATTTTCAAAAATTACTTAGGATCCAGTGTATAATCAGTTTTTAAAAGATTAACACTTGTGTAAAAGACTTCTTATTTTTTGACCTGATTAATATAATTCATTCACTGTCTTACTTCAGCTTGAGAATCACCTGGAGGGCTTGTTAAAACAGACTGCTAGTCCCATAGCCCAGAGTTTCTGATTCAGTTTTTCTGGAGTTGGCCCTGAAATTCTGTGCTTCTAATAAGTTCCCAGGTGGTACTTGCAGATAGACCAGAAATCATAATTTGAAAATCATTGCTGCAATCCATCACTTGGTTGTTTAGTGGTTTAGTGTGTAACATATACATATGTATGTATGTATGTATGTATGTATACACACACACACACACACATATATATATATATGTGTGTGTGTGTGTATATATATATATATATATATATAGTCTTCAGTAATACTTTGAAGAAGAGTATGCTGTATTTTCTGAGCCATTGTATATCTGAGAATCCTTTTCATTCCACACAATGATGTTTTGGGTGTATGAACAGCTTTTCTAATAATATCTACACCACTCCACTTCTGTTATTTCATTTTATGAAATTTTATCCATGGCTATACTCATTGTACAGTCTATCTTCTAACGTAAAGTATTTAAGAGTGTGATGAGGTACAATTCTCTTTGTATGGATTTGTTTTACTGAATATGAAGTGGCTTTTTCTAGCCATATGGCTCTTAATATATTATTACTGTTATTGTAAAAAAAAAAAGCTAAAATTTCAATGTATGCTTTTATTTCTGATTTAATATTTAATTCACTGTTAAGTGAATCAAAACATGGAAAGAGCCTAGAAAGGAAACAGGTGTGTGGGGGTGCTCAGAAGATGACCACAGAAATATGTGCAGAAAGATCAACAGACACATTATATTAATGTTTTTAAAATTACTTTGATGCCCGACTTTCTCATGTTTGTCAACCACTCTTTTTTTGCTGATTTTAATTTCTGTGTTCTCCTTCTTCTTTCCTCCCAGGCATCTCTAAGTCTGTCTTTTCCAACACATACAACTCCCAAACATCACACAACAATGTGGGCTTCACTTTTATCGCTGTATGTTTCAACTACCATATTCCCCATTTATTTTGTATATTAACATCTTTGCCAGTTGTAAATAACCTCTTTTTGATTTCTGTCTTATTTGTTAGTTAGTTCAGGATTATAGATAGAAACAACATTGATATTCACAGGTCAAAGCCAATTGAGCAGCATTTAGTAGACTTCCAAACTAGCTTTACCTGCCACCCCCGCCTTGATCTCTGATACTATATAGAAATTGTGCATATAAAACTGCATAATTCCAAAGATACAGACTATATAAATCCTCAACAATGTAAAGTTCTACTTGACGATCTTGGATTCTGATGATCACTGTCCTTATGTACTGCCTCCAGGTACCTATTTGCTCACAGAGATAGGATCTATTGGTGTCAGGGCCATCCTATATAATGACAACAATTCTGCTTGCCTTAAAGTAAGGATATAAATATCAAATGCTCACATTTCTCTTTGGTTAGAGGAGAAAATCTAAAAACCAAGATAGACAAGAAAACACTCACATAACATCTTTTACACATGCATTTCTAGACTTATTCTCAGAAATACTACATCATGAGGTAGGGATGGTGAAAGGGATTTTTACTGATGTGTACCATCATTTAAATTTCAGTGCCTATAAGGAAAATTACCTAAAAAGAATATCTGAAAATGTCATAACTGTTTTAATGAGTATGTTGAAATCCAGTCAATATTTTGTCGTTCTTTTGAATAAATATGTCTCATTCTCTATGTTTTTAGGTATTTTAGTCAGACTTTCAAGAAGTCTACTTTAATGGCCTACTCAACAAGAACAATTAAATTTTTATGTGAGAATAACTGCTATTACAATGACCTTTCACTAAATGTATTTAACCACAGAAAATAATTTTATTTATTCTATGAAGCAAATATCTCAAATTATGTTACATAATAACATATGACAGTAGTAATTCTCATGTTGTATTTCTTTGCTTTTTCCTTCTAAAGAGAGACTGAAAGGCATAAGTACCATACTACTCTGAGATACTTGATAATGTATTACGTAGGTTTCTAGGCCAATTCAACAACCTTTATAAAGGTTTGCAGGTGACTTCCAGTACTCTGCGGACTCTATTGATATCCATTGAAAATATCCATATCAAGGTAAAACTAATAGTCTTTGGAAATGATTTAGAACAACACACACACACACACACACACACACAAACCAGACATGCACACAAACATAAGCAAACATGCATGATCACACATATATCTCCACAAGAATAACTCTATTCTTGTAACTAAAGAAATAAATTACCCAAAGTATTTTCTTAGTGCAACTAATTTGATTATGTTTACATTTTATATTAACAGAGAAATCTATGATTTCACGTTAATATGAAAATAAAGTAAAAGTTCAAGTGTTGGAACTAATGAATTAAAACCTAACATAGTAATAATCTGATCCATTAAACCTTTGGCATCTTCCTTAAAATAGTCCTTTGTGTTATTTCTCAGCATATTAATATGAGAGGTGTATGAAGGACAGAGGTTAATAGGAATACTGAGGGGTTTACTAGACCAATTAAGGTACATTTTTGACCCTCTATCATATGATACTTTTTAAACCATGATTAATCTTAGTTCCATTTTTACATATTATTTTCCTTAATTTTGATGAAGAGATTAGAGTACCTCATTGTTTTCAACCTACAAATAAAGTGCCTTGTAGATGCATACAAAAATAAATTAATCTAGAACAGTGGTACTCAATCCAGGAGCCAAATGACCGTTTCATGAGGGGTCACCTAAGACCATTGAAAAACACAAATGTTTATATTATGATTCATAACAGTTATGAAGTATCAACAAAAATAATGTTATGGTTTGGCTTCACCAATACATGAGGAACTGTATTAAAGGGTTTCATCATTATGAATGTTGAGAACCTCTGCTCTAGAAAGAGCATAGGAAACAAGCAGATATAGGCAGTAAAGTTACAATATCATGCATTGATTTATGTGTACTTAGTACCAACTGTGTGGTTTCACAGAATGTACTTAATTTCTATGTACATTAATTTCTTTATCATGAAGCAGCCACCAAATCATACAACTTGATCAGGTTGTTAAGTAATTAAATGGTACATAGCATGAAGAGCTCTGGGCTTTGAGCACATACTGAAATTTCTTATTTCCTTTTAAAAGATTAACTACAAGGGTCACAGGTTTTTGAAGGACAATTAATTCGATTCAAATCTGAATATCAAGAATCAAGCTGGATTTTCTGCATATGCTCTGTGTGCCTGTAGCATACCTAGGCTACAAGGATATGAAAAAGAAGCCACAGTCTCAGTTTGTAAAAGGCATATAATTTGTTATGGCATTTTTATGCATGTATGTACAGCTAATATATGCTAGTATAAAGACTGTCACAATTCAAACACGTTGGTCATCAACAATGAGCTAAGTCAGAGAAACTCTAGAACATTCCTTGGGCACACACTTACTTCTAAATCAATTCATACTAATTAAAGTGTCCCACAGTCTATACACTAGATACGAGCTATAAGTCTAACCTTCTTGTTTACTGATTTCATTTTGAATAGCAAGTATGGCAAAGCGGTGGAGCTTCTTTCTTTTCTTTTTAGAAAGCTTACATTTAGTTATGGGTTTTTTGGTGTTAATATCAAATACTCATCTCACCATCTTCAAAATGTCCCTTTCTTTCTCTCCACTTGATGAAAAGACAGTGTATCTGAATTGCTTCCTGGTGCTTTTTACAAGCTCAGTTGAAATTATAAAGGAGAAGATGCTGCTACTGGGAAGAAAGATGGATCGGTGGGAAAAGACAGAGAGACAGCCCAGGAACATAGAGATTTGTAACTGACAGAAGATTGGAAAAAGAAAATGAAGAATGGCATCCAAACTTTGTTTCAACAGCATGATTGGACCAAGCACTCCATAGTTCATTCAAGTCAGTAAGAAAGTTATTTATTGCTATATTGATGAATGTCTCATTTCAAGAAAACCTTACATACTTATACTTCAAGATAAATGACTGAATGCTGCCTTCATCTTTGCTTCTTTGAGTGAACTGTCTGGGATTTTCCCTCTTTTATCCACTTAGCTCAGTTTTCCAATAGATGGATGAACTGATATAGGTAACAATGGTTTCAGAAGTATATACTCATAGGTGTTTATAAACCCAGATTGAGCTTATTCATCTCTCAGTAGTGCCTGTATCCCATCACAATTTAATGGATACACACTATTCAGACAGATTTGCAGTAGCAGATCCAAGGAGAAGACATTGATTAAAAAAGAAGTTCTGGCTGCATTTCCTTGGAGAAAGATTTGAGTTGGAACTTAGTTTATGGTATCTTTGGGTTATGTAGACTCTGTTGGGTTGCTTAATTAACTATTTGTAAAATGGACCTAGTTATTTCAACCTCATAGGGTCATTTAAATAATGCTACACCTTAATTCTTCAATAATGTGCTACAGACATAAAAACTGTATTAAATACCATGGTTTTCCTACATAGCTGGTGTTAGTTATAATGATAACCATTTTTCTAATAATAGAAGTTCCTGAATACAAATTTTAAAATACCACCAAGAGCACAGAGTAACATGTATATTGAGATTTATAAATAGAAAAAAAAAAACAACTTTCTCCTTAAAATTCAAAGCATATCACATTACAGGACAACTAAATGTATATGTTAAGTCCTTGTTATCAGAAGAAAGTTTAAGGCAAATAAAATTTAAAAACCATTACCGGTATTCTCATAGTATGAACAACTACACTGTTACTCTCACAGAGAATGATGTGCAAGGACATGTCACACATATAGACTAAGTCTAAAGCAATAATATGCTTACATGTAGGAGTCGATGGGACACATTTTAATCAAACTTCCACACTGGGTTGAGTTGAACTGTTGGAGTCTTCGACCAGGCAGAGAGAAGCTGGCATAACTATGTTTCTTTCTGTCCTCTGCTCTCATCTTAACTTTCTCCATAGCTTTTGTTTTATCTTGTCAGTCTCTGCTTGGAATGTCACATGCCACCTGCACTTTGTCAAGGGTTTTCTATGTCCCATCCTTCAGGACCTATTGAGATTTTAGAATTAACATGATACTGAATCACTGGGACTGCATGCCAGGACATATATCTACAGAAGTCTATAAAACTATATCCTTGGTTGCTGAATGGTACCTTGAACAAACTAAGCACATGACTCTGAAAGATTGTCGGTGCCCAGTGTTACTACTGGGAGGGGATGCTTCATTGTCACAGTTTAGCTTCACCTTCAATTGCTTCTCTTCTCCTTAAAAGTGGATACTTTTGCACAGGGAGATCTGAAAGTAACTAAATTGACAGAAACAATCAGCAGTTGTCACACCCTCTCCTTCAATGAATGGTAAGGGATGGAGGAAATACATAAATTTACTGTAAGTCCCTCTTCTAGGAGGAGGTTATTTTTCAGTGCATTATTGTCTTCACAAAGAAAAGGAAACATTGTATTTCACAAATTTGAGTTTAATTTTACTTTCATCTGCCTCTCACACCTGTTTGCTTTTCAAAAGGCTGCTGATATTTATAAATTACCTTCAGAGGCACTCAGATTCTCTTTGCCTAACCAAGTGCTGGCTTTCAACTTGTAACCTAAATGGTGCAGCATATGCTTTTCCCTTCTGAGGCTTCCAATTCTGTGTTCTATTGTTTTTGAAGGATTATGTGTTTCAGATGTTATGATTATGTGTTTCAGATACTTGATCATGGGCAAAGACTATTGATTTATCGAATATCAAAATTCTCTGACTTTGACACATAATACAGCTTTTGAATTTATTTTGGATATAATATGTTCCAACTAATGTGCTTAATAACACCAGCTTGTCTTCATCAAGTTTTCCAAAGTTCTGTTCCCTGAGCAACAGAAAAGACATCACAATCTCAGCCCCTTTCTCACTCCCCACACAAAAGGACCAAAGTCCAGAGGGAAGGGGACAGTAATGGTACTCCAAAAGCCCTTCTAGGCTCCCACGCATGCTCAACTCCATTTACTGCACTCTCAGGTAACTGTGTGAATACCCACCAGTGAAACTTGAATGCATTTTAAGGTGTAATAAAAGAATATTAACCTATACCATTATCAAGTGAATTCTCTATGTAGAAATTGGAATAAAATATTTTTTGAAATCTTTTTTTAAAATTTATTTTATATATTAATCCCAGCTGGAGAGATGGCTTAGCTGTTAAAGGCTAGGCTCACAACCAAAACTATAAGCAATATAGGTCTTAAATTAACAAACTTAAGACTAATCTATTACTTTCTTATGCCATTAGGCATTTGCTTCCAGCAGATTTAAAGATTCTCAGATGAAGAGAGGTAAAGATGTTTTGATAGTCTTTCAGCTGTGACTGTGAGAAATAAATGTGCCTGCTCCATGGAGTAGAACCAGGGATTCTACCCATCCCAGATACTGGGGGATTATAGATGAAGCAGGGGTAAAGATGGTAAGGAATCACATTCAAGTCATGCCCTCCTTTTTCCTACCTTCTCTTCTCACTGTTTGGTCTTCTTCCTCATTTCCTTGGGGAGTAGAGTGATTGATAGCCTAATCCAATGACTGTATTACAGCTGCTTTAGCTAGACTCTTTTCCTTATCATTAGCAGTTAGCCTATGGTTAAATTCACAGCTCACTGCTTGGGACTGCCCCTGAGATTTCAGGGTCTGGCCTTTAGAAAATATTTAACATAAAACTGAAATCTTGACACACTGAGAACTCAGTTCTCTGCAAGGATTCATTAATTAATCCAATGTACTGTACCCATGTTCTGTATGAGACTGTGACATGGTGAACCATTTCTAAGGCTTACAGAGATGTGTAGTCCTAAATTAAACAGCCACTGACGTGTACCTACACTGATATTTTAGTGCAGTAGATATGCATGAATCTCTGAATATTTAAATTCAAGCTCTGACATTGACACAATACTCTCTAGCTTCACTTTCATAATAGAACCTTATTTTTTATTAATTTCAAGCTTGACATCATTCTTTATGATAAAAACATACACATACAAGGAAAAATTTAATAATTCATTACTATTTCTGCAAAGTTAAGTTTTCATAATATGCTTAGGGTATTTTAGTTCACAAAATCAATTAAATATTATAGGAATTGGTGAATATATTAATTTAGTTTACTAATTTTATACACACACAAAAATTATCAGAAAATCTTTGATTTCGTTGATTCCTACATACTGTTTAATCATTTATCTGAATAACAATGGATATTTTAAAATATCTACGGAGAGGCTACAGACCTTAATCTGTGTCTTAAGCCTTCACCCTTGCCCCAGTCTGTTGATGAGCTATAAGCGTCTATGGATATGGCAGCTGAGTCTCAGAACAAAAATTATGCATCTCATAACTGCTACTTGGCTGGAATGTCAAGCCAAGGGAAGGTTGTGCCTCAAACTCTGTACTTGGTAATTTCCCTCTGTCTGCTTTGTTGCCACAATGCAAACATGAACAGTGAGATTTGTGTAGGACAGGTAGCAGGCATGCTCACTGTCAAAAAAGTCTATTATTAGGGCTCTGATCTCCTGCATAGTTCAGGGGTGAGTAAAGAATGAGGCATGTGAGCTGTACCTAAGGAAATACAATGAAAAGGGGATGCTTTGCCAATCAGTGCATAAACATTTTCAAGTTTGCATTATTTAAATGAGCATATTTCTAATGGTGGATTTCTCTGGACCCGAGTGATAATTTATAATGAAAATTGTAATTCAGCATCTTTATTTCATATGACTACTTTGAACTGTACTGAAAATACAGCTCATATACTTTAATATAACCAGGTTTTTGTAATCGAATCTGTTCAACTTTGGATACACTAACAATGTTTTATATGAGGAAATAACAGAACACAATTTTTGCTATTATTTTGGTATATATCCAAAATTGGGGGTAAAGGTGAAAATAAAGCAGAATACTCTTTTTTGAATGATTGCTTATGGCATGATCTAACAGCATGTTTTCTCTAAAATTTTATCTTTACCTATTAAATTATTTTAAACATTTCACTGTTTAAAAAAAACTTTAGCTATTATTGATAAGGATGGTTACAATAGCTAACTTAAATTTGATGACAAATAGTAGGCATGTTTTTCTAAAAGACTTTTATGTATCAATAATCATGAGATTCACACATTTAAAAAATCCAACCATATAATGACTACTTCTTAATAAAAAATATCAACATTGTATTTTTTGATATAGTTATAATGTATAATTTAAGGGCTAATCTGATCTGCCAAAATCAGCAGTAGTTTACATGTTTGGAAATAGTTATTTAAAGAAAAATATAACTAAAACTTTTGTGCTTCCAATCTACTGTGTGTTTTACCATCCCACCAGGCTTACACAAATAGCCAATGTCACTCTATCAATATAAGCTTAAATATGCAGTGTGATTAGATTACCATGGATTTGTGTCCATGAAGTAACTATTGACAGAGCTGGCTCTGTTATTTTACATCAATCCAATAGGTCAACCTTAGTAACTATCTTTAAAATCATTGTAAATTATTCAAAGTGAAGTTAATATCCAAAGTCTTGCACTGGTAAGATGGTTCTGAGGGTGAAGACATGCCAAAAAAGGCAGAGGCCTTGAATGTAATCCCTGCAAACTATATGGTGAGAGACAACTGGCTTAAAGCATGCCTTGTACTCTGTCTGGCTGGTAGTTTTTATGATGAAAATGATCTATGAGTTATACAACTGTAAATTGGAGTCAACATATTGGGGCTTCAAATAATGTATTATTTATTGAAGACTGTGCCGAACCTTGTCAAGTCAGGGTAAGACAGCCTTTCTCTACCTTCCTGTTTTTGTTGTGGTCTGTCAGGTACTCTAGGCTTTAGCCAAAACTGGCTGTACCAATGTTGCTGTGAGACTTTCAGTGTCTGTCCATGTAGCTTACTGTTTCGTCCTCGCTGCACCTTTTGAAAGTTGCCCATGTACACTTCCTGCCTACCCTAGTATTGTTATTTTCTTTCTCAGGTCTTTGATGAGGTTGAAGATTAAACTATCACAACTATTATTCTCTCTTCCTAGTTAGATATATTAGGTACTAGACTTAAGTTTCCTAGCTTAGGACAACTTTATTGTAAACTCTGTTATTCCTTTACCCTAAGACTAGATATGTAGGTCTTAAGTTTGTATGTTCTTGATTTTCCTTTTCTTAGTGCACATTTGTTATTCACTGTTTTGTATATAGTTTGTATCAAGCCTAAATCTTTTCTTTAGACTAAAAGAGGAATTGTAGTGAGATATTCACTTTGTCTGCTCCTGTGGTACTGATCACACCCATTGGGGGTAGATATGGGGCAGAAGTCACCTGGGGATTAAGGTCTGAGGAGGAGCCCAGGAGCACTCTTTTGCTGGCAGGAAGCAGACAGGAGAGGATCCAGAGGCATCTTTGGGACCAGGAACCTGCTGGTGTTCATCTGTTTATTTTGTAAGTTATTTCTCCTTGAATAAACAACTATTTGGCCTATTCATTTCTCCTAATCCTTATTAAACCACGATACGTCATTAGTATTTTTTGAAAAAGAAACAATCATTTCTCACATTTTCTGCAATATTCTAACCGTAATTAGCACTTTCGGACTGAAAAGTCAGGCTTGAAGGCCATCTTTGATGTACTATTCAGAAATCAATAATAGAAGCTTATTAAGTTTAATATCAAATAGAGTGGCCTCTACTCTTTTAATTATATATATATATATATATATATATATATATATATATATATATATATTTCAAACAAGTATTCAAAATTTTAAAATAAGGAGTTCCCATTTGGGGAAAATTGCAACAAAACTGGCAAAGAAAATATTTCAGAATGAGTCTGTTTTTAAGGGTTTCAGATGTAAACTTCTTTAAGCCTGAAGTATTATTTAAAATGCCATCCATAGGAAATGTAATAACTTTTCCCTAAGTGCATGTTTACATGTGTGACAAGCAATACACATTTAGGGAATGGAATGGAACAAAACAGTTCCAGGGAATATGTTCTTCCCCTAAAAATAAGAAAAAGTAAAAGCACCAGAACTGCAAAAGATAATGTCTACAAATAAGTAATCCCATTGAAAGAAACACAACTACTCGTTTTCCTGTGCATCTGCAAATGAACAAAGACTATCCTCTAATGTCAGTTGTAAAAATGACATGTCTTTAGCTGACACCATGTAGGACTCACTCGTAACTGTCTTTAAGTGAAGCTAACCCACAGGGAGGACTTTGTTTATAATATTATACTCCAGCTGAGCAATACCATTTATATACATGCATGCTAGTAATCTCTGAGTTGGGGCTACATTAAGATGCTTTTATTATTTGGGAACATGGTTAGAAAATGGTGAAAATTTAAAGTAAAATCAGAAAAAAAGGTTGAATCTAAAGTATGGAAAAAATATTCACTCAGGGACAGAATTCATATAAGACCTCCCAATTAGATAAATAAATATTGATGAAATTTTTTCTCCTGCATATATGTGCACACACACACATACACACATAATCTAGTTCCTTGTGTGGTAGTACATGAACTAGATACTATTTTACATAACAAGTTTCCTACATTATAGATATAAGAACATTAATTGGTAACAATTTAGGAGTATTTTCTATACTGTCCAGAGAAGAGTAGAGAATAATTAGTCATTACCATCAATTATTTTTATTTATTTATTTACTTGTGATAAATATAAGGGAAAGGCTTGAGTGCCTCTGTATAAAAAACAAAAAATAGAGGACCGCCATCACCACCAATGAGAGTTCTCCTACTATGTGGGTTCTGAGCAAGTGCCTTTAACTCTCTGGGCCTTCCCACCCACTTCATATCAATGACTTAAACAGAAATACTTGTAAGATGCAGAGCTTAATCTGCTCTCATAGTTTAAAGAATATTTCTTATGCATACTGGACATGATGTCTTCTGACACTATTCTCACCATTTGATCACCTAACCTATAAGTCAGCCACTGATGGACTCCTCCTACAAGCATGACTTGTACCATTTGCTTCTTTTCAGATTAACTTTCTTTTTACTAGGTAATTACTTCATGAGTTCATATTGTGTGCTTGAGCCCCTTCTACAGTCTGTTTCCACTCATTCAGGTAAATTTGGAAAACATTTGCAGGCTACATACTTCCAGACAGTGGATAGGTCTGTAGAATGAAGTACTAAATCCCTTTCCAAATGCATTTTAACCTGCAACAAAAGCTATGTTCTTACAGGGCCATTGACTTATTTTATTTAAGAAATGTACCTTTCTCTGAACATAATAACTTCAGAAGATTTTGACATGAGCCACAGTGAAAACACATTTCACACATTTCCTGCACATGCTCATCGTATATGTACAACTGAGAAAGAAATTTGACTAAGCTATAGTTACTACAATTCTGTATGAAACATTATAGAATTTTCCCCATTTTATTTCATTTTACTTTTTAATTTAATTTTATTTATTAAAATGTTGTTGTAAAGGCCAGACAGGTGACTCCATCATTAAGAGCACATATTACTGTTTTGAAGGACCTTAATTCATTCATTTCCCAGCATCCATGTCAGGAGGGTCACAAATGTCTGTAACTCCAGCTTCAAGGGATCCTACACCACTGGCTCTATGGACACTGCAGTCAGCTGTACATCCTCATACACAGACACATGCACACACACACACATATTTAAAATTAAAATGTTAAAGTATGCAACTTATAATTCATTAAACTTAACTCTATAGTACATACGTGATTGGCAAACAATATTTGAAAACCAGTGCAGTAGAATCTGGAATAGTAATATGATCAACAACTCAGTTTGATTGACATTCCTTAGCTGAGTATATCTTCCTAATGGGCACTATTGCCCTTTGTTACCTAAATGGAACATCTATACTAAAGCCCCTAGTCCCAAGGCTCAGGGATCATTGCAGAAAGGGTTTAAGAGCTAGAGGTGGTAGTTAACAACTGCAAGGAAACAGTGTCTTCTTGAACATAACAAGGCGACCGAATATATGAATTCACAATGGTCACAAAAGCATGCATAAAACCTATGCAAGCCAGTGGCACACCAAATTCCAGAATGGAGAGGCTGGGTGGGCAAGAAATCCTACCCTATACAATAGCCAAAGCACTATTGGCAATTGTAAGCTTCTATGGGAGGGAGTGTCAGTTTTCTCTAAGATTATAGACTCTGGTAAGTGGACCATGACCTAAAGGAAGACCATACATTTGGTAAGTACTGGTTAGCACAAATGGGTCTTTGTAGAGAAAAACAAACAACAAATCAAAACCAAAATAACTCACATAGTTGGGTAATAAGGTGGGGATGGATCTTGGAAGAGTTGTGAGGGGATGAATATGATCAAAACACATTATACAAAATTCACAGAGAAGTGATAATTTTTTTTTAAATTGGCACACCTATATTGGTCCTGCAGATGAACTGAGTGGTCTGAGCACCCACATCTGGAGGCCCCCAACCACAGTAACTCTAGTTCCTCATGATCAGACAAGTATTTTTATGTTCTTCAGGCACCTGCACACTTAAATGTACAAGCACATAATAAGTAAATAAAACATTAAACACCTTAAAAATGCAAATGTGGAAAGACACCAAGTATACAAATTAATTTCTCTTGGTAATGATATTTGTCTTTTTTAGAAACATATAACTTCCATTTCCAATGCCAGAAAGAGTATTTTGAATAAAATAGAAAGCTTTAATACTGAACTGGATAATAAACTGAAAGCACCCTGCACTGGCAGTATGGGGATGTGTTGTTAGGTGGCCCAAGTCAAATAGTTGTAAAACATGTCACTTCAGTGTTCTGAGAAAATCCTAGTGACAATTTTAGCCATATATGGCAACCATTGTTTTTAATCTTGTAAAAATGTTGAGAATATTTTGTGTGATGTCTCTACAGTGAATCAGACTTTGAAGTTCTGACAACCACATCTAAGAGAGTAGCAAAAGTATTTAGCTGAAATATGAAAGCAGTACTATTAGCAGTTTTATAAGGCTAGGGTTTTGCATGATGTACGCTGAAGGTACTTTGTCATAGCCTTCTTTTCAACCCTAGAACATGTTATTGGCAGTTTAAGCTGCTTTTGTGGTCCTATTACTTTTAAACTATAGCAGGCATTTCTTTAACAGAGAAAGACTGTATTGGTTTTGTTCATATGGAGAAAGGTTATTTTCAAAACAGATTGTATAGTGTGGATGAATTTAATATAGAACATATTAGAAATGAGGGACAGCCCCTTAAAATGTGAGGGATGTTCTGTTGCTTAAAATGAGAGTTCCAAGTCCAGCTTAGCTGAGCTTATAGCCCAAGTGGATTTTTATATATGTATTTATAAATCTCAGAAATAGAGTTTTCTGGAAATGTTAACAGGCCCTGAGGTAGAACTTGTGTTCAGTGTATGTATGCTTAAAGATGGAAACATGAAAGATGCTTTCTAATGCTGTAATTTCATAGTTTTATTAGACTGAGTTATGACATGGGAAAATATTCAGAAATTGCAGCTTAAATGAGAAAATGTGAATGGTGTTACTTTTATAAAATACTACCTCAATAGTTCTATTATTAATTTTTAATGCTCAACACCCCTGTGACCTCCTTTATTCTCTCGCTGTCAACATGACAGGCTGGAAAAGAATTGAAATGAGCTGACACAAAATGGAGCATACATTAAGGCCCAACTCGAGTCTCTTGACTCTTTCTAGGACCCTTGCTAAAACAGCCTGTGCTATTCCATATTACAGCAATAGTTAAGGCCCTGTTTGATAGCTCAGGAGTGGCCTGTCTATCTTCCTCCTTCGATATGTTGGCCTGAGCATTCAGTTATGAACATAAGGTAGCCCCATGTCCTTGTAGTTTTACCTTGGCTCATGGACATGCTTCATTCCCACAGCAGACTTCTTCATCTTAGGCTGCCAATTCTGCCTCTTCCAAAAGTGCATTTTGGTCTAATTCAGCAATGCCTTTCTGAGAATGGGGCATCATTGCTTTATGTACATTTAGCAATTTATCACCAAGGAAACTAACCCCCATATCAGTACAGTCAAGAACCTCACCACATTATCTCTGGAAGGCCAAGCTCATGTCACAGCAACAGAGTGTGGAGGTCAACAAGACCAGAAGGAACCTTAGAAGCAAACTTCTCTCTCTTTTTAAATTCAAGTGTAAGAGGATGACAAAGAATAAGAAAAGTGGGGTGTCAGTATTTTGTCTTATAGTTGAAGTTAAATACTGAGCTTTAATGGTTAGTTCTAAGTTGTGAAATCAGGGTGTTTTAAAGATGATACATAATATTAAGAGTCTAGGAAGGATGGAAACGGATTTAAGACTATCAAAAAAGTAGTATAATGGAGATACATTTTCTCTCAAGAGGTGATGGTATTAGCTTTCACTAGCAGCCGTGATATTGAAAAACTCTGGGTAAAGCAGAGGTCAGAGGAGAAGGGAGTCAGTGTGGCTCTCATCTCACCCAGTAGTCAATGCAACTTCATAGTTAATTTGTCCTCCCATAACAATTAGAAAAGTGACTGCTTGCTCCTAAGGTCTTGGCTTCCAGCAATGTCTAATAAAGTAAAATGAAGGAAAGATTAAAAACCCACCTGATACCCCTCCATATGTGGTTCTCTTTCCAATGCCCACAGCAGGCCAGGGTGTTCCATCAGCTTTCAGTCCCATCAGGCCTGAAACAGTGTTGGTGGCTGTAACGCCATCTGCACCACCTGTGAAAAAGCATGTGGATTTTTGTCTTTAGATCTTGAAGAAAGGATGGCTGAAACACATTCAGGCCCATGCAGCCTGAATTCCCTACCCACCAAATTTCTGCATTCATTTGACTATTCTAGCTATGCTTAAATGTTATGGACTTTGTTAAGCTTGGCAGTGATGGCAAATTCCTTTAATCTCAGCACTCCAGAAGCAGAGGCAGGTATATCTCTGCTAAGTTCCATGCTAGTCTTGGTGAGGGTCTTTATGCTGACCCAGAAACTCAAGCTGCCTATGATGAACACATCTTTTCTCTATGCAGTACAGCAGTCTTGAATGCTTGGGATAAGGTTCATGAACTAGGGATAGAGGATAGAATCCTATACCAAAATAAGACAGGGACAAAGAGAACGCTTTAGTGTATTCCTAGAAAGGTTGTCTAGGGCAATACAATTAGAGGTAACAGCCACAGATTCTAGGTGAATACTCATAGAATCATTAGGTTATGAGAATGTGAATCCACAGTGCAATCAGGTACTTTGGCCTTTAAAAATAAGATCAGCACCTTTGGACGAATGGGTCCTATATACATCCTACATTGGGTGTAATGACAATAACACTCTAAAGGTCTGAGAAGACACACAAATAACAGAGGTCTTAACTATGGTGACATAGAAGCTTAGGTAGGAGAAGCCGTCTCCAAAGGTATGAAAAGATATCAAAATGTCAAATGTTTTAACTGTGGTAGGATAGGACATCTAAAAAGACATGATAGGCAAATCATTTCTAGAAATAACACTCCCAGAAATGAATTGAACAGAAGACCTCAGCTTTCTGGGTTATGTAGAAGGTGTGGCAAAGGCTGACAGTGGACCAATGAATGTAGATTGACCAGAGACAAGCAAGGAAACCCTTTACAATCAGGAAATTCCTTGAGGGGCTCTTGAAGGCCCCCATGTCAAAGGCCAACATTCCAAATTGTTGGGACAAGACAGACTTGCAGACTATAGCCATGATTTCTGCATCTTCTTAGGATCCCCATGACAGCACCCCCTACCAGCAGGAACATTTATAAATGTTTGTTTTCATTTATATCGAGTTGGTTATGAATGGTTAATGACCACAACCAATACCTTTAAAGGTAAAAAGGGGATTATGGTATAGATATGAATATTTTGTTTTGGAATGAATTTTCATTTATTGATACAATTTAAGGTCAGTTTTGTGATATGTATATTTCTCCTCTTATTTAGGTATTGTATTTATATAGCTCATTTAGAAATGTAATGTATAATTTAGTATAGATTATAGATAGTTTTACCTATAACAGTCAAACCTTAAGTTAGCTAAGATTTCTAGACATACAGAGATACATTTGAGATGAATAGGCATTCTTCAAACCTCTCAAAGTCCTACAGAATATGGCATTTAAAATCATTTAGTGTTTTTCTTGATAGTGAGACATGACTGCTCCTGGCAATACCACCTGCATCAGAAAGAAAGATGAACATTGAAGAAACTCATTATGGAGTTTGATTTCAATATGGCAATACTTGGACAAGATACTGCGATACTCCTCTTGTCTGGAATGTTTGACTTTATGATGTATTAAACTGGAAATTCAGGACCCACAGAAAAGTGACTACTGAAACAAGATGGACAGTGCTACGGGGTTCCTGCTTCATGGAAGAGTCTGCCAGACAGTCTATAGGATACAGAGAAAAGTGACTGACAAATTGTCAATACAGATGGACAGTTTAAAGTTTCCTGCTTTGCTGAGGAGTCTGACAGACACACTACGGCCTATAGGCTGAAGATAGAACTTTACAGAAGAACTTCGGGTCCCTGACCAGGTAGTGAGTTGTCTCTGTCATTTTTAGAGTTTATATATTTTCCTTCTGTGGTCTTTGAAGGGGCTGAAGACAGATAGTTATGACTATAGTTTTCCTTAGGTTCAAATATAAGTTATATATAGGACTCCAGAATCACAAAGATAGAATAGATGATGGAATGTTTTCTTTAAATCTTGCTAAGTGTTTATGGAATAAATATTGTTAACTGTGATTCTTATTTGATAACTGTTGTGTGATATATTTTGCTATGCTAAGGTTAAAACCCTTCTTTTTATTTTAGACAGAAAAGAAGAGATAATGGGAGATGTCATTCTGTAAGTATGTTTCTCTTATTGGTTGATGAATAAAGCACTGTTGGCCAATAGGAAAGCAAGATAGGCGGGACTAGGAAACAAGGAAGAGAGAGAAAGTAGTAGGGAGGAGTCAAGATGTAGAGACTGGAAAGAATAGATGTCCGGGCCCTCTCTCCAGTATGATGAGACCACATGGTAATATTTAGATAAATAGAAATGGGTTAATAAAAACACAGATCTATCCAATAAGAAACTAGTAACTGGCCAACAGAATTATATCTACATGTGGAATTGGGTTGGGGGATGGGAGGGGAGGGTGGTCAGGATGCATATGAGGGGTTGAGAGGGTAAGAGGGAGGGAGGGAGAGGGAACTGGGATCGACATGTAAAATAAAGTAAAAAAAAAAAAAACAGAATTATGTCTAATACAGCATCTCTGTGTGTTATTTGGGGCTGGCGAGGTGGTGGGACCAGAACAGCAGGAAAACAACTCATAACATGCTAGCCTGGTCTAAATAGTAAGTTCTAAGTCAGCCAGGGTTGCATAAAGAAACCTTGTTGTGGTGATATCTTGTTTGTATTTAAACAAATAAAACTTGCCTGGTGATATGAGTAACCAACTAGCCACTAGTTAACCACTAGTTAAGCCAGGAAGTGGTGGCAAACACCTTTGATCCCAGTACTTAAGAAGCACAGGCTTTAATTCCAGCACCAGGGAGGAGAAAACAGGAAGTGATATGGATGGGCAGAGAAAGAATATAAGGCAAGTGAAGACAAGAGTTAGCCCTGTTTTTCGTCTGATTTGTAGAGGTAAGAACTCTAGTGGCTGGCTGCTCTCCTACTTAGATCTTTCAGCTTTCACCCCTTAATATCTGACTCTAGGTTTTGACCAATTACAATTTGTGCTACACACTCTCTTGGAACACGGAAAAAAAAAAAAAAAAAAAAAAAAAGATTTGTTAAAACCTTTTAATTACCATGACTTGAATCTCTTAATCATTACATGAGTGTATTGATGTAAAGGTTTTCAAACCAATGCAAGTTTTTGGGTAATTGCAGTGCCTTTGCAAGTTAAAGTGTGTAAGACATTGGGCTTCAGTCTCACAAATGCAAGGGAGACAAATGTAAATTCAGTGTGTATGTAGTTGTATTTTTCAACCTTATGACAGATGCAAACGCTGCTACTAAGTTGTTACATGCTGAGGCCCTCAACTTTTGAGTTATCTGTTAGAAGTGTAGATTATTTTATATTGCATGTGTTTTAAGATGTGCAAAATAGGATTCTGCTTTTCAAAAGTAGGTGTATGCCTTGTGTATTTGTGGAACCAAGTGGTTCATGTAATTACATTTCTTAGAAGACGTGTGTGTGTGTGTGTGTGTGTGTGTGTGTGTGTGTGTGTGTGTGAGTGAGTGAAGGGTCTGTTTCAACATGACTGTACCACTGCACCATTGGGGAGCATTAATAACTGGGCATCTGATACAATTCCAGCTCTTACCTTCCTTTGCTGCTCTTGCGATGCTTACGATATCAGTGACATTTGGGGTCAACTTGGCAAAAAATGGAACCCGAACAGCTTGCCTAACCCAGCGACAGATGTTCCTCACCAGCTCTGGATCCTGTTCAAATAGGTTAGTTAAATATAGAACCTAATTAAAGATTTGTGATCAAAATGGGCCCCCAAACAATATCAAAGCTGGACACATGAAAGATAAGTGGTGCCGACCAAAAACTACATGACACAATTCTCAGATTCCTCCCTGGCATGACTCCTAAATGTATTAGGTGCTAAGGCAAGCACTCTTCCAGTGTACTGAAGATCCATTCCAGAAAGGTTACATTCCTTTAGGGAGTTTTTGTAAATAAAATTATGAAGAAGGAAATGGGGCAAAGTTTCTTGGTTTTCAGTTAAATGGTATCATAAACACAATATAAATGCATGGTTCGAAGTTCAAAAATCATTATAAAGGGAAATACTATAGAGTTTCTGTTATCTTCATTGTTGGAAGCATATATATATATATATATATATATATATATGTATATATGTATATATATGTATATGTATATTGAATGTCATCCGATGTAAAGTCTGTTATTTTCATTAGAGAACACAGACTCGTGGTGACCTATTATCACAAGAAACTCTGTGACCTTATCATCCACCTGATTGCAATTTGTACTTATGCTAAGACGACTTTGCAGCCTTGGCTTGCACATGAGCTGCTCAGTGATGTTAGCTTACTTGTCCAGATGTTACTAAGATAATCAAAGTTTTTCAATAGTTCTTTCTTAAAGAACTGATCAAAATGGGAGGGGGGAGGAATAAAATATTGCAATGCTCTTTTTAAAAGCAATAAATGAGCATTTTTTCTAAGCTTACTTTCTGTGATATTTCAGGCTTTTATTTTTTTTCATGGGACCAGTGTCATTCTTAGAAAGACAACCAACCTTCTCATTGAATAATTTTTCTGTTATAACATTCTTTGATTTCAATACATACAATAGCTTTATTACTATTATTATTTAAGAGAAAAAATATTCTCACAAGTGCTAATAATATACTGTGATGAATTAGCTTAAGAAAGCAACAGCAATTCATTATCAAACTTGGCAATATTATCTTAGAAAGTTACAAGTTGTTTGATAAAAGAAAAAACAGAAAATATAGACATACATTTTAGTCAGCAAGTATCTCATTTGTAATTAATGTTTTTTATGTGTAGAAGATGTTGCTTTTGGTGTACTAACCTTTTGAGTTTGTTGAAGATGAAATTTCTAATGTTTTAACCTTTAAAGGAACCTTTTCACTTAATTTTACCATGCTTTGATTTGTCACCCCATACTACTGTAAAAGTTATGAGTTTCTATGCTGAGATACTGCAGCGAGGTCATTTCTGTTGATTGTTAGTTCAATTGAGCCTGACTCAAGACTTTCAACAAGAAATCTTTGGCTTGGCTTGTTCACTTTTCAGAACAGTAATTTCTTCATTAAGCATAAATATTAAAAAGCACTATATGGAATGCTCTGTGGGGCATACTGTGCATTATGAATAGTAAAATCAAGAGACTTAGCTGTACAAATTCTAACTCATGAAAATGGAGATATGCCCTGGCCCATGCAATGCTCATGAAATATTTATGACTACTGCATTGTTATTGTGATGGCAGTTGCATCCCTGCAACTTTCATTTCTAAGTTATGAATTTCCATGGGACTTAGCCTAGAAATGACAGTAACTCCAGATGATATGAATTGTATGTCCTCTGTGAATGTGCTCTTGAAGGTAGAATTGGACAATAATTTAAAGACCACTTGAATAGCCTAATATATAGAAGGTAGGCTAGTATGAATTACTAAAACATATTTTAAATCTTATTCAGTCCCGATAGAGTAAACACTAACAATTGGTTAGTGTGGCTTTCAATAACATTGACTCCCATATGTTTATAATTTACTTTGAATATTTGTCAGAGGTTTTTTTGTTGTTTGTTTGTTTGATTGATTGATTTCTACTAGTAGACTACTTTAAGCAAGTGTCCAGTACCCCAGTTTAGCAATCTGGAATTTGTTCAAAGATTTTCAATTTCCTAAAGACATACAGTTCTTGTATAAGTGTAAACATATTGAATCATCGTCCTCATTTTTTGAGATAGCATAATTTGACCTTTCTGTAGTTCTATGAGGCTGATCTACTCAGACACATTTTTCTTTTAATCATCAATCTCATGCAAGTCAGCTAGAAGCAATCACCATAGCAAGACAAAACTTAAATTGAATGCTTGAGAAATTTTTATAACAATCTCTGATCAACATTATTGTATAACTATTCATATACAACAGCAATAGCAAATATCCCAAAATTAATAACATGATCAGACAAATATATCTATTTTGGGGAATTAAGGGTAAACTGTAATCATTCACAACTTCCTCATTTCTTCACAGTTTTTATATGAAATTTGGTTCTAAATACTATATATTTGTTCTGTGCCTTGATCTTCCCATTGTCTGGATAGCTTTGCTTTTGTTAATGAATCAGGTTTTCAATCCTTATTTACATATTTTCTAATAATTTCTCCTCACAGATCATAAAAGTAAGAACAGGTGTTATTTTCTGGCAGAAAGTATTGATCAGCTAATTACATCAAATACAATAAAAATAAAACAACAACAAAAAATACTTTCAGAACCCAAAATACATTTGCTATGACAATGAAGGAAGAATTAACTAAAAACTTGGTAAAATATTTATTTCCAAAATTGTCTTAGGCTGTCTTATGCTCTTCAGTAACCATTTATCTTAATTATTGTATTTGACCCACCATTCTCCAGTGAACTAAACCTCGCACTAAGCTGAGCAGATCTCTAGAGTTGACCAACCCCAAGGCTAAAAATAACATCTGAAACTCCAGAATCCCTCTGTTGCCAGAGATCACCTAAGGTCCGCTTCTATAGATTTGTTGGATGTATGGATTTGTGACATTGTCCTTTGGCTATAAAGGTCAAATTCCCTCTTTTAACATGAATTTATGTTTTTTTGTTTTAGTGAAATCTATTTGCCTCAGGATAAATTCATCCTTATGTCCTAAAAATGGAACTTGGTGTTTTTTTAATTTACTTTTTTTATATATCTATTAAAATCCAAGTTGGGTCAGAGGAGATGGCTCAGCAAATTGACAACATTGGGCAGCTCACAACTACCTGTAACTCTAGATCCAGGAGATCCAACAGCCTGGTCAGGCCTCTGTGGCTATGCAAACACACACACATAAGAACACAGGCATACACACACACACACACACACACACACACACACACACACACACAAATAAAACTAATAATAAAAATAAAATCTAGGCTATTTCTGGATTTAAGAACAGCTGAATATACTCATAATAAATGGCTATCTAGAAGCATGGAGTCTAAACATAATGTTTTATGCATCAGTTTTTATTCAGAAAAAAAGGACAATTACTTTTTAAAAATTAATAGCTTTAAGCTTCTTTCACCAAATCTAATAAACATAAAATCTAGTGGAATTAAGAACTTTTTTTTTTAATAGGCAATATCAAACCCAATATCTGACCTTAATTTCCAAGCTCCTTTTTAGGAGAACCTGGTATCTCTGCATGCATGTGTGCATATGTTATGTATTTTAATGCTTGTTAACGCTGAAAAGTGCTCTAAAGAACATCATGTTTCTTTGGGGCAGACACATAAGTGACATCATCAGCAGAAAGGCACTGGTGTGCTTAAGGGTTGAGTGGCAGGCCTGGGAAGTAAATGATGCTTTTGAAGGTACCACATGAACCAAAGGTACCAGGGCACATTTAAGCAGTGCTACAAAGAAAACAAGAGCAGCCTAGAAAAAAATTGACCCATTTGACAGTTTTCATGAAAGCCACAGATGTCAGTGCATACATGCAACCCAGCATTTGAGAGACCTGAGACAGGAGGACTGCCATGAGTTCAGGACCACTTTTGACTTTTTAGTGTACACAAGCCCCATTGGGGGCTACATAGAGAAACCCTTCCTCAATGAAAAGGAAGGCAGTAGGGAGGGAGGAAAGGATGGAGGGAAGTGCACATGCAGGGCAGCTTAGTATCTGCCCAGTGACTGTTCTCTTGGAGAATTTCCTGCAAATCCCACAGAATGACGAAGTACAAACTAGAAGATCTGAGCAACACATGCACCTCACATAGTTTCATGGTGTAACAGTAACTGTAAAGCTTGGCTTCTGAATTAAGCCTTTAGATTCTAATTCTAGTACCTGCTATATCTTTAGCTCTCTGGACGTAGGGCCTGCCCTTCTACTTCACTGGCCCTTGGGATGCCCTCTCTGCTGTCTGGCAGCAATTGGTTGTAGATCTCAGTGGTGTGCCCCCCACATCCCCACTGCCTTCAAAGAAAAGCACCCCAGAGTGAAGCCAGGTGCTCTTCTTGAGAAGCTAAACTACAAGTGAAGTTTTTGACTTGAAGAAACATTTCTCTCCAATTTACCTGGTAATTTTCAGTCTGTACAATTCTTTTCAAAATGGGTTTCTTAGAAGATGGCATTTCAATGAATTCACTGAAAATGTTACCAGTTATAAAATGTTTTCCACTAAGAAACTCCTAAGTCTTAATTCACATGACATGACAAGAGCTGGATAGTGTTTTTATTACTTCTCCTTCTCTGATGGAGGGAACTGGGGCCCGGAAGATCAATCTGAGTGCCTATTTCATCTTCTTAATTTTCTTTCCCATTATCATGTTCTAAACCATCATCTCCTTTAGCAAAATTGCTCCCTAACGTGAGATTCAGCCATCCCTTGTAAACTAGAACTATAAAAGGATCCAGCTTCATTTATACCTGTGAGACCAGATGTAAGTAGAAGGTAATAGGAAAAGAAGACAAATTTATCTTTCTGTGTCAATAAACTAGGGCAGAGTTCACTAAGGTAAAAGTATTAGCAAATGCAAAAATCTTGTGTTGGCATGGAGATGGTTTGAACAGACTCAGGTCTTAACATTGGGTTTCTCAAAAGTTTTTCTTGCTTAAGCATCATGAGTGGTAAAACTACTTTGGGAAATGTCTTGGTAGTTTGCTATTAAAGTAGCCATACACTTAGTAACTATCGAGAAATTCCATTCAGCTATATATTCAAAAGATATGATGACTTAATTTCAAACAAAGATTTTACACATGAGTGATTTTAGCAACTTTTCTAAAGTAGTTCCACATTGGAAATGACCCCAATATCAATCTGAATAAATGAATGTACGATTGAGATCCATCTAATAAGAGTAATCAGAGGCAAAAAGAAACAAAAGAGTGAATAGTGCCACAATGTAGCATGGCTTAAAAAAATATTTTGAATGTAGGCATTGAAGATTGCATGCTTCACACGAGTGCATTTATAGGAAATTCTACAAAAAGTAAAACTACTCCAGTGGTAAGCAGAGCATTGTGTCCTGACTCAAGACTAGCATCGAGGGGAATAACTGGGGAGTGGAATAGAGCAATTTTGTAGTATGCTAGAAAGAGTTTTGGAGAGATGTAGTCATTGCCAAAATATATCAGACTCTGGTTTGCTGTATTCATTGAATCATGGGTATAATGTGTTGTCATAACTTTGTCTAAATCTTATAATAATCAAGGGGACTCACATGTGGAACAGCAAAGTATGAGGGGCTTCTGTGCAATGTGAGATTATTCTTTCAGTAAGTGTTTTTGACTGGCTGTCATTGCAGTTGACCTATGGTGAGCACCTAAATGAATAAAACCAGGGAGTTGGAGCAGACCCAAAAACAAAATCCAAGTGATAAAATACACGATGGGTGTAAAATATTACTAAAAGAAGTCATCATAGGTCTTTGTCAGTTCAGATTGTTTCAGAATATACAAACCATCACCTGCTACACAGTAGCCATTCATGAAATGGTGTCAAACATTTCTCTGCCTAAATCAACAGAGACCCTTTCCTTCTATTTAATTTTGAAGGAAATAGTATCATAAAATTATTTTGGTCTAGAAAAACTGAATCAATAACCATTTTATACTCTATATACTGTGTTTATTTAAGGATATATGAGATATGATATTTAAGGATATATGAGATATGATCCCTATTCTTAAAAAGTGATGTTTTATAAGATGTACATAATAAGCATAAAAGTTTACATATGTGAAGATAAGGAATACATGTGTATATGTACATATGTATATATTTTAGTCTAGTGACTGAAACCAGGATATTGCACCTGCTAGAAAAAGACTTGGCCACAGAGTTCCACCTCTATCTCTTTATTTCTGTGTCTAAGGCAGTACAAAATGTCACAGGGTCATTTGTATGTTCCTTCTCTGCAGACACACAGCTTTCTCTAGTCTATCACTAAAAACCCTTGCTTATTTCCCCTCTCTCGCCCCATCCCTCTCTCCCTCCATCTCTCCCTTCCTCCATCCCTTCCTCCCTCCATCCCTCCCTCCATACCTTCCTCCCTCCGTTTCTCCCTCCCTCTGTCCCTTCCTCCCTCCCATTTCTCTAGACTGCCTCGTAGAAGCTTCTTGGGCCAAGCATCCCACCCCTCTCAGCCCAGAATCAGTTAGTAAATCCCTGTCTCTAGAGTGTGCCCATATGTTCCTCTTAACAACATTTGTCAGCATGGTCAGAACTGTCTTCTTTATCACCTCTTTGTCTCTACTAGCCTATGAATCCTTTTAGGGCTGTATCTTCTTCTTGTATAATCTGTAAACCCAGAGCCTTGAACACAAGAAAATCCCTTAAATTTTGTGTTGAGTGACAAAAATGAAGGCTACCTAGTTGTGTGTCAGTATTACACTCCAGATTACAAGCAAAATTACTTTTTATGTTCTATGGAACCAAAACACACTATAGAAACCAAGCATACATTACATGCACACACACACACACACACACACACACACACACACACACACACACACACACTTGATTCACCCTATGGAAGTGTGAAAATTACTGAAACTTTATAGGATCCTCAAGCTACCCACAGCGCTTCTGTCTGGTACTGAGTCTTCAGAGTCTTCAACCTTGACCCTATCTCAGCCATCAGACCTGGGTACCCGAGAGTCTCCTGGAGAAGGCAGAACCTGTTTATTGTCATGAAAGCTGGAGGAAGGTTTCTATGTCTTTAAATCCAGTCCCTGTGACTATGACTTATTGTTGCTTGTTATTGCTTGTCCCTGGCATAGCACTGCACTGGCATTCTTGGTGTAGATGCTTTCCACTGTCATTCTATCTCAGAAGCTGATAATTTTCCTTGTAGGGTAAGAATCAGCAAGTACTATGACTCTGTCCCTCACTCCTCATTTCCTAGGGTTCTGCGTCTGCTATTTCCATCCTTTGTCATGACCTTCATGCCCTCTCATTCACTTTCCACAAGCTCATTTCTTCTTTACTCACAAATGACAGTGCTAATGGTTACAAAGCTGGAGAAGTTGTACCTGTTCAAAACTCCTGCCTCTGAATATCTGTGGCCCATAGTTCAATGCACTACCTCATGGTGCTATTCATATCACCAGCTTACTGTGCCACACCTTAACTCTAATGTAACTATTCCACTGTGATTAAAAAACAAAGCAAAACAAAAGAAAACAAGCTGGGATTAGACTGAACAACATTAGATAGGACATGTCAATTTCAAGTTCTGACTTTTTGGTTGTTAACTTGTCACCTGAACTGGTGAGCACTTATGCTAAGTTACTCAGGAGATAAAAGGAATTTAGAAAGTTCTTGCATTTTAGGCAGCATTACCAAACATAGTTACTACTGATATCCTTCTCCAAGAATAGACTGATCCTGCTACATGCGTGGGAGAGCTGATGATCTCTCATGGCTCAATTCTCCACCTCTGTCTGGATTTTGAACTGAGATCATGTTCCTCTAAGGGAGGTCCCAGCCAATGGCAGGACAATCATGCCACAAGCTACCACATTTGTGTCCCATAGCCAACTCTTTAATTAGGATATCGTTGGCCCAATGCCTTCTCCTTATTGGGACAGCAAAGAATTCTATCAAATCTTTCAACTCAGATGACTTCTCACAAACCGGGTAAACGAAGCTGTCTTCTATACCAATTTGTTCAAGGAAGGGTACCTCCTACTTTCTCTTCTAAGAGGTTCAGTGTGGCTGGATTGATGTTGAGGTCTTTGAGCCATTTGGACTTAAGTTTTGTGCATGGCAACAGACATGGGTCTATCTGAAGTCTTCTACACACTATCCTCCAATTGTGACAGCACCATTTGTTGAAGATGCTGTCCTCACCTCATTGTATTCTTTTAGCTGTTTTGCCGAAAATCAGGTGTTCATAGGTGTGTGGATTAATATCAGGATTTTCAATTTGATAACATTGGTCTACCTGTCTATTTTTGTGCCAGAACTATAGCTCTGTAGTAGAGTTTAAAGTCAGGAATGGTGATGCCCTCTGCAGGTCTTTTATTGTCTAGGGTTGTTTTGGCTATCCTGGGTCTTTTGTTTTTCCATATAAAGTTGATTATTATCCTTTCAAGGTCAGTGAAGAATTGTGGTGGTATTTTAATGGGGATTGCATTGAATCTGTAGATTGATTTTGGCAAGATTGCTTCCTGAACATAACTCCAGGGGCACAGACACTGAGAACAAGAATTAATAAATGGGACCTCTTCAAACTTAGTAGCTTCTGTAAGGCAAAGGACACAGTGGACAAGACCAAACGGCAGCCCACAGACTGGAAAAAGATTTTCATCAATCCTATATCCGACAAAGGGCTGATCTCCAAAATATACAAAGAACTCAAGAAACTAGTCAACAAAACACCAAACACTTCTATTTAAAAAATGGGGTAAGAACTGAAGAAAGAATTCTCAATAGAGGAAATCAAAAAGGCTGAAAGACACTTAAGAAGGTGCTCAAATTCTGAGCTATCAGGGAAATACAAATCAAAACAACTTTGAGATACCATCTTACTCCTGCCAGAATGGCTTAAATTAGAAACACCAATGACAACTCATGCTGGAAAGGATGTGGAGAAAGGGGAACACTCTTCTACTACTGGTGGGATTGCAAACTCGTACAGCCATTTTGGAGATCAGTATGGCGGTTCTCAGGAAAATGGGAATTAGTTTACCACAGGACTGGGCAACCCCCTCTTAGGCATATACCCAAATGATCCACATCCATGCAACAAAGACATCTGTTCAACTATGAGAATAGCAGCATTATTTGTAATAGCAAGAACCTGGAAGCAACCAAGTTGCCCCTCAATTGAAGAATGGATAATGAAGATGTGGCACATCTATACAATGGAATACTACTCAGCATAAAAAAAAATTAATGGAATCTTCAAATTCGCAGGCAAGTAGATGTCACTTGAAGAAACCATCCTGAATGAGGTAATCCCATCACAAAAAGAGGAACATGGTATATAATCACTCATATATGGATTTTAGACCTAGATCAAAGGATCACCAGCCTATAATTCATACCACCAAAGGAACTAGGATACAAGGTGTACTCTAAGAGATTCACATAAAGTCCCTCACAGAAGCAGGAAGGGACAAGTCCCCCAGAGCACAACGGAAGTGGGGGGGGGAGCACACAGAATATAAATATTCTGTATAACTGTCATCGTCGCCAGACAAAGGCACCTCTCTTTTTAGCAGCAACTCCAACTCCTCTGTCTCTGCTACATCCACTGGATGCTCTCCATGCTTGTTAGCTTGAAATGGGTTCCCACCGTGACAAAGCAACAGCTTCACTATAGCTCTATTGTCACTGCTGGCGGAATCGTGCAGGGGGGGTGTCATCATCTAATCCTTGATTATTCACATCTGCTCCTGCTGCTATAAGTATTTTAGCAACATCATAATATCCAACATTGCATGCTTCATGTAAAGGCGTCCAACCTGCAAATGTACAGAGAAGTAGGAGAAAGTGAAGGGGAGGAGAGGGAAACACGTGTGACTAATAAGATTGAGTCAGGGTAGGAATAGAAGACAGGAGAGTAAGAGAGGGAGAGAGAGAGTGAGAAAGAGAGAGAGGGAGAGAGAGAGAGCATAAAAGAGGAAGCCAATATTGGTTTGAAGAGAAAACTGAACCCAAAGAAAGGTCTAAAGACCTACAAGACTGCCACCAACTAACAATTTGAGCATCCGTGGAAAGGCAACCATAAATTCCCTTCCTAGATAGGATAATGAGATCAACAACTAACTTATCCATGGAGACCTCATCTAATACCTGTTGGAAACAGGTATGAAGCAAACACCCATACCTAAACACTGAGTCGAACTAGAACCTAGATGCATATGGAGAGGAC
This sequence comes from Phodopus roborovskii, assembly GCF_943737965.1. Lineage (NCBI taxonomy): Eukaryota > Metazoa > Chordata > Mammalia > Rodentia > Cricetidae > Phodopus > Phodopus roborovskii. The sequence continues at coordinate 12,854,188 of NW_026126424.1, forward strand.
AAGACCAGATTGCAGAAACACATAGTGACAGCTGACCTTTACAAGGAGGCACTAATGGGTCCCCAGACTGATAGCTGGGAATCCAGTATGGGACTGACTCAGGCCCCCCTGAATATGGGTCTCAGCCAGAAGGACTGAGCAGTCTAAGGGACCTCAGACAGTGGAACCACGATGTATCCCTGGTGCACAAAAGGACCTTGGGGACATATCCCCCATGGAGGGACACTGCCTTAACCTAGAGACAGAGAGAAGTCCTAATCCCTACTTCGAATGCCATGTCAGATATAAATGAACCCACCTGGATGGCATTGCCCTAAATGTGGAATTGGGGTTGGGGGGGATGTGAGGGGAGGGAGGTCAGGGTGCATGTGAGGGGGCAGAGAGCATAAAAGGTAAAAGGGATGGAGAGAGGGAGGGAGGGAGAGGTCCTGGGATAGACATGTAACATAATAAATTAAAAAACAAACAAACAAACAAACAAAAAACCTGGTACACAAGTAATTCTACTTCTTCCTTTCTAATTCCACCAGCCCCAGCTCCCATCAAATTCCCTACCCTTCTTATTCCATCTGGGGACCAATTCCTAGAAGACTCAATTGCTAATGTTGCCTACCATAGTATTATCTATACTCTGCTTATTAAAATGGTTGCCCAACATAATCTCAAGAAAACAATATATATAGAAACAGGCGATGCACATTGTCTCCTGACAGAGCTAGTAGGTGTTCAAAGTCATGAACCAGCTGAGCTCAACTGATCCTCTAGCAAGTGCCCTAATCATTGATTAGAACATACTAAAAAGATGTCATTGGGTAATAACAAGAAGGCAGCTGCTTGTACCACCATGTATAGATTCATTTTGGATAAAGGCAAATGAGTATTTACATGCATAAAAAGGAGTTTTTATTCTGTATGGATGTCAGGCACCTTGAAATTTGTTTCCTTAATGAAAAGCATCGATGTAAACAATATAACAATTGATATTTTGCACATCTGTTGGTCTATTCACTCAGCTTAAGTTTTCTTAGGCTGGAGTTAGAAAACAACCACAGGCATTAAACCTCAGTATTTTTATAATCCCATATTGGTGTGAATGATTAACTAAGCCAGGGAGGAGGCTTGTGTAACACTCACTACAGTGCCCTGGAGTGCCCACTATGCTGATAGATGCATTTAGGAAGAAGACAGTCTAGGGAAGTCATGCTTCTGTCCTGGGAACTTGATGAAATTCAAGCAAGAAGGAATTACTGCCGAGGCAATTTGAAATAACATAGCAGAGCAAACTTCAATCCCTTGACAATGGATGGTTTCAGCTAAAGAGAACTCATCCATAACGAGCTGATGCTGTTCCGTGAGGAATTTCTTCCTGTGGTTGTAGGAAGAGCAGGGAAGAAATATCTAAATTGCTTTGGCTTGTTTGTTTTGCTAGCTCTTTGGACTGATTTCTTTCTTTGAATTGAAATGAGATGCCAGAAGTGAAGTGACTATTAAGAGTAATCTGGCTGAAATTCATGGTTTCAAACATGGCTCTTTGTAAGTGTGACATTTAGACGCCCTTGGCATAAAACTTGTAGATACTAGCTTTTACTCAAAATCATGACCAGTTCCAAATCCATTGGTTTATTTATGAACATTAGAGTAGCGGATTTGAAAATTACATTCCTTGAGGTGTGTGTGTCTTAGTTGCTATGGTAAAATACCCTGACCCAAAAGAAAAACTTAAGAGAACAAGGGTGTATTTTAGCTCAAAATTTCAGGCTACAGTCTATCATGGCAGCACACTAAAGGCGGCAGTGAGTTAAAATAGTAGTCATGTCACAACCATAATCAAGAGAGAAATGAAAGCAGAATTAGTAGTAAGTTAGCTATCTCTACTCTCACAGAGTCCAAGGCCTTCTGCCTAGGAATAGTGTTACAGTGGGCAGAGTCTTCCCACTTTAATAACTGGGTTAAGGGAAGTCCATCATAGCCACCATGCTCACAAGCTAATATGATCTAGGTAACACCCTCATTGAATTCTCTTCTCAGGTGATTCTAGATTTTGGCAAGCTGACAATTCAAACTAGCCATAACAGTGTGTGTGTGTGTGTGTGTGTGTGTGTGTGTGCGCGCGCGCGCGTGCAAGCGTGTACATGCATTGTAGATTAAAAAAGAAAAATAGTTTCTATTTTTAAATTTTAAGTCTTCCAGATGCCAAGGAATGAAAAGATGGCCAGATCATCCCATTTTGAGTTTATCACAGACATTTTGAGAGATAGATGAAAGTGACAGAAAGGTTTCAGGCTAGAAAGAAGCAGTGATCTGTCTGTCTTCTTAGAGGATATGCAGAGTCTCTGGAGAATTGAATATGGTTCCATGTTCCTTTGAAATGAATGTCTGTTCCTTTAAGGATTAATAACCATGATTCTGGGGCTGGAGAAGTGGCTCAGTGGGAAAATGTGCTTACTGTACCTGAGTCCTAGAACCTACATAAAAAAGACAATTTCACATCTACTGTAACCCCAGTACTGTGTGGTCAGAGACAAGAAGGTCACTGGAACAAGCTACCACTGGGATATATTCCTAGCCCTCTCTTTAAAACTTTTCATTTTGAGATAAGCTCACAACAAATGGCCCCAATTGGCCATGACCTTGCATTTCTTTTGCACCAACTTCCCAAGTAGCAGGGACTTCAAGTCTAGAGCCCAGATTCAGCTAAAGCAATTGTGTTCTCTACTCTCCTATAACTGAAAAACAAGTACTCAATCTAAGCTTTGACTAGTGCATATTCAACCAAAATCAGTTATCCAGAGAAGTGTTAAGCATTCATGTTGTGGTATGAAGTGCACTGCACACAAAGAATGTTCCAGTGACAGACCACAGCCTATAGATAGCAGGGAGATTCTTGGTATGCTTCTCTTTATCCTGTGGGTTTCTGTCTTCTTCATTTCTCTAAAATGTTTTCTAGCCAGAGTGAAGTCTTGTGATTAGGGGTTTCTATGGATACTTAGTTATTATCCAGTAGGGAAGGGTATGACTTATTATTTCATGTTTCATGAAAAGCTGTTGACTTCTTTTGATTTATCTCTAGCTAACTGATTTTAACTTGGGATATAATTAATACCTGATTAGGCAAATAGTGGCCAAGGGAAACTGAACACATGTTTTTGTGGCAGCTTGTGCACAAGATATGTCTCTGAGCACTTGTGCTCAGAAAGGAGCCATGGATTGAGAAGACATTGGATTGAGACATGGACTTTGTCTTAAAACAACAACAACATTCCCTTAGAACTGAAAAATAATTTCATTTATGGCAATGAAAATTTACTAGAATCAGTATAATATCTAAATAGCCTTTGGGGTTTCAATGTGTCTCCATCCCTCTATAAGTCCTTTAGCATTTGAGCATATTAAAATGAGCAAGCCCTCATGCAATTCAAAAAACCTTTGAAGGAAAAAAAAAAAGGATGTACACCGGCAGATCCAGGGAAGCTAGATTTAAAATGTATTAAGAGTAGCTATGATTTCTTAAAAGATGGATACATACACAGAGAATGGTAATATAGCCCATAAGGGAAAATATCTTGAGGCACTAAAATTAAATGAAAATATGATCTCCTCTTCACTTTGAATACCTGCGTGATTACCAATTCGACAAGGATCTTTCATTTATCCCAACTCAACTTCACGGAAGTGCCTGAAGCCTGCATTGTTGATAAGACACTTGATGAAGCTTGCATAGGGGAAAAATCTTCACACTGCTTGATATATAGAATCATATTAGTACTAAAACAGATGGGTATTTACCTGTGCAGTATTCAACAAATGAAAAGTACCCAGAGGTGGCTAAATTTAGATAGTTTAAAACTTTGTATTTTTTTTTCCTTTAAAAATCAATACTGTGGTGAACTTTCCCAGGTTACAAATTAACAGCTGGACAGCTGTATGTAATATGAGCGAATTAGAAGTTTAGATAATAATGGCTAAGGACTTGCAACATACAGAGCATGCTGCTTCATACTTTTCTGTTTGCCAATAATTCTGGCTCTTAACACACAGCTCATACAGATCCTGCAATAACAATTTACAAACTATTTATTTTTTTTTTTGAGACAAGGTTCACTGTGGAGACTTGACTGGAACTCACAATGTAGGACAGACTGCTCTCAAACTCACAGAGATGTATTTGCCTCTGTCTATTGAGTGCTGGGATTAAAGGCATGTGCCACCCACTCTTGCCTTATGCATGTAGTCTTTTAATATTGATGTTTTGGTATATGAAATAAATGTAAAAACAACCCAAAACAAGTTGCTTTATAGAAGTATATATAGAATAAATGGAACCTACATAAGCAGTTAGATAATGATTTTCATCTGATGTGAAATGGAAGGATCTAGTGAGTAGGGAGGAAGCAGGGAGGAGGAAGCACTGCTACTTGGTTCCACTTAGAATTAGACTCATCCTCCAGAATATTTTATTCTTTTTTCTTTGGAGAATAAAACAAGGAAGGTCACATGGAAGGTCCATGTTTAAGAAATCTAACCCCATTCATGTCTCTGAATCATGAAAGATGAAGTAAGGAGAGTAGCTTAAAGAGAAAATGGTCTAATGTGAAGAACAGACCATACAAATAAGAATTCAAAGCAGACAGAATAGATTTTTAAGATAAGTATAACTTGTTTCTTTCATAGTCTTGAAGTAATTTTAATATATTTGTGTTTTACAACATGTAATACTGAATATAACAAATTGGAACTGGAGGATGCTAATCAAAGTGGCTCCAGGGATCCTAACTATTAGGAGAGAGCAATTTCCTCAAGCAAGAAATATAGTCAAGAGGGGTAGACTTGGAAGAGAAGTGGTAAAAGATGTTTGGCATAATTAGGTGAGGTTCCTATAAGACTGCCTAGCTGAAGGAATCTGGGGCTGAGTTTATTAAATTGTGTTTTAGGAGTTTGAGAAATGTAAAGTTGGTAGGTATCAGAGCACGGCTGAAGTTTTGTGAATTAAGAGAAGAAAAAAGGTTTTAAGTTGTGAGATCATAGGTGAGATCAAGCAGCTGAATGTTTGCAATAAAGACGAAGGAGAGGGAAGGGGAAGAAGAACAGGGAGAGAAGAGAATGAGGTCCCTGTTCTAAAATACTGCTCTAAGGAATTAAAAAAGGATGGCAAGTAAAATTTCATCAATAAATAATGCCCTCATGCATTGGCAATTGAAGAGTTATTATCTGAGATGGAAGGCACATTGAATTGGGTTTAAGGGCATTTGAGAACATGTAGAATCAACAGTAAATTTAAACTGACCTATCAGACCTGATAAATGTACTTGACATAAAAATGTACATAAATACATGCATTAATTATGTTACACTTCACAATTAGAATTAAGAACACCATGAAAGTGATCATTTGCTATGCTGTGCTGTGCATTAATATAGGCAGAAAGAGAACCTGCAATTAAATGTGACAGACCTGATTTACCTATCTCTGAATTCTTATATTTTTGGTTGTGAGCCTAGCTGAGCCATCTCTCCAGCCCCCAATGTCTGAATTCTTACAGTGTGAAACGAGTGGCAGTTGGAGACCCAAAGAATGAACTATGATAATTAAATATATAATTGATATTGCAGATATACATGGGACCTGAGCGAGTGATTGAAATTATTTCTGGGTAATATCAACCTAGCATACTTACAACAGTTAGTGATTTACCAAATATTCTCATATATATTCATTTTATTGTACAGAAATACTTTTAGCTTATTATTTTCTTCAAATAATCCCCAGTGAGATTTATAAGGAGTCCTGATTCTAACAATTTCATCAATTTCATATGAATATTTTTCTCATCTTGCTACAGGTTAAAGTAACATAATTTGTCTCACTTTGGATAAAGGTGAAATAAAAGCCTGTTTGTCATAATTTATACAACTCTTCTTCATAAATCTTTCTTCAGAATTTATTTAAAGTAAAGCAATTACTAATATCAAAAAGTATTTTCTAATGAGTGTGGAAGAAATTTAAACTTAAGTGAAAATACAAGTGCCTAACAAGAAAAGTAAAGAAAAGCAACATTACAAAGAAATATTCCCATCTATTTCATTTGAGTTAAATTACATATTCCTCAAATGTTCATATTTATCACTTTAGTTATATAACCTTCCTTAATTTTGTGTATGTATGCACGTGTGTGTGTGTGTGTGTGTGTGTGTGTGTGTGTGTGTGTGTGCTCGTCACGCCTGCCATTTCGTGAGCACCTGTGTGCTGGCCAAAGGCGAAACTTCTTTACTGTCATTCCTCAAGTGTCATTGATCTTGTTTTTTTGGGAAAGGGTCTCTCATTGAACTGGAACTCATCATCTAGGCTAGGCCAGGCTGGAAGTGAGCCCTGAAGACCTACGTTTCTCTATCTTTCTCCCCAGTAGTTGGATTATAAGTGTAGGCTACTATCCTGTCTTTTGTGTACTTAAAATTTGGGGATTTGACTCAGGATCTCATGTTTGCATGATAGCAATTAACTAAGTGAGCTGTTTCTCCAACCCTAGAATTTTTATATCATATATACAATGTTCTTTGACATTAGTCTTCTTCACTATACATTATATTCATGTAATACTTCATATAATATCACATATTTTCTTATTTGGGGAGCTTTGTGATTGTCTGAAGATCTTACTATGAATAATATTGGACTTTCTAGTTCCCCTTTAGGAGCCTGCTTAGATTTAAGTCTGGCTATAGGCCTACAGGCAACTATGGAAGTGCCCTGAGACACAGCTCTATTGTCTTGACTGGCATCTCTTTCACTGAGAAAGTCACTGCTGGTTTAGCAGATAATAAAGGGTTAACTTCCTCAGCCAAAATCTGTAAAGTCAATATTTCAGGGGTTGCAGTGGGAGAATATCTGCTGAAGATGGAATGAGTACTCCTTCAGTTGAGTTAAGCCCTTGAGAATCTGAGGCTCCAAAGTTCCCTTCAATAGGGTCCTTCTGCACATTCCCATGCCATCTTACAGGATCCCAATTTTCACCAATTAATGCCTTTAGCTTAACCACTGACAGCATCTGAGGTTGGAAATTAAATTTTCACTGTAATTCAGCCAACTTTATATAATGGGGGCATTGGTTTGATTTTCTACAACTTGAGCACTGTGTCTGTTAGAGACAAAAAAAAAAAAAAAAAAAAAAAAAAAAAATCTCTTTCAGACCACAGTTAGAAATCTTTAGCTTGTTTATATACACTTGGAGCTGGTCAGTTTTATCACAAAGTTCATCGTGTTTCACATTATTCAAAGATGTTAGAAGGTAGTTATTTTCCTTTATCAATTTGTCATAATATGTTAGGAGCAACTGACCAACAGTATCATTTTCTTTAGTTTTCCACAAATATGTTTCTTCTCACAATTGGTGAATCAGGATAATCAAATGTACTTGTCTCCTTAATTTGTAAGACAAACCATGGGCTTTCAACATTCTCCAAACCTCTAGGAAAGGCTTGAGTAACTATAGGTGTTGGAAAATTGGAAAGCCTATTCCAGATACTTTAAAAAAAATCCATTCTTATACTTCTCTTACTCTAGGACCACTTCTGATACCAAAATTTGTATTAGTTATTTTCTCTAAAGAAACAGAAATTTAATAGAATGGATTTATATACATATATAGAATGGGAATTCACTATAATGGTTCACGGGATGTGGTCCAGCTAGTTAGACAATGGTAGTCTACCAAGGAAAGGGCCAAACATCCATAAGGCTGGTTGTCACAGCTGGTTTTTAGTATATGTCAGATCCCAGAGAATTAGGCTCTCATACCAGTGAGTGAATGGACTTGATAGTGAGGGAAGAGCAAGCAGGTAAGCTTCCTTCTTCCACATCCTTTACATAGGCTGCCAGCAGAAGCTATGACCCAGATTAAACATGGATATTTTCACCTCAAAAGTTATGGATTAAAGGTACATCTTTCTACTTCAAAAGATCCTGGTTAAAAAATGAGTCTTCCCACATAAATTATTTAATTAAGATAAAAAAAAAAAACCCTTGGTGACACTTGCGTTATAGTTGATAGGAGATGTCATTCTGTAAATATGTTTCTCTTACTGGTTGATGAATAAAGCACTGTTGGCCAATAGGAAAGGAAGATAGGAGGGACTAGGGATAAGGAGGAAAGAGGAAGTAGTAGGGAGGAGTTAGCATGTAGAGACTGGGGAGAGCAGAACACCAGCCCCACTCTCCAGTAAGAAGAAACCACGTGGAAACACTTAGATTAATAGAAATGGGTTAATAATTAAGATAGAGGGGCTTGGCCCCTGATCCTGCTGCTCCTGTCTCCTGTCCAAGCACCCTTGGAGCTCTGATATACCCCCACTCATCCCCACTGCGAGCCTGCCCCCTCTACCCTGTGTCCTACCTTATCCACTGTCCTGCAGCTCTGGTTAAGCACTGGGACAGAGGGTGGAGCCAACAGTCCATCCTACTTCAGAGACTTCTCAGAGCAACTCTGAACAAAGGAGACCTGACTATCCACGTGGGACCACCCGAAATTTCCACCTGCTTGGTCTCTGACCCCACCTCGACTCCTCTGCTGGAGCCCCTGGCCCCTCCCAGAGATCCGCCTATCTCTGCTGGTCCACTCTGAGTTCCTGCAGGGAAGATCCTTGACCCCCAAATCAGGGCCTCTGCTAAAGAAAGAGGCTTCAACTGGAGAGTTCCAGTTTCCAGTGAGATCCGACTATCCTGCAAAACCTTCCCAAGTTTCAGCTCAGCCCTTGTCCTCTTCTGCCAGCTATTGGCCAGAGGTGAGTCTGGGCCCAATCGGGGCTGCCTGTCCCCTACAACCTCCCCCCACCCGCCCAAACTCCCTGGGTTGGCCCCTGATTCTGCTGCTCCTGTCTCCATCAAGAGCACACTTGCAACTCTGATACACTCCCACCCATCCCCACTGCGAGCCTGCCCCCTACCCCGTGCCCTACCCTACCCACGGTCCTGCTGCTCTGGTTGAGCACTGGGACAGAGGGTGGAGCCAACAGTCCACACTACTTCGGAGACTTCTCTAAGAAACTCTGAACAAAGGAGACCTGATTATCCACACGGGACCACCTGTAATTTCCACCTGCTTGGAATCTGACCCCGCCTCCAGTCCTCTGCTGGAGTCCTGGGCCCCTCCCAGAGATCCCGCTATCTCTGCAGGACCACTGTGAGTACCTACTGGTATCTTCTACTGGATCCTCATCCTGGACCCCATCACTGGGTCCTTGTCTGCAGAGAAACCTCCTAGAGAGCTTGGACCACACAGAGCTACAGATACTGAATCTCAGACCCACATAAGCCCACCGGGGAAGTACCATAGAGAGAAGGGGAGACCCCACCGACACCTACTGGAAGAAGCTATGGGAAGAAGGCAATACAAAAAAAAAAAAAACACCTAACAACAGAAAGACAAGCATGACACCACCAGAATCTAGGGAATTGACACCAACTAGAACGGAACACAACAACAAAGCAGAGGAAGCAGAAGGGAACGACTTAAAAATTACCATCATAAAAATGATAGAGGCCCTCAAAGAAGATGTGAGAGAATCCCTTAAAGAAATGGAGGAAAAAACAAACAAAAAAGTGGAAGAAATGAACCAATCCCTTAAGGAAAGTACAGAAAGCCAAGAAAAAACAATTAAGCAGGTGAAGGAAACAGTTCAAGACTTGAAAACTGAAATAGAGAAAATAAAAGCAACACAAACTGAAGGAATGCTGGAAATAGAAAAACTGGGCAAAAAATCGACAACTACAGACACAAGCATAACCAACAGAATTCAAGAGATGGAAGAGAGAATCTCAGGTGCAGAAGATAAACTAGAAGAAATAGATTCATCAACCAAAGAAAGTCATAAATCCAACAAATCCTTAACACAAAACATCCAGGAAATGTGGGACACCATGAAAAGGCCAAACCTAAGAATAATAGGCTTAGAGGAAGTTGAGGAAGCCCAGCTGAAAGGTGCCAAAAACATATTCAACAAAATCATCGAGGAAAACTTTCCAAATCTGAAAAGGGAAATGAACATGAAAGTACAAGAAGCATACCGAACACCAAATAGGCTGGACCAAAGAAAAAAGACCCCTCGACATATAATAATCAAAACACCTAGCATACAGAATAAAGAAAGAATATTAAGAGCAGCGAAGGAAAAAGGACAGGTAGCATATAAAGGCAGAACTATCAAAATTACACCTGACTTCTCCATGGAAACCCTCAAGGCCAGAAGGTCCTGGATAGATGTTCTAAAAGTATTAAGAGAACACGGATGCCAGCCTAGGCTACTATATCCAGCAAAACGCTCAATCACTATAGATGGAGAAAAAAAGATATTTAATGACAAAACCAGATTTTCCCAATACGTATCTACAAATCCAGCCCTACAGAAAATATTGGAAGGAAAACTCCAACCCAAGGATAGTAACTATGCCCACGAAAATGTAGGCAAAAGATAATACAAATAGACCAGAAACTAAGGGTAAAGCAGAACTAATATATTCACAATACCACTGCCAACAACAAACCTAAACCAAACAAGCATCAACAATCAATGGTTCTTACTCACCTTCAGCATTAATGGTCTTAATTCACCTATAAAAAGACACAGGCTAACAGAATGGATACAAAGACAGAATCCATCCTTCTGCTGCATACAAGAAACACATCTAAGCTTCAAAGATAGACATTACCTCAGGGTAAAGGGTTGGGAAAATATTTTCCAATCAAATGGAAATAAGAAGCAAGCAGGCATAGCTATCCTAATATCTAACAAGTTAGACTTCAAACCAAAATTAGTCAAAAGAGATGAAGATGGTCATTTCATATTCATCGCAGGAGAAATCCATCAACACACGTCTCAGTTCTGAACATCTATGCCCCTAATACAAAGTCACCCACATTCGTAAAAGAAACGCTACTAAAACTCAAAGCTCACATAAAACCTCAGACACTTATAGTGGGAGACTTCAATACACCACTCTCAACACTAGACAGGACCACAAATCAGAAACTCAACAAAGAAACAAAAGAATTAACAGAAGTTATGTCACAACTGGGGTTAACAGACATCTATAGAACATTCCATCCAAAGACAAAAGAATATACCTTCTTCTCTGCTCCACATGGAACATTCTCTAAAATCGACCACATACTAGGTGACATAACAAACCTCAACTGATACAAGAGGATAGGAATATCCCCCTGTATCTTATCGGACCACCATGGTTTAAAATTGGAATTCAACAACAATACAAATATCAGAAAACCTGAGAACTCATGGAAACTGAACAATGTGCAATTGCACCACTCCTGGGTCAAAGAAGAAATAAAGAAAGAAATTAAGGACTTTCTAATATTTAAAGAGAATGAGAACACAACATTCCCGAACTTATGGGACACCTTGGAAGCAGTGATACGAGGGACGTTCATTGCACTAAGTGTCCATATGAAGAAATCAGAGGATAGTCACATAAGAGAATTAACCGTGCAACTGAAAACCTTAGAACAGAGAGAAGCGAATTCACCTCTTAGGAGTAGACACCAGGAAATAATCACCTTGAGGGCTGAAATCAACAAAATAGAAACTAGGAAAACAATACAAAAAATCAATGCAAAGAAGAGTTGTTTTTTTGAGAAAATCAACAAGATAGACAAACCTTTATCCAAATTAACGAAAAAGCACAGAGAGAACATGCAAATTAACAAAATCAGAAACAAAAAGGGGAACATAACAACAGACAGAGAGAAAATACAGACAATTTTCAGGTCATACTTTGAAAATCTGTGTTCCACAATAATTGAAAATTCAAAGGAAATGGACAAATTTCTGGATAACTATCACTTACCAAAATTAAATCAAGAACAGGCAAACAACAAAAATAGACCTATAATACTCAATGAAATAGAAGCAGTCATCCAAAGCCTTCCAACCAAAAAAAGTCCAGGGCCAGATGGATTCAATGCAGAATTCTACCAGACATTCAAGGAAGAACTAATACCACTACTCCTCAAACTGTTCCACAAGATAGAAACAGAAGGTTCATTGCCAAACTCTTTTTATGAGGCCACAATAACTTTGGTACCCAAACCTCACAAAGACACAACTAAGAAAACTACAGACCAATATCCCTGATGAACATTGATGCAAAAATACTCAATAAAATACTGGCAAACCGAATTCAAGAATACATCAGAGAAATCATCCACCATGACCAAGTAGGCTTCATACCTGAAATGCAGGGATGGTTTAACATACAAAAATCTATCAACGTGATTCACCATGTAAACAAACTGAAAAAGAAAAACCATATGATTATCTCCCTAGATGCGGAAAAAGCCTTCGACAAAATTCAACACCCTTTCATGATAAAGGTATTGGAGAGGTCAGGGATAACAGGAACATACCTAAACATAATAAGAGCTATATACAGCAAACCAACTGCCAACATCAAACTGAATGGAGAGAAACTTAAGCCAATTCCTCTAAAATCAGGAACAAGACAAGGCTGTCCTCTCTCTCCATATCTCTGCAATATCGTACTAGAAGTTCTAGCTAATGCTATAAGACAACAAGGGGATGCAAATTGGAAAGGAAGAAGTCAAATTGTCTCTATTTGCAGATGATATGATAGTTTACATAAGCAACCCAATAAACTCTACCAGGGAACTCCTACAGCTGATAAACACCTTCAGCAAAGTAGCAGGATACAAGATAAAGTCAAAAAAATCAGTAGCCCTACATTTTTCAGACAACAAAGTGACAGAGAAAGAAATCAGAGAAACATGACACTTTACAATAGCCACAACCAACATAAAGTATCTTGGTGTAACGCTTACAAAACAAGTAAAGACCTATATAATAAGAACTTTGTGACTCTAAAGAAAGAAATTAAAGAAGATACCAGAAAATGGAAAGATCTCCCATGATCTTGGTTAGGTAGGACTAACATAGTAAAAATGGCAATCTTATCAAAAGCAATCTACAGATTTAATGCAATCCCCATTAAAATCCCACAACAATTCTTCACTGACCTTGAAAGGATAATAATCAATTTTATATGGAAAAACAAAAGACCCAGGATAGCCAAAACAACCCTATACAATAAAAGAACTTCAGGAGGCATCACCATTCCTGACTTTAAGTTCTACTACAGAGCTATAGTTCTGAAAACAGCCTGGTATTGGCATAAAAATAGACAGGTAGACCAATGGAATTGAATTGAAAATCCTGATATTAATCCACGCACCTATGAACACCTGATTTTCGACAAAACAGCTAAATTTATACAATGGGGCAAGGACAGCATCTTCAATAAATGGTGCTGGCACAATTGGATGAGGGTGTGTAGAAGACTACAGATAGACCCATGTCTGTCGCCATGCACGAAACTCAAGTCCAAATGGATCAAAGACCTCAACATCAATCCAGCCACATTGAACCTCTTAGAAGAGAAAGTAGGAGGTACCCTTGAACAAATTGGTATAGGAGACCGCTTCTTGAACATAACTCCAGGGGCACAGACACTGAAAGAAACAATTAATAAATGGGACCTCTTCAAACTTAGAAGCTTCTGTAAGGTAAAGGACACAGTCGACAAGACCAAATGGCAGCCCACATACTGGGAAAAGATTTTTCCCAATCCTATATCTGACAAAGTGCTGATCTCCAAAATATACAAAGAACTTAAAAGGCAAAAGGGTATTTTTATCAGTTTCCTTTTGAAAATATACTTATATTTATTTATCTCTATGGGGGTTTGTTTGTGAGTGTGGGTGCCCACAAAGGCCTAGAGGTATTGAATTTCCCTGGAGCTGGAGTTATGGGTTGTCACCCAGTGTGCATGTGGGAATTGAAGTCATCCTCTAAAAGAGTACTATGTGCTCTAATCACTGAGTTATCTCCCTAGCCCAATATATTATTTTTCATTTTCTATTTAAGATTTTATTTTTATTTCATGTATATATATATGTATATATGTATGTTGAGTGCATGTATATTACATATATGCAAATGTCATAGGAGGTCATGAGATGGTGTGAAATCTACAACTGGAATTACAAGTAGTTGTGAGACATCCTATGTGAATGCTGGAAACTGCTATCTAGGTCCTCTGCAAGAGCAGCAAGTGCTCTTAAACACTGTGCCATCTCTATCTGAATAAGGAAGACAGAATCTGTAAATGTTCTATATTTGGTCCTTGTGCAATACTTTCTTGGTTATAGAGGGAGCCACAGGAGTCCTTTGCAATCTACCCAAGGTCTCAAAAAATTTAAACATGACCAGTAAATTCTCCTTTGTATAATTTTCTTGTTGGGATTCATTTTCATGGTTGTTGTTTAATAGAGACCCAGGCTCAGGATATAATGAAAATACGCACATGTTAAAGATTACAGCATCTTTATTTTATGGGCATAGTAGCATTTGCAACTTGCATGCATGTTGCATGATCAGTTTTATAATAACTAGTGGTTAGGTTACATTAATTAATTCATCAACAAATATTTATGGACCTTCTTTCAGGGGCTAGACAGCAAATAAAACAAAATTATTCTTCTCACAGCATGTTCATTCCAGGAGAAAATAGAACAAGGAAAAATGAGTACTGGTTACTTTGAGTTCATGTCACTTGTGCTACAGGGTAAGAGGATTCTAACAGAATAGAGAGTGGCTGGGTTACAGGTAGGTCAGCTCTTTGCAGAAGCCACACTTATCTCTTAGTCTAGGACCTACCTGAGTCAACAAAATGCTTTTACAATTGCCTTAAAGTTATAAATTTACAAGATTAGAGGTTTTTCATTGGTCAAAAAAATTTGAGTCTTTCACACTTAGATAGCATATTGTTTTTCATTTGTAGTTTTATCCTTGGATCAGTGATAACACTGGCACACATCATGTGCAAAAGATCAGTGGTCCACAAAAACAGCACCTTTTCCAAGCTGTATTAGAAGGAAATGCTATGACCCAGCCAAAGTTATGCTGAGGTGTACTATCTGATCACTGCTTATTTTCATGTCCTATTTCTGCATATAACATGGACATAGGAAACTCAAATACACACTTTATGAAGCCTTTAAAAGTTAGGTTAATTCCAATGGACTCAAACTGAAAACCATGATATTAATTCACACACCTATTAACACCTGAGTTTTGACAAAGATTATTAAATTATACAATGGAAAAAAGAAAGCATCTTCAACAAATGTTGCGGCATAACTGAGTGCTAATGTATAGAAGACTACAGATAGATTCATATCTACTGCCATGCACAAAACTTACATCCAAATGGATCAAAGACCTCAGTATAAATCCAGCCACATTGAACTTCTCAGAAGAGTTGATACAACAAATTGATACAAGAGACCACTTCCTGAACATGAAACAAGTAGCACAGACACTGAGATAATAAATTAATAAATGGGACCTTCTGAAACTGAGAAGCTTCTATAAGGCAAAGGACACAGTCAAAAGGACAAATGGCAGCCCACAGAATGGAAAAGATCTTCACCAACCCCACATCTGACAGAAGGCTGATTTCCAAAATATACAAAGAATTCAAGAAAGTAGTCACCAAAACACCAAATAATCCAATTAAAAATGGGGTACAGAACTAAATAGAGAACCTAAAATGGCTGAAAGACACTTAAGAAAGTGCTCAACCTCCTTAGCCATCAGAGAAATGCAAATCAAAACAACTCTGAGATACCATCTTACTCCTGTCTGAATGACTAAAATAAAAAACATCAAAGACAATTTATGCTGGAGAGGATATGGAGAAAGTGGAACACTCCCCCCACTAATGGCAGTGCAAATTCATACAGCTACTTTGGAAATCAGTATGACAATTCTTCAGGAAAATGGCAATCAGTCTATGACAAGATCCAGCATATACCAAACATATGTACATTCATACAACAAGGAGCATTGTTTGTAATAGCCACAACCTGGAAGCAAAGTAGATGCCTCTCACGTGAAGAATGGATAAAGAAAATGTTGCCCATTTACACAATGGTGTACTACTCAGTGAGGAGAAAAAAAGCAATGGAATCTTGAAATTTGAAGTTAAATGGATAGAACTGGAAGAAACTATCCTGAGTGAGGTAAACCAGTCACAAAAAGACAAACATGGCATGTACTCACTCATATATGGATTTTAGATGTAGAGAAAAGGATCACCAGCCTACAAATCACACCACCAGAGAAGTGAGGAAACAAGGAGGACCTTAAGAGAAAGATACATGGAGCCCCAAAGAAAGGGAAAGGGACAAGATCTCCTGAACAAGTTGGGAGCATGCAGGAGGGGAGAGGGAGTTAGGAGAAAGAGAAGGGGAGGAGGGGAGAGAATAGGGGACTAGGAAGATTGAGTCAGGGGAAGAATAGAGAACAAGAAAAGAGATACCATAATAGAGGGAGCCATCATAGGTTTAAAGAGAAATCTGGCACTAGGAAAATATCAAGAGATCTTCAAGGATGACCCCAACTAACTATCTAAGCAATAGTGTAGAGGCTACCTTAAACACCCTTCCCTAATAATGAGAGTGATGGCTACTTTATAGGCCATCCAGTAGCTGATGGAAGCAGAAGACACCCACAACTAAACACTGAGCTGAACTCCTGAAATCCAGTTACAGAGTGAGAGGAATGATGAGCAAATGGGTCAAGACCAGGCTGGAGAAATCCACAGAGACAGCTGGCCTGAAGAAGGGGGGAGCTCATAGATTCCAGACTGATAGCTGGGAAACCAATATAGGACCCACCCAGACCCCCTGAATGTGGATGCCTCTTAGTAAGCCTGCGTAATCTATGGGGCCTCTAGTAGTAGATCCGTATTTATCCCTAGTGTAAGAATGGAATTTGGGAGCCCATTCCACCTAGAGGATACTTTATCAGCCTAGACACATCGGGGAGGGGCTAGGCCCTGCTCCAAATGATGTGACAGGCTTTCAATATCCGCATTGAAGGCCTCACCCTCTCTGGGGAGCAAAAAGGGGGCAGGGGAGAAGTGGAGGGAGAGGGAACTGGGATTTAGGTGTATAACAAGCTTGGCTCTAATTTAAATTACAAAAAGGAAAAAAAATGTTAGGTTAATTCTTAGCCACTCATATTGATCATATTTATGAGTCCAATGCTTACAAATCCGTAAGTTGTTATGGTTTATATGAAATATTTCAATACCAGCTAAGCTTCAAAATGTAGGTTCACATTCATATAAATTTTGAGAGTGACACTTGATTCACAAAGAAGAAAATAATAAAGGAAGGAAATGGTAAAGACAAGAGGCAGGGAATTGAGTTAACTCCTTCAAAGCACAGGTTCTTTGCTGTGTTTTGCTTTTAGAGATGATGCCCAGAGCAGCTTCTAGGGAAAGTTTTCCTTTTGTTACTCAGACATAGATCCATAAAGATGGTAAGTAATTGGAACATTTGTTCTTCAAAAGGAATATTGTTAACAAATTTCCATGTGGACAGAGTATAATACTTAGTTTAGGGTGGGAATTCAGAGAAATGTAATTCTAAACTTGTAATGGGCTATTCCTGTCCCTATTTTATCTATGACTTGGACCCTTCATCTTAGAAGAAAGGACTTGACTTCAAGGTCTCTGTTGCATCTGTTTATTGCACCCAAGAAGAGACCAGGTGGTCGCTCTTTTCTTTTTATACTTCATCCCAAGGAACCCTGAACATTCACTTTGAATATCTGGTCACAAACTTCACAACCCCCTTGCCCAACTCTGCTACTTTCAACTCTCATTTCTTCACTGTTTCTTTAATATGATGGAGCATAGTCTAGAAGCTTGAGGTTACAAAACTAGTTTTTCTGCTTCCATTTTACCACTCACTCACTACTGAGGACAGACTGCTTTTGAACAGTTTAAAATAGTCAAACAAAATATACACAGATAATTAAAGTTATTTACTCTTCCTCACATAGGCAAGCAGTTATTTTTAAACATACACAAATAAAGTTTTTGCACACATGTACTCATTTCTCATGAATAGGTGTATTATAAAAATAATAAAGACAATGTAACATAGGAGTTGAATTACCCATAGGAGCCCTTTTATAGGTAAGTGAGTTTGCACTTTTGTCTTTGGAGCTTTGTTATATTCCATGATCTTTGGATGGTCTGTGCCAAATGCAGTGTGTTTCTTCATGCTTGAGTACAAGTGCAGTGCACAATACTTATTAAAACATGGCTCGGGAGACAGTTCAGTGCAAAAAGCTCTGAACACCCATACATGAAGACCAGATTTCTGAATTCCATAGTCCATGCATATGTTAGGTAGACATAGCCACCCTCAGGCATCCAAACTTGGAAGGTGGAGATGGGATATCTAGTGTAAGCTGACAGTCTAAACTAGCTTGTCCATTAGAGTTTGGAGTTCACTTTAGGTATTCTGCCTCAATGAACATGGTAGAGAACATGTGAGGGGATTCAATGTGGTAATCTGTAGAAATGTTCTACACATGCAAATTTGTATCCAAGATGTACACACCATCCACACATAAGATAATAATAAAATAAAGCAGGATAGTGGTGTCAAGGAGGTTGCTTCCATTGTTGTAGATTCATTGTATATTATTAGAAGTCATTTTAATCATAATGCTGGGTAAATAAATTTTCAAACAATAATAGATTAAGCAAATTATTGAGAAGTTTATTAACACATAAAAGGGGTAAGAGTTAAAAAATATTAGTACACAGAGCAATCTTCTGATAGTCAGAGGACAGGCTTGCTGTTTCAGCTATTTGAGAAAGAGTCCAAAGAACACATATTCATATGGAATGTGGAAGGAAACCGAGGGATGAGCCAGTATAAACAAGTCTTCTGAATATGAACTGGCCACAATATCACTGCTCTTCCAGCCAGCACTCATAATTCAGTGTGGCCTTGACACTTTTGTGTTTTACATAAGTATAGCATGTTTTTTGAACAAGTTGAAAACCTTTCATGTGAAATGACTCTGAAAGAAAGTCACTTGTTACTTCTGGTGCTGGGAATTAGGAAGGAGCAAAATAGTTATTAAAAGTTGATGGGTCTTGGCCAGAAAATAGAAATTCTGAATAAATTAGTGGTGACTCAGATAAAAATGAGCACACCATATGTTATACATCAGAACAAGAAAAAGGGATGTTGAAAACACTTCAGTCAGTGCTCAATTCAAATTTATGATAATAGCATTATAAGTGACTATGGTTCTGTTTCTATAGAATCATTAGTGGTCTACCGGGATGGTTTAAATGTTTCAGTTATACTTTATTGCATTTTATGAGGAAAATTATATGCTATAGTGCTACTTAGGGACTTGGAAAGGTCTTGAGATGTTTCCCTTTGAATAGCTAAGTCTCAGTACTACCAGATTTACTTTCCCCTACTATTTCTTTTTAATTCCTTGAGAGACGTCAATATTTGGCTCCTTGGCTCATTATAGAACTCAATTTTGTTTTTGAAAACATATGCCCTAAATTTGGCTATAAAAAAAGCTAAAATTTGACTAAAGATACCTGAAGAGCTGCAACTGCAACTTCTTCATTTAGTGTGTGTGTGTGTGTGTGTGTGTGTGTGTGTGTGTGTCCAGGTGCATGCACACCAGAGAACATGTATGGAGGTCTGAGAACAACATTTTGGTCAGGGTCTCTCATCCTGTTTGCACTGCATTTGTCAAGCTGCTGTTTCATGAGTTAGTGGGGATTCTCCAGCCTCCCCTGCCAGCTCTCCACAGAACTGCTGTAATATCCCTAGCTTTCCCATTTAACATTAAACATTAAACTGCCACTCTTGACCCATTCTTTTGTGATTAAATTTACCTTACCAGAAAGCCAACGAAAAATGTTCTGCCTAGTTCGTGGGTTTTACTAATTGTAGGAGGGAATAGATAAGAACTGTTAGGTAATATTCAGAACCTAGTAAAGAACAGGACAGAGAAGTAGGCTAATTTAAGTCTATGAGTTTTCGCCAGGACACACAATTTGAAAATAAAAATGACCTGAACTAGTATTAGTGATTTTCACTGTTCTAAATCAAATATCACAGGCAACAGAGTAGTCACTCAAGGCCCGAATTAGTTTTTTGAATGAACAAATCAGAAAACTGGTGATAACTTAAGCTCACCAGAGGAAGATACAGGTGACAAAAGATGTTTTGATTTGGAAAAACAGAGAATGGGGTATAAAGAATAAGATAGGGATTATAGAATAAAACGTCCCCCAAGTTGCTGAAAGATGTATGCCTTTGACTGAATGGGCTCACTAAGACTCAGTGTGATTAATTTTGCAAATGCCACACACCTAGACATAATCAGGACAAATGTCTGACCTCCAATGCTGATGAAAAAATTCTTTTTCTAGACAGAACAAAAACTAGTTTTCTTACAAAAGAAAGATTATCTGACTATGCTACTAAAAGAAAAAGACTGTGACCCTCAATCATTATTTCTCCCACCACATTGCTCAAATGGGACAGAAAAAGAACAATGTTTCCAGCATTCAAGTATTCAAAATAATGCACCACCCACATGCTGCTATCTGATAAGAACACCCAAGCAAACCCTCAGGAGGATCACCCAGAAGCTTCCTTATAAGTTAGGTGAACACTATTCAGCAGTTTCTTAAAATTTACTAGATAGTTTTGTAATTAAATTTAGAACAGAAATTACTAAAATATTCTAAAAATTCATATATCTGTGCACTCAGTAAAAATATGTGTCTAAAACAGCCCCAATTATTATGCAAAGCTCAGGAAATATGAGGGGACATCTGAAAGATAAGTAAAGGCAAAGTCTATTTCTCTCACTGTCAAAGGGAAAAATGGAAAAATGGGAATGTGCTTGGTCCTTTTGTGGCCATCATCATTGATGAACTTGATAATAATTAAAGAAATGTTTTATGTGTGATTATGAACAGAAGAAGGAAATTAAAATCAAAAGCCCAAGTAAAACAGAGAAAAGGGGAGGAAACAAGCAAAGAAAACATGAATAAACACAAAGTGACATGAAAAAAAAATCAAAGAATTTACCACCCTATACATTAATAAAATGAATTATTAAAACAAAAATCAAGATTATATAAAAATCTACAGTACAACAAAATAAAAGCTAAGCAAATAATTTAAATGTGAACCAAGAGCACCAAAATTGTGTAACTATAACGGGTATGATTTCCAAAAGTACATGTGTGAATTATGCATCAGTGTAAGACATGTAACTGGCACTCTAATGCTTATGATGTAAGTTAAGATTTATTATTAAGAAAAATATGAAACGATAAAAAAATAAGAGTAAGAGGGAATTTAAATAAATCTCTTAGATTTTTGACTGATCAGTTTAAGGAAAAATAAGAAAGCTAGAATGTGCAGAACTTGAGTGCTGCAAGTAACAAATTTTATTTAAGAAATGACTATGATCTGATGTGGAAATGAATGCAGAACACATGTATTTTATTATATGCTCATGTGAATAGATGGGATATGAATTAGCCACAAGAACAGCACCAAGAACTTTTTTTAAAGTCTGTGTGGGGAGGTGGAGCACAAGAATTATAGGTTTATGCATGCATGCCACAGGATGTACATAGAAATAAGATGGTGATTTGGAAGGGCCATGTTTCTCCTTACATGATTTGGGTTCTAGAGATCAAACTGAGGTCATCAGGGTTATTGGAAAAGACCTGTTACCTACTGAGCCATCCCACTACTAGCTTCTCTGACTTGAATCTAATATGTAGATGACAAATGGTTATTATGATGATAGGCATAAAAATATATACATGAAAATTTCTGTCCCACCCAGTCTCATAGCCATTTAGTCCCAAATAAACACACAGACGCTTACATTAATTATAATCTGGCTGATGGCTCAGGCTTCTTTTTGGATAGCTCTCTCTTAATTATTAACACATTTCTAATAATCTGTGTATCTCCATGTGGTCTTGGCTTACTGGTGATGTCTGTGTCTCTTGCTTCTTTGGCAAGTACATGGCATCTCTATGACTCTGCCGACTACCTTTCTCTATCCCTGTTTGTATTTTCTGCCTGGCTAAATCCATTAGCCAAAACAGCTTTATTAATCAAACAATAAGAGAAACATATATTCACAGCATACTGAAGGACAGCCTCCATCCAGTACACAATATATTTAATAGATAAATGGACAAATATATCTATAGATTCTTATAGATGTCTATTAGATTCCAATAGTTGTATATTAGATTCGTATAGGTGTATAATGCTTTACAGTGGGTGCATGCTTGATTCTCATATATGTATATTAGAATTCTATATTTACATATTTTATTCCTATAAATATATATTGGATTTCTATACATATATATTAGATTTTAGAGGTGGATATTGAACTCTAATAATTCAATATAGGATTTCTATAGATGTATATTGGATTCCAATGAATGTATATTGCATTATTATATTTAACTTTTATAGACATAAACTGAATTCACACAGGGATTCACATAAACACTTTCAGTCACATCATGTGAAGTAGAAGGATCCTAACAAGCTGCAGATCCACCCAGATTCATATCCTTACGTATTGAATTTGATGAGGTGGTAATTCCCAGCAAGGCCTGTTTTATCTGAATTGATGACTTAATAAAAGGAGCCACTAGAAATAAGAGTCACTTTAGAATCATAGGGTTGTGACAGGCTAGTTGGCTCAGCAGTTTATAGCACTGGCCACTCTTTTCAGAGGACCCAGTACAATTCTCAGCACCCACGTGCTCATGACTATGTGTAGCTCCAGTTCCAGGGGATCTGGCACCATGCAGGTAAAACACCAGTACACATAAGTCAAACAAATAAATCTTAAAAAAAAACAAACCATAGGGCCCTCTTACTCATTCATAACTTCTCTCACTAAACAATGAACATGGATGCTCTCTAACATGTCAAAAATGTGAAATTCATCTTAAAGATATATATCATGATTCATATGCTATTTCTCTCCAAACAGACTCATATGTCATTTCTTTCTAAGCAGACATGCACAGATAGAGAAGCAGATGTCTGGAGTGGCCATGGAACAACTTTGTTTATCTCATTTGAAAGCACTGTTTACCCTTTTGTGCTAATAGTGTTCTGGTCATGCTGGGACCAACTGTAGACATTTCTTTCCTGGGTGCAGGCAGCAGCCTGAGAGTTAGGCAGGAGCTCACCACTAGTTCAGAGATGGTAGGCAGGTGACTTGAAATGGACTACCCTTGGAGTACTCTATTCCCACACACAAATGACTCATGCTAAAAGGTAGGGCTATGTCTTTTGTAAAAACAGCTTAGCCTAATGCTATCACTTGCTCTGCATCTGGGCAGCTTATCAAAACCTAGTCACTCTCCTCAAGTGGAAAGAGGAAATCTAGAGAAAGAGAAAGTGGTCATATTTCTCTTCAGTCAATGAATTCATCTCAAAGCATAATATTTTTTAAAAGTCATGGAGTCCTTAAACTAATAATTTTGGGAAGATGTTAAATGTGAGAATTCATCTTATGAAATCATGAAGTAGGAAGAAATATAGTCCTTTTGCTTTAGGCAAGCCAAAAACATGATCTTGCCTACTTTATTCTTTTTAATCTCCTAGGTTCTGGTAGTATTGAATCATTCTCATTTCTAATTTCAAGAACAACTAATTTAATTTTTCAAAGGATGGTTGGAATGGCATTTTGGTGAATGAGGATATTTCATATTTTTACACCTTAATAAAACTTTGAAGACCTGTTATTATTATATGGAAAAAACTGCCATTGCCTTTTCTTCCTGCTAAAGAATTGTACTATTCTTATTGCTTCGTGAAACCTTGCAGTGCAAAATCAGGCTGTATTCTTAGAGAATGAATCAATGTCTCGCCAGTTATAACCAGAGTTAGGTACAGAGATAACAAATATGCACATCACAGTCAACTGAGGGAATTAGAAATCAGTTTCTCTGACACCATCTCCAAAATGTCCTAGAGAAACAGACAAGGAAAGAGGAGGCCCAAAGGAAGCACAGAGTGGTTAAAGCCCAGTAGGTGTGCTAGAGAGTAAGAGAGCTCGTGCTGAGAGTGGAAGTCATAGTAAGAGGCTGTGGCTGGGATCCAGGACTCTGGCCTTAAGCATTTCCAGTTGTTTCTTCAGAGTGGCCTCTGCAATTACTGACCTTGCCAGTTCACAGTTCACAGTTCATCAGTTCCCTACCATTTACTATCCTCGTTACTTTGAGAAGGACAATTCAATTTATTTTTATAACAGACCACAATCTTTGAGTTCTGTATGAAGTCTACTACATCTCTATATACTTGATTTATAATTTCAGATACTTTTGTGAAAAACACTGTTAAACTAAACAACACCCCCCCCCAAAAAAAAAAAAAAAAACACAACATACTGTTATCCACAATGTCCTTAATGCTATGAAGGTCTCTAGGGACGCCTGTGTGTGTGCTTAATTGTCTCAGCTATCTTCTATGAATCGAGGAAGGCCTTCTTTTGTTTGAATGTGACAGATCAGTCAGAAGTGTGGCAAGTACCATTTACAACTATTGATTTCAATGTGACATTAAAGGCCCCAAATTCAACCATTATTCTCTTCAATTGTCACAAACAAAGGTTAATAATAGTTGAGTTTGGACTGAAGGAATCAAGGAAAGATTGCCAACTAAAATTAGAGTGTTGTTTCTCTCAGAGACAGAAGTCTTGAAACCTGCTCTCTGTACTTCTGGTTGGTTTTCAGCATTTAAAAATATGTCTTTCTCTTCAAGTAACATACATAATACAGAAAATGAAAATTTAGGGTCATAAGAAATCAAGGCATTTAAAATAATATATAATTTTAAAATGCAGTCTTTGTCACAGAGAGTAACAACATTTTGTTTTGCTGCTTCGATAACAGCAAAATAACAATCCTCATAAGTGTGAAGAGTGGTTTGGAACACGATTAAACAATATTTCAACCCTTTAGTTCATGCAGAGGCTACCTGCTGGAGGGAGAAAGGTTTGATTAGGCTCCCATCTTCCAGGAGCAATCTTAAAGGAAAGCACACAGCACTCTTAATGTATGAGTGCTGAAGGTACAAATGGCTTTCTTTCACACTCAGGTATAAAGGCACAAAATCCCTTACAATAAGAAGTAGGTAGACAGTAGCTGTCAAGACTAGATAAATCTTCACCAAAGCAATGTTAAGTTACAAAAGTCTGTAAAGTCTTTGCAATTTCACTATGTTTATCCTTATGTTGTGATTAACTATCTATTTTTCCCAATGGTAAATAGTAAATAAAGTGCCCTGGGCTTTGTTGACTGTCAAATTTTAAAACACAAACACTTTTTTTTTAATCACTACAGCAATTTTAATTGTTGTTGGTCAATACACCATTGTGCAGTTTTTATAGTGTTATAAAATGATAATTCTTCTTGTTTGTTTGTTTGTTTGTTTTTTGAGACAGGGTTTCTCTGTATTATTTTGGAGCCTGTCCTGGAACTAGCTCTGTAGACCAGGCTGGCCTCGAACTCACAGAGATCTGCCTGACTCCCAAGTGCTGCTATTAAAGGTGTCTGCCACCAACATCCAGCAAAATGATAACTCTCATAAGATGATAGTTATTTTCTGGATTTTTGTTGTTGTGTGGTTTCTTTGGGCCTCTAGTTCTAGTGGGCCTGAGACTCGTAGCAACTCTCTGGTCTCAAGCTCTCAAGCATAAGGATTATATAGTGTATCACACATGGTTTCATAGTTTGATATGTCATAAAAAGGAATCGTAAACAAATGAATTTGGTATCATTCATGACCAACCTTTATTTTCAAAAGGAATGAGACTCTACCAAAAATTTACCACTATCTATCAATAGCCAATTTGAGGAGTTTTAGACATGGAGTACATTCCAAATAAACATGGCTCACTGCTTCAGAAGACAGAGCAATCTCTGAAGTACAGTTAACTGTAGTGATACTTCCTCACTCTTAAAATAACAGTGGTACTAAAATATTTTAGCTATAGGATTATATCTTTGCACCTGAATAATTTAGGAATTGGTTTAAAAGCCTCTAACCAATATTACCTACTTGTGTGTGCCCTGTGTTGCTGGAGATTGAACAGAGAGTAGGATGTAATACAGGCAAATCCTATACTATATAACTACAGTAGAAGCCCTACATTAGTTACATCTGCTTCTTGGCACTCCCAAAATAATGACAAGCAGATTGTGAATTTGAGGCCAGACTTTCCTACATAGCAAGTTCTAGGCCAGCCTGGGCTACACAGTCTGATTCAAAAGTTAAAATGTTTTTTTATTTTTTTTTTCCTTTTTTATTACCCACACCAAACCTCATCTTATCCCCTTTAAATTAAAGACAATACACAAGAATTTAGAATAGTTCAGATGTAGAGAAACAATACAAAAAATAAAATTTCCAGGGCTACAGAGATGGCCTTTGAGAACACTTACTGCAGCCAGGTAGCGGTGGCATACTCCTTTAATCCCAGCATTCTAGAGGCAGAGGCAGGTGAATCTCTGTGAGTTCAAGGCTGGTCTGGTCTACAGAGTGAGTTCCAGGACAGTCTGCAAAGCTACAGAGAAACACTGTCTCAAAAAATAAACAAACAAACAACAACAACAACAAAAACACTTACTGCTCTTGCAGAGGACCCAAGTTCTGTTCTCTGCATCTATACCAGGTGGCTGCATCCATACCAGATGGCTGGTAAATCTAGTCCCAGGGTATCTTATACCTTCTTCTCACTACTACAGATACATGGACACCCTTGATGAAAATAAACTCACATAGGTACACATACACACATAAAAAAATAAAACTTTAAGGAGATAAAATTTCCTCTTTACCAATCCCAGAGATCATGAACATCAGTACCCATTCTTTCTATCCCCCTATGTATGTTTATATAGATACAGGATAAATATATGTGTCACAGGTAAATGAGGTCGGATCATTTGCTCTTATCTTTACTGAATATATAGTATTTATATTGCATATTGATAGATATGAAACTTTGTCCGCAGTAAAGTATATGTCTACTTCCTCCTTTTAAACATGGCAGTACCCCCATTTAATGGGCACCCCATCATTAACTCAGGCATTCCTTAAAGAATTTCTTAGGTGGTTTTCAGTTGTTTTAATTATTTAAAAAAGTTCTGTGCTCAGTGACCTCAGATGTACTTGTGTGCTTCCTGTAATTTTGACAGAACAGATTCCTAGAAATAAATTGTTGAGCTTATAAATACTAACCCTCATATTTACTTAGATGCTGCAAAATAGGCTCCCAAAGGGTGGTAGTGTTTCCTTTTCCCTTTGAT
Source organism: Phodopus roborovskii (assembly GCF_943737965.1). Lineage (NCBI taxonomy): Eukaryota > Metazoa > Chordata > Mammalia > Rodentia > Cricetidae > Phodopus > Phodopus roborovskii. The sequence goes on from NW_026126424.1 coordinate 12,881,489, forward strand.
AAAACATGAAAGTGCCTGCTGCTTCCCACCCTCCACAGCACCCAGCCATCATTCTTTGCCAATACAGTTGCTGAAAGATTTAAAATATGTGTTGACTTAATTTGCATTTCCATGCTGACCAGCTGGGGTGAATACCTTTTCATGTTTATTGACTATTTGTAATTCTGCTTCTTTGAATTGTCTATCTCTCTTTTCTTTAAGCTGACTTGCTTGCAGTTTTCTTATTAATTGGCTAAAAGTCTTTTTTTTTTTTTTTATTGCTCCCCTGCCCCATTTTACATGAATCATGTGAACTCATCTCAAAAACTCATGTGTGCATAGGAGTATGAAGAACGCTCATAGTTCTAAGCTCCAAGGGAAAATCCTTCTGACACACAGCCTCTTTGCAAGGTTGGTAGAAGCCAGAATCCTGATGTCCATTGTGTTTCGACACTTCTCTTCACTCAGTCTCAAAATGTTTCTCTAGTCATATGTTTATCCACAATACGGTTTTCAAATCTCCATCCACACAAAACAAACAGAAAATAACATAGATCCTGAGAGGAAGCAAAATTTAAAAAACTCAACATAGAGGGAGTTGCTCCAGCAAGTCGGAACTACCATCCTACAAGAGACAATGATGGCCTGAAAGTGTGGGATGAGAAAGAGCTGGCTACTTGGGGGGTGGGCAGGATAGTTGTGTATAACTGTGTTCTTTTTCCTGAGTACATGTCACTTGCTTGCATCTCTGGCTCAGGTGAATTCTATAGCCACTTCGTTTTACAGAAGAGAAAATAAGAGCTATGTTATGTTAGTAAGGATATTTTAATTGCCCTCTTTCCCTTCTAGCTAAGAACCTTATGGAGCCGAGGTGTGAATGCAGAAATGCAGATATGCAATGCTTGTTACAAGTCACTATGCAAGTTGCTTAAAAAGCACAACAAAGTAGGAACCTCAATTATTCTTAGGCCATTTGCTTTCCAAGTCACCTTTTCTCCTTGAAGATTAATTATTGAATACAATGTTACAACATTTTTTTAAAAGTGAATAGAAAATACTATTGGTGATTTATAAATATATAATTTGTAAATTTGGATGTTATTCATTTGTCATTTAAAAAGCTTTGCTATATGTGTTTTTATTCCCAGTGAATACCTAGCTTGACATCCAATTCTTTTATTATATATTCATACACAGTACACATACATAGCTATTGTTTATTCTTCAAACTACTTTTGTCTCAGTATCATGCCCTAAAGAGTCCATTATATTTTTGTTGCATATCATTTTCATTCTTGTATAATGTTCCATTTTATAGGTTTTTTAAAATAACTTTTGTGTTATAAATTTGCATTTGATTCATGCTTATTTTAATGTTGCTACTCTCTTCTGAATGGGCAGTTAGTCTTTTTGTTGATTTTTATAACAAATTGTCTTTTTCTATTTAACTTGAAGAAATGCATGTATTTTAATAATACTCTACTGCATTTTGTATGATAAAAAGGTAATTTCTGGGAAGGAACATCAAAATCTGTCAAGTCAGTAAGATCTAGGCCCTCTCCTCTGCCTCTAGGCATCCTCCATGGGGAATGTGCTCCCAAAGTCCTTTAGTGGAATGCATCATGCTCCCTGTGTGGGGGGGAGGGTGCATGGGATGGGACAGGGGTCCAGGATCATGGGAGGGAGGGAGAGGAAGCTGGTATTGATATGTAAAATAAGAAAAAAATGATAAATTTAGGGGAAAAAAAGTAAATTCTATTATGTCACTTTTCCTGTTTTAATTGCTTAAAAAAAAAAAAATGAATATGTGTGGGGAATACAGGTGCCAGAAGTCAGAGGACAAATTACAGTAATTGGTTCCTTCTTTTACCATGTAGGTTTTGGGGATTAAACTAGGTACTCAGGCTTGGCAGCTGGTGACTTTAACCACTGAGCAATCTTGCTGGCTCCTCCTCATGGCATCTATTGATTAACTCATTTTGTCAGACTTTATATTATGACTTGTGGGTTTTCTTTTCTCTTTCTTACATTTCTAAAGGAATTGTTGTAGGGCCAATAAGACATTTTTAATATTGCTTTCTAAATATTTTTAGTAATGCCTATCAAGCTTAGGTCAAATTATTTGCAGTCAGGTTTTACATATAGATAGTAATTATTCTCCCTCCATTTGCTGTCCAACATCCTCCTCTGGCTTGCAATGAGAGCCCAGATAGAAATTACACTCCATATGGACCTGAGTTTTTGTATGAGTTTTATGACTTTCTCAATTGATATAATGCTGGGATTAATTCAGTATTTTAAAAATGATAGCTTCGGACTTTGCAAACATATCCCCCATGGAGGGATAACTGCCTTATTCTAGAGACAGGAGAGAAGCCCTAGTCCCTACTTCACATGACCTGTTACATCTACATGACCCCAACTGGATGGCATTCCCCTACATATGGAATTGGGGTGAGGGGATGGGAGGGGAGGGTGTTTAGAGTGCATGTGAGAGGGCAGAGAGTAAAAGGGAGGGAAGGAGGGAGGGAGGGCTGGAGGGGAGGGAGGGAGGGAGAGGGAACTGGGATCGACATGCAAAATAATAAATTAAAAAAAAAATGCTTTGACTCCAAAATTTAACTTGAAGAACAATCGCTGATGATCCAACATTCAAAACAGCTTGGACAAAGCAGCCTCGAAGACTACAGCCAAGATTTCTGCAACTTCTTAGGATCCCCATGACAGCGCCCCCTGTTAACAAAAGTAGTTTGGAAAGAACGACGCCCAAATTCCCAAATATTGTTTATAAATGTTTGTTTTCATTTAAATGGACTTGGTTATAAATGGGTAATGACCACAACCAATATTCTTTTTAAAGGTAAAAAGGGAATTATGGTATAGATATGGATACTTTGTATTGGAATGGATTTTCATTTATTGATACAATTTAAGGTCAATTTTGTGATGTGTATATTCTCCTTTTGTTTAGGTATTGTGTTTATATAGCTCATTTAGAAATGTAATGTATAATTTAGTACAGATTTTAGATAGTTACCTATAATACTAAAAACTTATAGCTAGATGAGTTAGGTTTTCTAGATATATAGAGATGTATTTGAGATAGATAGGAATTCTTCAAATCTTTCAAAGACCTACAGAATATGGCATTTAAAATGGTTTAGGGTTTTTCTCGACAATGAGTCATAAATGCTCCTGGTAACACCACCTGCATCAAAAAGGAAGATGAACATTGAAAAAACTCGTGATGGAGTTTACTTCCAATATGGCAAGTCTAGCCATTTGGACAAAGATACTGCTCTTGTCTGGAATGTTTGACTTTGTGCTGTATAAACTGGACATGCAGGACTCACAGAAAAGTGACTACTGATTCAAGATGGACATTGCTACAGAGTTCCTGCTTCATGAAAATGTCTACGAGACAGTATGCAGGACACAGAGAAAAGTGACTGTCAAACTGCCAATACAAAAAGACAGTTTAAAGTTTCCTGTGTTGCTGAAGAGTCTGCTAGACACACTATGGCCTATGGGCTGAAGATGAAAGATTACAAAAGAACCTTGGGTGACCAGGCAGTGAGTTGTCTCTGTCATTTCTAGAGCTTATATACTATCCTTCTGTGGTCTTTGAAGGAGTTGAAGACTGATAGTTATGATTATGGTTTTCCTTAGTCAGGATTAAAGATAAGTAGGACTTTAGACACACAAAGATGGAATAAATGATGGAATAGTTTCTTAAATCTTACTAAATGTTAATGGACTAAATAATGTTAACTGTGATTCTTATTTGATAACTGGTGTGTTATATATTTTGCTATGCTAAGGTTAAAACCCTTCTTTTTATTTAAACAGAAAAGAGGAGATGATGGGAGATGCCATTATGTATATATGTTTCTCATACTGGTTAATAATAAAGCACTGTTGGCCAATAGGAAAGGAAGATAGGAGGGACTAGGAGACAAGGAGGAAATAGGAAGTAGTTAGGAGGAGTCAAGATGGAGAGTCTAGAGAGAGCAGTATGCGGCCGCAGGCTCCCGGTAAGAAGAACGCGTGGACATACATAGATTAACACAAATGGGTTAATAACTAAGGCAGAGCTAGCCAATAAGAAACTAGTACCTGGCCAATAGCATTGTATCAAATACAGAGTCTCTGTGTGTTATTTGGGGCTGGCGCAGTGGCAGGACAAGACCGGGCGGCGGCAGGCAGAAAAACCATACTCGTTACAGAAAAGGATTTCTATTTTTATTTCCACAGAAAATGAAAAGATGTGGATTCCTTCCAGACTAATGAGGTTTGATCACGCCAGACCGCCTGAAACAGAGTACAAGCTGATCCTACATTCAAAACAGCTGGACAAAACAGCCCTACAGACTACAGCTAGGATATCTGAATCTTCTTCGAATCCCCCAAGGCAGCGCCCCTTACCAGCAGGAAGTAGTTTGGAAAGAACGACGCCCAAATTCCCATATATTGTGTATAAATGTTTGTTTTCATTTAATTGGACTTTGTTATATAAAATTAAATAAAAAAATTATAAATAAAAAAATGATAGCTTCCGTATTTATTTATTTATTTTTAATAAAAACTTTAATATTCTTTTTTTTACATATAGATCCCAGTTCCTTACCCCTCCCTCACATGTCCTCATCCCTCCCCCCCAAAAAAAAAAAAGTCTTACATGGAATAGAAACAATGTAAGCCCTTTTCATTGTCATCTTGGACATCTGTAATGCAGGATGCCTTGTTTATTCTTGGCCTTCTTAACATATCTGTATATCCATAATTCAGTGTTTTTCACCTTGTTTGCATTTAATTAGAAGACACACAAATAATATTATTTTTCAGACAACATTTTTAATATGTGTGTTTTATTGGCAACTTAAGGATCTAATTTTGTTTCATTGTGCCTATAACAAAGTAGGATGGATGAGCTTATTGCATATACTGTTTTTATTTCTTATCTTAAATAAGGTCTTTCTATACTTCATTCATTTAATATGTAGCTTAATATGCAGTATAGACATTTCATAATCATCTGATCATTTAAGGAAGTTCCTTCCAACTGACATTTTCTAATGTTTTATTCATTTTTCTTTTACATTTATTTATGTGTGCCACTACACATGGGAGGAGTCTGACCTCAACCTTTGTAAGACTTGGTTCTCTCTGTCTACCACGTGGGTTTTTGGTAAGGCTTAGAGTCAAGTACCTTTACCCTCTGAGATAATTCACTGGGTTTTAAAATTATGAACTGAAGGATAATTAAAAACAAACAAACAAACTTTTTTGTATCTGTTGAGATGATCACATAATTTTCTTCTTTAATCTGTTAATGGAATAATTTTCATGAATTGACTTTTAAAAGTCAAACTGTCTTGCTATATATATATATATAGAGATATGCATGGATATGCCATGTTCACCTTCCTTCCATGTGCTATTCTTTGCTTTGCTTTGTTTGATATTTTGCATCTACAATCATAACTGTGTTTGGACATTTTTCTTGCCACACTTCCAACATCATAATTATGCTGAATTCATTAAAGAAGAAGGATATTTTAATTGTCCTCTCTTTTATCCTTTCTATCTGCTTCAATTCCTCCTTCAGTTCCCCATTCCTCATTTATGCTTCCCCTCCTCCTCTCTCATTTCTCCCAACCATCCTTCTCCTATTCTGGAATAACTTCAAAGTACTTCTAACTTTCCTAGATATCTGAAAAAGCAAGCTTTGGGGCACTAAAATTTCATCTGACTGGAATGCTGGTCAACCATTCTATAGTTAAAACAGAGATTAGGCATTGTTTTTGACTAATTAGGTTACAAACAGCTTTGTCTTGTACTGTATATTCATGGATGTTAAGAAGGCATTGTCACAATTAAGGTTTTTCAGAAAATCCTTTCCAAAGAGGATGTTTTCCATCAACAAACAGAAGAAATATTAAATACCTGATTAACAAACATAATGTCCTCTTTAATAATTCCCAGAACCCTGTAATTCTTCTCCTACTATTGTGCTATCTACAACTCTTGCCTTTTGTTTCACGATTTGAATAATTCAATTAAAAGTCTGACAAAACAATAACAAGGGATTAAATGTTGCAGGATTGTAATTCGAAATAAAGACATAAGCTCTTTGGGTACATCTATTAAAAATTCTGAATCTGTTGGAGTCTGCAAATGAAATAACTGTTTTGCTAAGTCATCCTTGTGTGTGTGTGTGTACTTAATTCTTACATCTGGGGAAAATATAAATGTATAAGAAAATTAAGTGCTTACAGAACACAGCACCTGGAAAAAATACCTGTTTCCTCTATGCAAAGAGAGGTTTTGCTTTGTGTGGCGGTTTGAATGTGAATGGACCCATAAACTCATAGATTTGAATGTTTGTTTCACGGTTGGTGGAATTGTTTAGGAAGGATTAGGAATTGTGGCATTGGGAAGTCAGTGAGTGAGTGGTGAGATTTAAAAAGCACATGTCATTACCAGTTAATTTCTCTCTTTGCCTCTATGCTGTTGCCTCAACTTTTAAACAAACTCTCCTGCCATGCCCGCCTGCTGTTCTGCTCCCTAACATGGTGGTCATAGGCTCTTACTACCCTCTAGAACTGTGAGCTCCAAATCAACTGCTTTCTTTTATAAGTTGTTATGTTATGGTGGGTTTCTTTTTATTTTTGTTTTTTCATAGCAATAGAAAAGTAACTATGTAACTATGATTACTTGCCTCCCTTCCTTCAGAACCCTGAGGGAACGCAGTGGGGGCACAGTAGGCAAAACATAAGCTAAGCACTAGATAGCAGAAGCACATAGAAGTTTTATCCATAATTACTTTGGTATTTATCTGGAAAAATTTAATATTCTAATGCAACACGAGAGACATGAAAAGGAATGCCACAGAGACTTGGGCCCTAGAAAATCTTTACTCTAGTCAGGTGTCATATTACATATCTGTATTCCCAGGTACTGAGAGCAAGGTGGGGTATTAAAAATAACAAGAGGACAAAAAGATGGTTCATTAGGTAATGAAACCTGCTGTCTGATCCTCAGGACCCACTTAAAGGGAGAAGGAGAGAACTAACTCTGAAAACTGTCTTCTACCTCCACACACAAGTCATGGCTCAAGTGTTTACACACATCAAGGGTACACAATGATAATAAATTCAAATGTTTAAAATGAAATAAAATTAGCATGTATAAAGAATGGCATGGCTAGAATAATTCCTACTATTAATGAGGCTTTAGGTCACAAAATGAAATGAAACAGGAACATGTGACATGGTTGCTCACGACAATTTTATAAACTGACTTGAAAAGCTAATCATTTTGCCTGAGTATGTACATTACGTGTGCTTATCTGCTCTGCTGGCTCACTAAAATGCAGGGGCAGGGGCAGTGAAGATAGCAGAATGGTAAAATCTTTCTGCACAGGAATGAGGATCTGAGCTTGATCACTAGCATTCACATAAATAGTGTTCATTTGTGTTCAGCCCAACTCATTGGTGTAGGCAGAGACAGGTAGATCCTGGAGGCTTGCTGGCCAGCTACCCTAGGAAACAGTGAGTCTCACATTCAGTGAGGAATCTTGTCTCAAAAAAAAAAAAAAAAAAAAAAAAAAAAAAAAAAAAAAAGAAAAGAAAAGAAAAAGAAAAAGTGATAGCTTAGCTGCTGGAAGAGGAAGACTCAGTTTTATTTAAAGGTGTGGGTTCTGGTAGACTGACCACACTCTAGGGTAGGACTCAAACCTAAAACTATTTTGGCAACACAGGTGGCTCTTGAGTTAAAAAGGACAGAAAGGAAGGCAGAAACTAAGCACGGAAGCAAGGAAGGAGGAAGGAAGGAAAGAAAGAGAAAGGAAGGAAGGAAGGAAGAAATAAAGAAGAATGAAAAAAGCAAGCAAGAAAGAAAGGAAGGAAGGAAGGAAGACACACTGTTGAGTGGGTAAAGATCTGGTAGTCCAGAAAGGGTGGTGAAATGATCAGAATAGATTGTATAAAATTCTCAAAGAACTAATACAAATATTATTCAAAACTAAGGATAGTAACAAACCAAGATTCTTGAAAGTGGACCTCTGTCCTCTATATGTATACACAAGAGCCTCCCCCACACACATGCACACACACCCATTCTATACCTGAAATTATAGGGTGCAATGTTAAAAGAGGCATGCAAAGTAGAAATACGTCTACAACCAGATGAAAGGCATGATATAGGGTAAGCTTACAGAAAAACAGCTTTGACAGGTAAACCAGCTCTCTCTCAGGGAACCTCTTGAACTTATCTTCTACTGTGCTATCATCCATTCTCTGTGGCATACCTAAGTATGCCAATATGCTAGCTATCATATCTGTTAAATACTTTCAGCATACTCTCTCCTTCACTTTTACAATCATCTTCACAGGTCTATACATTGGTTCTGTCCTCTGCTTTTTCTCAAAGTAGTTACTAGCTGGAAGTGGAATTACACATTAGAAAGTATAATTTGAACTGCAAATGGCAAAAATAAGAGATGTTGTTCTCGTGGCAAATACAACATGCTATTAAAGAAATCAATGTCTTCCTTTACCCAAACTCGATAATTGGAAAAAGTCAGGATCTGAGAGTCAAAGTGTCAAGCAAAGCAAAGTGAAACAAAACAAAACAAAATAACTGAAAATGCAAACAAAACTCTGATGAATTCAGGGGACATCATGACACAGAAGTTTGGAGGCATGAAGGAGTGTAGAGATGTAGAAAGTACAGCTGTAACAAGGACAGAGATAGAATGCTAAGGACAGAAGCTAAGAAACTAAGTCAGGCTTGATGGTACAGATCTGTAATCCTACTACTTGAAAGGCAGAGCCAGGAGGATCAGAAGTTCAAGTTCTGTCTGGACTGCAAAGGCAATTAAAGGTCAGCTAGGCAATCTGGCAAGACCATGTCTCCAAAAGTACAGGAAGGCTTGAGATATAGCTTAATAGTAGGACGCAGACCTAGTATGTAGAAGGTCCTGGATTATGTCCTTAGCCTTGACCCCTCCCAAAGGATAAAGAAAGCAGGGGTTGGAGAGGGGGCTTAGTGGTTAAGAGTGGTTACTCTTTCAAAGGATAAGAATTCAAATGTCGGCACTCTCATCATGTAGCTTAGAAATGACTGTAAATCCAGCCCCAAGGAATCCAACTCTCCCTTCTGCCTTCTGTAGGTCCCCCGTGTGTGTGTGTGTGTGTGTGTGTGTGTGTGTGTGTGTGTGTGTGTGTGTGTGTGTGTGTGAATGGAAATTTCTATCCCACTCCATCCTGCAGCCATTCAGTCCCAAATAAATACATAGAGACCAACATTAATTATAAACTGTTTGGCCTATTGTTCAGGCTTATTACTATCAAGCTCTTATATCTTAAATTAACCCATAATGCTTATCTATGTTTAGCCACATAGCTTGGTACCCTTTCTCAGTGAGGCATTTTCATCTTGTTTCCTCTGCACCTGGCTGGCAACCTCACCTCTGCCTTTCGTCTTCCTAGAATTTTGTTAGTCTGGTAGTCCAGCCTGTACTTCCTGCCTGGCTACTGACCAATCAGTATTTTATTAAACCAATACCAGTGACAAATCTTTATAGTGAACAAGAGCATTATCTGCAGTAGGGAGGGCAGTTATGACCTAAAAGAAAAATGATAATATATATGCATGAAAATGTCACAGCAAGACTCGTGTTTGTTCAATCGATGTGAACTAATAATTATAACTATTTTTAAAAAGCAAAGTAAAGCAGCAACTAAAATGGTAAGTTTTAAATATAATAGAAAACAGGTAAGATGGAAATCACAGAACAAGAGAAGACCAATGAAATTCACTATCTTCATCAAAGGAAAGAATTGAGCAGGTTTATGGAAACAACAAACAAATAAATAAATAACTGAAACAATTGTGAAAGAAAGAATTCAACTTATATTTGATGAAACTTCCCTACATTTCATGAATATGTGTGTAAAATTTCAATGAAATTCAGCTACTAAAAGTATTGTTAATATCTTCTAGCCACAGTACATCAGAGGTTACTGGTTTTGTTAGTTCATATTTACAGCGTTACAAAATTGGGGTTGGGAAATTTGGCATGCTTGTGGGTGTTTCACTGCCCAAGACTTTTAAAGCTTTCTGAGCTAATAGTAACTGCAAGCACAAGAGTTCAAAGTCCCTCTTACAACACTAACTCTAAGATAGGACTGTGGTCTAGAGAGAGATCATGGAGGAGATGGGATGGCAGACTACAGTGTGATGAGTTTTCAGATGAAGGCAAGAAATGGGAAAGGGCATAAATAATGAAATAAAGAACATAAAATGCTCTTGCAGAACTGAATGACTACCCACTCCAGGGTTCCCCAGCACCTTTGAGCAGGATGTAATAGTTGCTCAATCTTCAAGCAGGGAGTGAGCTGAGTGAGTAGCTATGCCATTGATCCTGTCTTTTCAGAAGCTAGTCATGGATTGAAGGACAAGGATGGAATGAATAGGGAACCGGATCTGTGAGAACCCTTGGCCCTTTGGATCAGCCCTATTCTCAGAGGAAAGTTGATGATTTTGAATGCCCTGAAATGAGTAGCATAAGCACACAGATGCTGTGGGAGCAGATCTATGGGGCACAAATAGGTCTGCACTGTTTTCAATGAACAGCTCTCCTGGTTGCTTTGATTGTTTTCTGTTGTCACCAGCCCTGGCACTCCTCCGGACATGTGTTTGGAATTCTTGGAAATGGAATGAATAGCTCATACAGTGAGCGTGCCTATCCTGAAGGGAAAACGACAACTCCATAACACCATGCACAAGAATGCAGACAAAAAGAGAACTTGTTTGTCTGTATTATGTGAGACAATAAGGCTGGGAGAGAGAAAGGAAAGTAAGGCAAATGCCTGACAGAGAAGGAAAAGGAGGCTGGAACACACAAGATCAAGGAGGGAGGGGGAGGCCAGGGAAGGCAGAAACAAGGCAACAAAAAGGGACAAAAGCTGCATTAGAAAAGAACTGTCAGACACAAACACCTCAAAACAATAGATGGGGGGAGAGAAGGAGAGAGATGACAGCAGAGGAGCAGCATGGAATCTAGTACGAAAAAGAAACAAAAATTTCAAATAATGGATTTTCATCCACCCCCGCTGCTCCTCTAGCGCCTGGTGTCACAATCTCACAGAGCTGTGCATAATTTATTATGGTCACTCGCTGCCAGGCTGCTGGAAAGGGCAACAACTCTCTGAAAACACTCCCCCTCTGCCTGGATGGCTTAATGATCCACCCTTTGTAGACTGGTAGGCTGGGGACTAAGGGACAGGGCAGAAGGATCTGGATAGGACTTTGTTTCAGATTCAGTGCTCCCCACTGTGGACAAAAAAGGATGGGGGTTCATTCTCAGGGAACCTCCATGGGCTTTGGGGGACCAGATTTCCAGGTTCTAAAGAATCAATTTCTGCCTGCCTGATGAAGTTTTCTAGGGCCCCAATTCTCCTGGACCCTCCTGGATGGAAGAGCTATCTAGCTTCAGGTGTGAAAATAAGATAATGGATTTAAAAACAAAATCAGACCTTGGTTATTTAATTTACACTCATGGCTAGAAAAATTAGGCTTTCTTTTTTTTTATTTTTTATTTTCATGCCTAAAGATTTTTAAATGTTTGACATTATCTTTTTGTAAACTTAATTTTGATTTATTATTTGTGTGTGTGTGTGTGTGTGTGTGTGTGTACACATATGCACATGTGTTTATATGTGTAGTAACTAAGGCTTGTTCATGTAGTTGCATATATTTCACAAAGCAGGTGGCACGTGGCATTCAGAAGGCAGCTTCCAGGAGTCAATTGTTTCCTTTCTCCACGAGAATGTGGGACTTAACTTCACCTGCAGGTCCATCTCACTGGCTCAGAAGTTCTTTTTAAGTTTGGGTAGAGATAATATTTAGAGCTGGAGTTTTATTTTGTTTTCTTTCAGAATTCCCATGTTCTTAGTAGTTTTCTTTAAACTTAATAATATCTCCAACCATTAAGTTATTTGTAGCCATAAAGCAAATAAGAAGATGCTATCACATATAGAGAATGAAAATATTTGCACTAAGGCTGCATTCTTTTCTTGAGAAATACGTGGCAGTTAGGACATGAGCAGCAAGCCTGTGTCTTATACTTAGCTTTGAAGTACTAGGGGCTTTTACTAATAACATTCAGAATATTTCCCATTGTAATCAATAGCAGTATATAAAAAACAAATTACTTTATTTTGCATTGTTAGAGATCATGTTTGTGGCTACAGCCATGAAAACAAAACAAAACAAAACAAAAAACAACAACAAAAACACTCTGCCTAGCAGCTACCTGCCAAGTCAACAGAAGACTGTCCATCCATCCTTAAGTGCAGCACTACTATCCTCAATAGTGAAGCCTTGCTAAAATGTTTTGCAGCAGGATTGGGGATTGGCTCCATTTGTGAAGTGTCCCTTCTGTAACCATGCAGTTCTGAAGACCTGAACCTCGTGCTTTGACACCCAACACCTCATGAACAGCTTAGTGTGGTTGCATGATTATAATACCAGCAAGGAGAGGAGGCAGAGGCAGAGGCAGAGGCAGAGGCAGAGGCAGAGGCAGAGGCAGAGGCAGAGGCAGAGGCAGAGGCAGAGGCAGAGGCGTCTCTAGGGCTCTCTGACTCTCCAGTATAACCTTGTCATTGAGTCTTAGATCCAATTAACATGTTTTGTGTCAACATGGTAAGCACTCACTCACACATGGATACTAGATGTAAAGAGAAGCTAGGTAAAAAGGGGAACCCTAAGAGGGACACACATGGAAGGTCCCAGGAAGGAAAACAGTTAAGTTCTCCTGGGGAAACTGGAGGCGTTGAAAGGAGGGGATGGGGATTGGAACATGCAAGATCAAGAAGACCATGTGTGGGAGTGATGGAGGGGGGGAGGGTAATAAAAGAGATACCTTGATAGAAGGAGCCAGTAAGGGGTTAGGAAGAAGCCTTGTGCTAGAGAAATTCTCAGGAATCCACAAACATTATCCCAGCAGTGATGGGAGAGGCTGTCTGAATATGCCTTCCCCTTTAATCAGATTAGTGACTGTCATCATAGATCCTACATCCAATAACTGATTGAAGGAGATATAGTCCTGTTGTGATGGAGTGTCTGGATTAACACAATTCAGGATTTCAGAAACAATGAAGGACTGAGTAAGGGAGAGATAAGAAAAGAAAGGAAAACTGAACAAACAAGGTACTAAGAGAATAAGAAAGAAAGTAACTGAAATTCCAAGTTCCTGTTTAGAATAGGATAAATCTGTTCAGATATCAGCCATACTAGTAGATTGCCTAACTCTGCACCTTCTGATTCTGATAAAAGGCATGACAATTTTTCTATATGGTTTGCTTCACTCAGTTTTTCACTCATTATTATTCCCTCATTAGTTAGACCAAATACCTTTTGCTAAACACTTACTACATATCAAAACTCACAGACCCTAGAGTCAAAGAGAAGCAAGCGGCTGCGGTCTCGGTTTGTCTGTAAGGCGGAACATTCTTTTTCTATCCCCAGTTCACTGAGGAGGAATTATGATTGCAGGTGTAGAAAGATTTGCAATGATGCCCAGAGCACAACAGGTGCTGGTGGGATAAACTTGCTTCCTTCAACACAAGAGTTTGTATCAGTTTATCCCGAGAGTGTGTACTCCTAGGATCTTGTTTTCAATACACTCACACTTTGAAAAAAGCATTTCTTTATTTAATATCTCCCGGGGAAGAAAACTGTATTCCACTTAGTGTTTTGTTTGTCATCTTTCTAAAATAAGGAATACATAACAGGTTTAATATGTTTAAATTTTTGTTTTCTTTACTTTTTGTTTGTTTCCAGAGAGGGTCTCATGTAGACTTGATCTTTCTATGTAGCTAACATTGTTCTGTCTTCTCATTTCTCTACTACTCTGAGCAAACTGGAAATCATGACCATTTATTCCCTTTGCTATTATATTTACCCCTTTTGCTGTTAATTGTCACAGCTTAATGGTCTTGTTTCCTACATTGTCTGCATCATGTCTCACTGTTACATATCAGTCTGGTGTGACACTGTGTTACCACAGGTCTTCATAGAATCATTGGCTACGATCACATCCTTTCCCTCATCTCATTCCTGTCTCCATTACCTTAGGCCAATGGGGTTTTAAGTTAATTTATACTTTGATTACATGCTATGGTAACAGGAGAAAGAACATCTTGGCTCACCTTCTCCAACTCCCTGTGATATTAACAAGTATCATTTGAGAATAACATTTCAAATTATTTAAAAAGCTTTTGCTGTTCCTTTCTGGATGCAAGACATACATATACACACACGCGTGTGTGCATGTGTGCACACACACACACTTATATATATTCAAAATTTCAAAAACACTTAGTTGTCTCTACAATGATTCATCAGTAAATGCACCCGTTACTAAATATAATGTTTCTTAGTGCCATATGACAGCCATAAAATCAGTAATACTTACAGACTTTGAACTGATACTTTAGATTTAAATGGTATTTCATTTGACTAAAATTTTGTAATTTTTAAAAGCATTCATTTGTGTATCATTAACAAACATTAATAACTGCAATTAAAAACCTCATAGAACACTAGTTTTAGGCAAAATATTACCAGTTACATAATGCCTCTTCAAGATCTCCTGGAGTTACCTACTTACAGGGCACACCCATCTGTGCAAATGGCAGAGAATTAAAATCAAATAAGAAGTTGAGCAACATAATATAACACAAAGCAAATATTTCATTTTGACTCTTCATAAACAAGTGGATCATTTATTTGAAAGCCCTTTGAAATTCTCACACCACAAGGAAAACAAGAGATCAGAGTAAACCCACTATGTAGGGCCACCAGAATCAGATTTCAAATGCTCTCCAGACAAGGGTAGCTCGCAGGCCTTCTTCATGTTTCTTGTCAAGCTGGATTAGTTCACCAAAGCTGTTACATGGGACTCCCCAGGGGTAAACTTCACAGAGTGGCAGCCTAGAACATTCTACATTTAACAGGTCAACTCACAGGACTGAAAATCCTACTCTATTCTCAATGGCCATGCCACTTAGCCCATGCAGTTTGCAATCCCCCTCTCCCTCTCCCCTCCCCCTCTCCCTTCTCCCTCTCCCCTCTCCCTCTCCCCTCTCCCTGTCCCTCTCCCTCTCCCCCTCCCTCTCCCCTCCCCCTCTCCCCTCTCCCTTCTCTCTGTCCCTCTCCTTTCTTCCTCTCCCCTCCCCCTCTCCTTTTCCCCTCTCCCTCTCCCCTCTCCATCTTCCTCTCCCTCTCCTTCTTCCTCTCCTTTACACTCTCTGTCTCTTCTTGCCTGTCTTTTTATTTTTAATTTTTGGGACAGGAACTCACTGTGTAGCATAAGATGAGCTTAAAGGCAAGGTCCTTCTCGCTCTGTCCCTTTAGTACTGGGGTTATCAACATGTGCCTCCATGCCTAGTTCTACACGCATCCCTTATAGGATCTACAATCAGGAGAAAGGAGGAGTCAAAAAGCTGAAGGAGAAAAGATTTCACTTGCTACCTAACAGTGTCAAAACAAAACAAACAAACAAAACCCACAAATGGAACTCCCCAAGTAAACAGTGCTTCATTTCTAGGCAGCTCTTATACTCATTTCTCTAACCCTTTGGATTTTTCAACCTCTGGATTTCCCAAGTTTCTCTCTGAGAAATTTAAGAAATATTGTGTTTTTTCATTTGTTTTCTAGCTTTAAAAGATGTACCTTTATATTGTTGCCTCCACAGATGCCTAATGAGGACCTTATTCAAACAGTGCTTTGGTCATAGCTCCCAGGACAATGTGCTATGTGAGACAGAGGGTCTGCTAGACCAGCTGCTAGCAGAAGGCATTATTTCCCAGGGGAGAGTCTCTAGCACATCTGGGGCAATGCCATCTTCACACTCAGCTTTGGACTCTCTTCCTAGTGATAGACATCTGCTCTCTGGCAGGGGTGAAAGGAATATTCTGTGGTTAATGTCTTATAGAAAAACATTGACAGGCTGTAACAGAAACCAAGCCTCAGTTTTCCTTGATTTTTCATTATTTCATAAACATACAGTTTTGTGCAAATTAAGTTTGGACATAGAACAGGTCATGGGGAAAATGGCAAAGTGCCCATCTGGGTGTTTTTATCTGGAGTAATGATCATTTAAGATGCTGAACATTTTAAGATTCACAGCATTTAAGCATTTTTATTCATAGTCATCTAAATTATCATGAAAACTTCATAATGTAAGTCTTCCTGAGACAAAATGAACATTGATAATGAACTGAACCACAAATAGAAAGGTTTGAAAATTATTTTAAGATCTCTCTCTCTCTCTCTCTCTCTCTCTCTCTCTCTCTCTCTCTCTCTCTCTGTGTGTGTGTGTGTGTATGTGTGTGTTATATAAAGGCATTTGTACTATACATGCATGAAGGCCAGATCAGGGGCTTGTGTGTCTTCCTCTACTATATATTGTTTTTCCTTTAAGGAAGCCATAAACCCCAGAAACCTTGTCAGTCTCCTTTCCCCTTTAGAGCTGGGGTTAGAGGGACTTGTGGGATATCCAGCCTGTGTACACATTCTGGGTTTCAAACTCTGGTCCTTGTAGTTGTGAAGCCAGCACCCTTAACAGCCAAGCCATCTTTTTAGCCTTGCATTAAGAAATTCTGTATAGAAGATATGCGAATAAAAGGATGGTTGCTGATGTGGATGAGATAGCATGACAGTACCACTGACAACAGACACTATCACCTTTGCTCAGCTCTTTTTCCTGCCCAGGAAGCTTGCCAGTCTTTTTCGAATTACACTGCTATTATGGAACTTTCCATCTACATCTTTGCTGAAAACTTGTGCAGTTTTTAGCCAAGAACCACTAATGAAGGTATTGAAAGCAATGAACAGTGTAAAACCTACAAGGGCCAGGGTCAAACTATGCTGCAGCCTCTTAGATGATTACAGAAGGAAATACAAGTTTATTGGCAGGGCTCCAAACTCTAAGTCATGACAGATTCAAGGGAGAACAGAATTCTGGGCCCCACATCTACTGTCTTCCACCCATAATTGTCTTCCATTTCCAGGGAACATTTGGTTGATTGATAAGTCATATCAAATCATTAATTTGAATATCATTTGGCACAAATATAAAAGATGATTCCCGTTTGGATAATTTCAGTCAAAAGGATATGACTTCTAGGCAGAAAGACTAACAGTAGACAAAAGGAGAGGGTTGGTAGTAGTCTGGGCATTTTGCTCATGTTTTCTGTTCACGTGTGGGATTGCATGCTCTGAAATAAAAATGTAAAGTACTGGACAAGGTACTTGAGAGGAAGCCAGCAGCAAGGAAGCCAAGGCTGTGGACCTTGGCAGTTTGTTACTTTGAGTGAAAACAGATTAAATGTCTCACTATACCCAGTTCAATCCTGTATATTAGGGGTTGAAAGCTCCCTTAAGCTCCACTTGACTGAGCTTCGCCATAGAACATCACATCACAACTCAAGGGGAAAAGGCATCAACCTATATGAGCAAATTAGTTTTTGTTTTCCCTTGAAGAAAATATAATTTCCATGTGTTGGTGTATTCATCATTAAGAAGTTCTATGGTACAGGCCATCTCTTGCTTCTCTTTACATGGAGTATAAGCTAGGAAGGCAAGACATTTTATCCCATTTTCCACCACGATGCTGTGGCCCTTTGTGAACTATTTTCCTCTCAGTACTTGATGGCATGTCTGTGAAGTAAGCAACCCAAGTAGTGCCTATGATGTCAGAAATCTAAAGAGTCAGCAAATGTCCTGGAAAAAAATCTGATCTCTAATATAAAGAGGCTGAGTTAGAAATTATATATAAAGGCTGATTTGATGCTCTCTAAAACTCATGTTTTTTGTTTTTTGTTTTTGTTTTCTTTTAAAGATAGTCATGATAGTACCCCTTGCAATCCCAGTATCCCAGTGCTGTGGGGACAGGTGGATTCTTGAAGCTCACTGAACAACTACCTGATACTATGTAGAGATATTCATGTCAATAGCAGCTCTTTGTTCAATAAGTAAATAAATGAATGAACAAACAAACAAATAAATGAAAATAAATGATTGTTGGCACCAGAGAAACAACACCTAAAGTGGAACTATAGCTACCACATACATGTTCATACACACACACAAACACATACACACATATACACATACATGTCCATACACACACACACACACACACACACACACACACACACAAACACACACACTCCTAACATTGCCTGTTCTTCAAAAGTACTTACCTCCATAATTTTCCAAAAGAAGCAAGAAGTAGGAAGGATTATTTGTCCACATATGTCTGTTAATAATAATAATCTTAAAAGTACTAACAAGAACACTAATATTATTTCAGAGGCCTTCTCAGCACCCTTCTGACTTTGCAAAGATGATTCGGCATAATAAAAGTGAAAATTCTAACATAATTTTAAAAGAATTCATTACTGGTTTGAAGAGAAACCTGAACCTAAAGAAAGGTCTAGATACCTATAAGACTGCCACCAACTAACAATTTGAGCAACCATGGTAAGGCTACCATAAATGTCCTTCCTGGATAGTGAGATCAACAACTAACTTATCCACCATCATGGAGCCCTCATCTGGTACCTGTTGGAAACAGAAGCAAACACCCATAACTAAACACTGAGTCAAACTAGAACCCAGATGCAGAGGGAGAGGACAAGAACAGGTTGCAGAAACATATAGAGACAGCTTACCTGAACAAGGAGGAGCTAACGGGCCACCAGACTGACAGCTGGGAATCCAGCATGGGACTGACTCAGGCCTCCCTGAATATGGGTCTCAGCCAGAAGGCCTGAGCAGTCTAAGGGACCTCAGACAGTGGAACCAGAATGTATTCCTGGTGAACAAAACGACTTTGTGGACACATCCCCCATGGAGGGATACTGCCTTAACCTAGAGACAGGAGAAAAATCCTAGTTCCTACTTCAAATGACTTGACAGATCTACATGACCCCACCTGGATGGCATTGCCCTACATGTGGAATTGGGGTGGGGGGATGGGAGGGGAGGGTAGTCAGGGTGCATGTGAGGGAGCAGAGAGGGTAAGAGGGAGGGAGGGAGTGGGATGTGGGTTCGTCATGTAAAATAAAAATAAATAAATAAATAAATAAAAAGAATTATAAAGAAAGTTTGTTTTTGTTTTTATTCTTAAACACATCATGCTTAAAGAAAGGGGAAAACCTTCCAAAGGTGCAATTTGAATTATTTTATATGAAACAGTTCATATGGTTTATATAAAAAGTTTATATTTCAATTAGATTTTTAAAGTATAAAACTTATAGGAAATAGATTTACAGAAATAACTTATAGACATTTTTAAATCTGAAAGCTAAGGCACAGAGAGGTCCCCTCATGCCCAGGAAACAGAACTTGAAAAGTAGGCTCCTGCTTCCTTGTATTTTAATCAATTCAGGAATTGGAGATAAAGGGTAACTCAGACATTAGCTGATTTGTCTTATGGTTAACTCTCAGCTACTAAGTTTAATGAGGACACTGAATGTTTTCTCTTTGGAGAACACTCTGGGTGTTTTCCTACATTCTGGTCAGCTTGCTAATAAAAGCATGGGCTTCGGTACCCATTGACCTGAGTTGAGATCCAGACCATATGGAGCTCTACTTTGGAGGTGGCCAGCCAAATCAGAGACTTTTATCACAAGTGTAATGCAATTTTGCTCTTCGATGTGCACACAGCCAGAATATGACCATCTTCTCAACTTTGAAGAAACAGCAAGATTAGAACACAAGGCATTTATGTAAATGATCCAGGCCTTTATTTTTCCATCTTAACTACTAGATAGCTAACCAATTGTGGCCATAGTAAACAAACAAATTTAACTTTGGTGACATTCATTTGACATTTATTGTTCATTTTGGGCAAAGGATGTGACTGTGTTCTCAGGGTGGCCTTGGATTCATAATATTATGATGTCAGTCTCCTGAGAAGCCTGGATCACAACATACAACTAACCTTTTAATTGTATATTTATTATGTTGATTATGCTAGGGATTGAAACCAGGGCATAAAATATGTTAAGCAACCATCCCAGCCCTAAGTGTTCCATCACTAGCTTTCATTTATCAAATCACATAATATATACAAGTAAGATGGTATTTAAACAATGAGGATTCACTTCAGACCAATATTTCCCAACTACCCAATGGTTTCTCCTGTGTGTGGTTTCAGTTACATACAACCAACCATGAATCTGAAATGAGAAAGTTTAACTAGTAATCATAACACAACACTGGTATAGTCATTCTTCGTGATTATTGGTTGTTTGTCTTCTGTGCTGAGTTTGTCTTCTGTGCTGAGTCAGTTTATACATTAATATTCATCACAAGTGCATATCTATAGACTAAATATAATACATGTATGTTTTGGTACTGTCCCCAATCTCATATATCTACAGTGATTTTGAAATCTGTACACCACAGGTGAAAGAGACTAAAAGTGAAATAATGAATTTATGTAGAATAAGGAAATATGAAATGTTTTTTTTCAAAACAGCCTAATGATAATTTATTTGTTTCTTTAGGGAATTTTCAGAATCACTGATTAGCCTCCTACTAAAAAATGTCCACACTCACAGAATTTTTAAAATAATATGGAATTCCAGAGATCATGTTACTCAAATCTTACAAATTCATAGATAGAAACCTATACTTAAGGGGGTTGAGTAGTTTTATGGAGATTTTGTAGATGGCTGATGGAAAGTATATAGAGGGAGAATAATTTTAACTCCTGAGCATAGCTGAAGAAGAGAAGGTCTCATAAGAAGTTTCACGTGGCAGGAAAAAAACATGAGTATCAAGATCAGCTTAAGATTTTTTTATATCTGCACATTTCTTAAGTATGATATCTTTATTTTACAGAGATTATAGGTTTCTCCTCATGAACGTACTATTTTTGTCACACATGTGAGTATTTAGAATTTTATATGTATATGTTTATATTTATTGTATATTTAACTTATGATAATTATATAATAGTACGTCCTTAGAAAAAATTTGTACTCATTAGGTATTTGTGAGAAAGCTGATGTACGTTAATAACAAGTATTTTGAAAAGAATCTGTACTATGTACTCGATTTGTCTATAGACAAACTCCTATGCTAGAACCAGCATTGGCCTCCCCTTCACACAGCAACATTTAGCATGCTTTGACAGTGTAGCTATCCTGTGCATAAGATGAATCCCTTTGTAACAGCTCTTGATTCTTCTCTAACCACACACTGAGTATGCATTTCCTAATCTACCAATTTGCAAGTGTTGAAGACTGTGGAACTGAGAGAAAGAGCAAAAAAAAAAAAAAAAAAAAAGATGGGAGCCAGAGGGAGAGAAGGAGGAAAAATGCTAGTGGTAAATTCAAATAAGGCCAGGTGATTTGTGCCCCTCTTGAAGACCAGTCATAGAAAACACTTTTACAAAAATACACTGTTATTCTTCCTTCTCTTTCAGAAAGCCGAACATTCATACCTACAAAGCCTAAGCGAAGTTCATTGAATTGCCTTTATTTTTTGATGATTTTGTTTATAACATAAAATTCAATAGGATATTGATAAGCTCTGCTGTTAAGCAGGGTTTCGGTTGGTTTTAGCAACATTTAGAAGATAAATGGAAACATCCCCTTTCCTTCAGCCAAGAATCCCAAGTCTTTTCAAATCTTATTGATATCTCTGCTGGCAACATTTTTGTCATTTTGGTATTCCTATTTGGCTCTAGGCTGTGTAAATTTTATTTGTCTAGGTAACTCTCTGGAGAGGATCCACCCACACCAACTCACAGCTGGGTAAGTTCAAATGTGTGTAAAGAACAAAGCCGGTTTTGAAGGAGGAAACTCATCTGGGACTTTGCAACATTTTCAATAATTGTTATATTTGTAGCAAAACATAAACACTTGAAAGCAT
This sequence comes from Phodopus roborovskii, assembly GCF_943737965.1. Classification (NCBI taxonomy): domain Eukaryota; kingdom Metazoa; phylum Chordata; class Mammalia; order Rodentia; family Cricetidae; genus Phodopus; species Phodopus roborovskii. The sequence goes on from NW_026126424.1 coordinate 12,903,431, forward strand.
TCTTCCTTAAGTATGCTATTATTTTCTAAAGGTTGTGTTATACAAGTAATTTACCTTAAAACAAAGATACAGGTTTTGAGATCTAGACTGTGAAATACACTAAAAGGATAAATTTAATGGAGAAGAGAAAGTATGCCCTCTGATAACCATCTCAAGACTGTACTGGTGCCTTCCTGGCATCCTACTGCGTTGTCTGTGTCCATGGATGGGTTTTTCACGCATGTGGCAATCAGAGTCAATGACTTCTCTACATTTTTCAGAGCCTGTCTCTCACTGAAACTAGAGCTCACTAAACTGCTAGGCCGAGTGGGCAGAACAATTCAGGAATCTCCCATCTCTCCTTCCCCAGCACGGACTATTACATGTACCAACATTACTGCCTGCTTTTTATGGGGTCCACCCAGGTCCTCATGTTTGATTGGCAAGTGGTTTATGGATTTAACTATCTCCACAGCAGTCTTCTACCCTTTAATCCTGTCACACTCCCTGACACACTGTTAGCTCATCAGATGACTCAGAAATAATGCTGTTTCCCCTGACTTGGTAGCAGAAATAGTGGATGTGTTTACAGGGCTTAATGGCCTTCTGGGTAACCTGTGGTGAGCAGCGCCTGGATACACGTGAAAGATGCCTGGCCAGCCCTTCCTCTCCTGCTGTTCACAAGAATGATTTCTTCCTGAGTTGCAAATCCGTTCCCAAGGCAGATTAAATATTTACAAAGTACTTAAAGAACCCTTCTCTGCATTTGAACATGAAAATAGAAACGCTTGTTCATTTCAACATGTAAAAATTTCCCTCTCCCCACATAAAGGGCTCTGTGTTTAACTCATGTCAATTCAGTGAGTTGAGAAAAACAGGAGTATGGGACAGTTGGATACAGACTAAGCATAGAGTCCTGAGTCACAAGTGGACATAGAAGTAAACATAGAAGTTTAGCAAACTGCCAGCAACGCCAAAGTTTTGTATATCTAATTCACAGTTTCCTCTGGGCTTAAAGGCGAAATGAGATTCAAATCGCTTACTTTTTAAGCATTTAGCTTTTTCATCTTTCCTTAACATTCCACACTACATCTTGTTCCATAAAGATGCCGTATTTCCCACACATTAACACATTATTTTGCATTTATTCATTAGGGTTTTTTTTTAAATTTACTTTAACATAAAGGTTCCATTTATTGTATCCCTAAATAAAAATAGCATCAGAATCTTTTTGTAACTCCCCAAACACAGTTAGAGAATAATGATGGTATGCTAAAGACTGTAAAACGCAATTTGCGCTGTGCCCCATTTACTACAAAATCACTACGAACAATGCATTGTGTACAGTGTATTGCCCCAGGGAAACTGGATCGGCCTTGGAAATGAATAAAGAACATTGCCTTGGATACTAGCTAACTCTGCTTCAGCGCTTTTAAAAACTATTTGTTATGATATTCCTTCCTGTCAAGTATATAGTATGATTTCCTTAATAAAACCCAACCATTGTTGTAATTCTGTTTTCCCTCATTTTCCACTTTTTAAGCACTAAATATTTAAACAATGTAGGCCTGCAAGTCTCCAGCCAGTCATCAGATCCATAAGTCTCCTTGCATAAGGTACAGTAAGGATCCATACAGGGGACTATTATGTCATACTGTCAAAGCAGCAGCTCCTGGGTTGCTTACCTGCCCACAAGCCAGGCCCATTCCTCTTTCCCCCATGCCATGTGGACACGATAAATTTAACTCCAGGGCATCTGCTCCAGAAGCCTGTAAGGTATTCAAAGAAAACAAGAGAAGAGGCAAAACTTTATCCAGATATCAAGATGCTTCCCCCATTGACCACAAAGATCACATCCCCTAAGCTTGAACACTCTGATTCCACCACAGCTCCCTCCTCAAGCAACTCTGCCTCTCTAGTTAAAGTGCAGATAACAACAATATAACATTGACCCAGAGCTTGAGAGTTATAACTTGTTTCTCTATATGCATTATAATTACTCTATATAATTCACATAATCTTAATCTTAAATTTATTTTACATGCATGTGCATGTGTGTTTATTTGTATATGGCTGGGCAGAGTACATACGTAGATGTCAGAGGACAACATATAGGTGTTCATTCTCTCTTTCCACTATGTGGAGTTCTAGAGATCAAATTCAGGCTTGGGCATGAGTACATTGCCTCCCTGACTCATCCCATAGCTCATGACTCTCAGAATCTTTGTGTTATTGCAATACCTATTCTATGGAGGGTGACATGAAACACATGATGTTAAATGACAGGTGTGGGTGTTAAATGAGATAATAAAAATTTGAACTGTATCTGTTAAGGACCATATTTTATCTTTCATATGCAACCTCTATTTCTATAGAAACAACCCTTAATAACTCTGGATAATCGATGATGTAAATGGACATGTATATAAATGTAGTTAGAAACCTAGAATGAATGAGTAGAATTTTTTTTAAATTTAAAATAAAGGCTGATTTCACATTTAAAAGTAGCTTATTCCACAAGCTACTGGTTATCTTATCAGACTTCAATAATTATGAGTTCTAATTTCAACCATTCATCCTTTAATACATAAATGGATACTTTGAAAATGTATCTAAAAATTCTTGGAATGTCTACTGGGAAATATTTAAACACTTTTTAGGGGCTGGGGAGATGGCTCAGTGGCTGTGGTTGTTTGAAAGTTAATGGCCCCCAAAGAGAGTGGCACTATAAGGAGGTGTGGCCTGTTGGAGTAGGTGTGCTCTTGTCGTCAATAAGTGTGTCATTGTGGAGGTGGGCTTTGAGGTCTCATATATGCTAAATATATCTCAGACCACTTCTTGTTGCCTGCCTATCAAAATATAAGACTCTCAGTTTTATTACCATGTCTGCCTGTGTGCTGTCATACCCCCCCCATGATGATAATGGACTGAAACTTTGTAAGTGTAAGCCACCCCATTAAATGTTTTCCTTTATAAGATTTGCTGTGATCATGGGGAAGCTCCAACTAAGACAGTGGGTGAGCACATTTGCTGTGCAAACCTGAGACCCTGGATTTGAATTCAGCATGAAATCTAAAATTCTGCTAAAGCTTTGTGTGCTGTCACCCTAATGTTGGGAGAGGAACAGAGATCCTAGGAGGAACTTTCAATGAGAGATCCTGCCTTAAAGGAATAAAAGATGACACATGGCCTCTGCATGCAAAACTGGCGACTACACTCACTTGTGTAACAGACACACACACAACCTTTTAAAATTTAATATAGTGACTCAAGGGATATAGGATACATATATTACATTTCCCACATTTTGCATTATTTTACTTCTAGAATCTAACAGTAACTTTGTAATTAGTTAGAGGCTTCAATAGATTTCAAAAATAATATCACATATACATTACCTCACAGGAAGGCCTTTATTTATTTATTTTTTTAATCTACTATTTACTAAACATACCAGACTATTCTTGGAGGTAAAAGCTGTTTCCAACAGTGTTTCTCTTCCCTTCCTAATTGTTTTTTTCTGTTTTACATATTTTAAGTATGATCTTAACAAACTCAATTCTAGTTATGTTTTAGCTGATTTTCTTGCCCATCTTCATTCAACAGTGCAACTGCTTTTTCTTCTGTACATTTGTGAAGGTCCCTTTGATCACTTCCCATGTTTTCATACATGGAAACATTATGCTGCTTTGCTACCAAAATCCAGTTTGGAAATGCTTCATATTACATAACAATTACTGTAAATCATGCTGTTTTCTTCCTGCTTGGTTTTTCTGAGTTTAGACAACACCCAGCCTACTGGACTCTAAGTTTGCCTATAAAGGATTGAGGAGGTTTTTGGTGAGTCAGTGAGCCTTCTTAGTCTGCAACTGGGTAAATATAAACTGCAAGTAATGTGTCCTATTCCAAACTGAAGCCATATGGGAAATGATCCTTTTAATTTAGATTGGGCATTGGAATTGTATATGGCAATGCATTTGTACTTTCTCTAGTTACTTAAGGTATTTCCTTTAGACTTATTTAGTTAGAAATTGATAGCAAATCAATGACACTTTAGATTATGAGACATTTGGGAGGCACTTGTGTGTACATATTTATATTATGTGTATGTCATTGTAAACTGACAAGTAACCAGTGTGGTAACTGTCATGATAGCTAAGGCTAATTGAGTACATTTCATTTGCAAGAATATTCTAATAAGCTTTTTTTTTAAACCTTACTTAGGCTTTAAAACAACTCCAAAAACTAAGATATATCATAATGCCCATTTTAAAGTTGATATGCCAAACAGAAAAGAGTCAAATGACCCCTCTCAAAGATTTTGAATGTAGAGCCCATTACTTACCCAGAGATTTATATCAATGGGTGAATGGTTAACAACTTGTTAGAAATCGTTAGTTCCTTATGTAAAGTATAAATACCACATCTTTTCTTTCATATTTTTATTTCCAAGACTTTATATTACTATGTAAAATCATGTGTATATATATATGACCTAAAAATAGGAGCAAAGTTTTACATGGGAGCGAAGCAACTAACAGGAGCAGGGAGGTAAGCAAGGAGAGGGAATATAAGGGGGAAACAAGATCAAAGCACATTAGAAATGTGCATGTATTCCCTTATAAATACAGTACTATGGAAACTAAGCATGCATCCATCAAAAGCCATTTAGAACACCTCCTGGTGATAGTGAATGTCACCAATGAGGAAGCCATTGAAAGCATTTCTTGTGCATCAAAGAGCTTGTAGTGACAGAGTCAGAGCTTGAACTTCTCTTCACAGTCTGGGATGTTTTCCTGTCCATTGATTCTGTTTCCATTCATTTCTCCGTGTGTACAAACACAGTTTGTCGGTCATGGATGTGAAGTTATCTAGTAGGCACACTTGGAGACACAAAGAGAAAGAAGCCATGTGCTCCCCAGCTGGAAAGGCTGCACTGGGTTAAGAAAACATAATCTTCCAGCATCCTTATGGCTTCTGAACTCATGTTCAAATCAAAATTCTTAGATACCTATGGAATATAGTCTAATTTGGTGATAATTATTTAAATTTCCCAAATAACATACACTTGTACCTATCACCAAAATACACCTGAGAGGCACCTTAAAATGAGCATTTATGCCTTATAACTTGCAACAAGGCTGCTCTGGGTAACACCCAGGGGACATTCATTTTACCTCTGACTATTCCTGTGCCAGGGTTTGCACCATCTTCAAGGGTGTCTACTTCCATTTTCAAGTAGCTGAACCATTCAAAAAAGCCTTAATTGTTGGATTAGCATGAAATGTTAAATAAACTGAAACTAGGCTAACATTCTGACACATGTTAGTCACAGGAACTTTAATTCTCCAGAATAGCTATCTCACCTAAAAAGGATTAGGAAAGGAAAAAAAAATGAGGGGGCACAAGAGAAAATATTCATTGCTGTAGGGATAGCTAAACTCCAGATTAGAAATGTATTGGAACTATTTTCTGCTAAGATTTAACACTTGATCTGCAAGAGAAAACACATGCCTGGTACTGCAAACCTAGCCCCAAAGCCATGGCTGGAGAGTTCCTAAACCTCATTCATAAGCCTACTACTACTAGTCAGCTAAATAGACATAATATAAAATTTCCCTCTAAATTTGGATTTCTTTATCCATAGTGTAGCTCTATGATTTCATCAGAGAATTTTCTTTGTGTAGTGGACACTGGCTAACTCAGAAACTTACTACTGGTCAAAGAGGAGAGGATGTGTTGTTGGGGGTTACCCTGATCAGACACCTCTTGGGGCAAGGGGTGAGAAGATACAGCACCAATGACTCAGGAAATGGGAGTCTGAGTAGTAGAGCATGCTGCACACTCCTTTATTAAGGAATTAGTCCTGCCTTTATACCCCTCCAAAGGTACCATTGGCTCAGGCTGATGACTCTGCTGGTTGCCCTTTTCTCATTGGTGTCTCTGGTCAGGTGTCTCTTCATCAGTAGTCTCTGGGCATAGAGGCAGACTTGCCTCAGGAAGGAAGTGCCTTCCTTGAATGCTCATGCAGTTTGGCCTGTGATGCTTACACTTGGGTTTATCTTTTAGACAGGAATAGGGAATGGTTGGGAAAGGTATGGTTTAGATGGGATATAGGTAGATTAGCCTATTTTCTTGAGAATTTGAGTAAGAATGAGATAGTATTTGACAACTTACATTGCTGTGTATTCTTATGTGGTAAGCTATGTAAAATCAACTTTATATTTTGTTATATTGTGTTAAATCTTTCCACTTACAATGTTTTATGCACATTATTTTTTTTACCATATTCTATGTATGTATACTTTTCTTGTATTCAAGACATTTTGTATATTGATACAATTTGGGATATTTATCTTGCTGCCCTTTATAGTTCTACCTCTTGTCTTGACAATTATACTCTACCTCTATTTTAGGGATTTACATGTATGTATATGTAATAGTTATATTGTTTAAGTATTTTTTCCTGCTTTACTCAGGGAAGTTTTAATCAGTCTTTTTAGCTAAGTTCCCGAGTATTACAGATTATCTTCACTCACATTTCCTGTACCTATGAGATTAGTTAGATATAGATGCTTAATCTTTAATCACTTCATAGACATGCAGAACATGGCATTTAAATGTTTTAATATTAGTACTCCATTGACATGAGACACTGTTGCTCCTGACGGCACCGTGCTAGGAGGTGGTGATACACACCTTTAATCCTAGGACTCAGGATTAAGAGGCAGATGGATCTCTGTGAGTTCAAGGCCACCCAGATCTACACAAGAGTGATCTAGTCCTAAGGAGATATGGCTCACACAAAGATGATCTCAGTACCTGGGATCACATTCCTTTAATCCCAGCATTAGTGAGATATACAAGAGAGAAGAAAGGTCTCAGTATCAGCATCCATTCTCCAGCCACCTTGAGGAGAGTAAGACATTGAAGTCTCTGGATTCTCTAGCCACACTGAGGACAGGCAGCTGGATCAGCCCCTTCAGCCTGAGGTAGTTCTCAGAACTAGTGGAGCAGTATTCTGCTTTTCTGTTAGTTGGCCAAGCTTTAATATATCACCACAGGATGTAAAGGTCAAGTTAATGGTGTTGAATTTAATGTCAGCTGGGCCGATGGCTCAGTTGGTAAAGTGCATGCAGCCAAAGCATGAGGACCTGAGTTAGAATCCCCACAATCCAGGTGAAAGGCTGGGTATCAACAATCCCAGCATTGGAAGGTAGGTTGAGGAAGATCCCTGAGTTTACTGGGCAGACACTCTGAATAGACCAGTGCGCTCCAGGTTCAGTAGGAAACCCTGTCTCACAAAGTAGCATGGAGAACACCTGAGAAGGATCTTGCCAGGTGGTTGTGGTACTCTCCTATAATACCAGCACTTGGAAGGCAGAGGCAGGTGGAACTCTCTGAGTTCTAGGACAGCCTGCTCTACAGAGTGTGTTCCAGGACAGCCAGAGCTGTTACACAGAGAAAACTTGTTTTGAAGAGAGAGTGAGAGAGAGAGAGGGTCCTCTGTCTCTACCTATGGCCTCCACATGCACACATGCACACATGAACAAAAACATTTTGAACTGGTAAAAATTATTGAGAATCTGGGTCAATAAGGTTATTGTAGATAAGCTTGGCTGGGAGAGTATGGATACATTACTTATACCTAGTCTGTATATTTTTCATATTTTATGGTTTTGTTCACCTCCCAGGACACATACTCTCACACTCCCAACCCCTATTATTTTCAGTGTATTTACAGTCTTTCTCTTTTATGAGACCTGAGGATAGCTACAGTTTGCAATGTCCTATGTCCTAGCCATGACTTATCAACAAAGCTCTGACCTTCATTCCAGTTCTGGGTTTGGATGAAGAATCACACTGCAGGCCATGATGTCTGACTGCCCAGAGAAGTAGAGCATACAGTCAAAAGTGTTATAAGATTTCACCAATAGAGACTGGAGGCAAGAAGCATCAGCCCTTCCCTCTTTCCTTCTTCTTGGTTCTGTGTTAGGATGATCTTCAGAGCTCTCCCTGACCCCCACATGGGGGCAATGTGTATTTCTGTGGTCAGCTTTTTCAGGCCCTCTAATGCATGTTTCTATATTCACTTTCCCTCTGACTCTGGTTCATCTTGTCCACAGTATCACTGCTCAGGAATTTCATTCTCATTACATACAACTCAATCTCTATTTTCTAGGCTAATGCACATTTAAAAAAAAAAAAAAAAGGATTCCAGTTCTGTTAAAATTCATTCAAGATCTAGTTAAGATCTAATACTGGTAGCCTTCAGTAATGGCTCAGTTTGCCCTGTATCTGATACATACTTAAGCTTGGAGCACATCCATGTAGCGGAAATGACTCTTGTTGACCTCTGTTTGGCTGTCCAGGATATTTACACACAGTTCATGCTTGTGCTTTATAAGAAACATTGTTTTGCATGAAATGTGAAAAAAATCAATTTGTCAGAAAAGTTATATGCTCTCCCATACATAGAACAGTTTATCAAAAAATTCACCATGCTGTAAAACCACTCAGGAAACTGCTTCTTTGTCTAAAAACATGTCAAAGATTGAAGAAAAGAAAGTATCAGCAGGTATTTCAAATGTGAGTTCTCTACAGTTGCAGTAGAAAAGGGTCTGTTTAGTTTTCTTTCATTTACAAGGGAAAGAAGATCATCAAGCAAATGAGTACAACAGTTTGGCACACAATGTCCTGGAGATGGGGCATTTAGTTCAACTTACTACATTATTTAAATATACCTTTTGTTGTGACCCAGCTATGCCAAGAGCTTGGACAAACATGTCTGTGTCTAGGCTCAATTTTAAAGCTATTCATATGCTCTTAAAAGTACAGTACATAATAAAATAACAACTAGGACCTAAGGATACAAAGAAAAACAATGTCTCTATATTGGTTATTTTCTTTCAATGCTGTGACCAAATGCCTGAAAAGATGCAACTTCAAGGAACAAGTAAGTGCTTATTCAGGCTTGTGGATTAGGTGATACATCCACCTTTGCAAAGATGAGCTGTCTATTCACTTCTCTATGATTCAGGAGATAGGGGGTGTGGTGGGTATTGGTGTTGGTATAAGTTGGCTTTTTCCTTTCCCTTTTTCATCTAGTCTAGGGCTGCTACCAACATTCAGGGTGAATTCTCAACTAATTCTGTTTGCAAATGTCTCCACAGACGTGTGCAGACCTGTGCCTCACTAAGTGCCCCTGATATCTCTTAATCCACCCAGACTGATAATGGATTTGAACACCTCTCTTCCCCATGTAAAGTTCAACCCAGAGTCTCTCTTTCTTTACTACTGACTTACTACAACTGTAGCTTTTTTTTTTATGTCACATAAGCGGTTTTTTTTTTTTTTGAGCAGAGGTGGTGATAGTAGAGTTCCTCAATTCCAATTAAAAACCTAACCCACTGTAAGGAGAAACTTCACGAAAATGCACACATGCCACATCTAGCCACTTGCAAGCAAGTTGGGAAGGTGACATAAAAGACAGACCAGGGAGGGTCCTGAGTTGGAGGGTAGTAGATATGATAAAACTACATTACGTACATGTATGAAATTATCGAAGAATGAGTAAAATATTGTATTTAAAATGTTATTGGGTGTGTATAGTGTGAATTATGATGGAATCCTGCTGGCTGCTGCTACCCTGCTACCTCCATGAGGATGCAAAGGCCTATGGATGGGTATTCTCCTCATGCCAAACCTCCAGGTTAGCTCATGTCTAACTTTATAAGAAGCATGTTGGTTTCATTGACACTATGTATGGCTTGTCCTTCTTGATATGTATAATGCTCCCTATGGAGATATGACAGATTGTTCAGATTCATAAAGGAGACTTTTTTCTCTTGCCTTTTTTATATGGTATTTAGGAAATGATAATAAAAGTGAAATTGAAGAAAAATTTGGAATATGATAATATTCACTTTGGCTAATCTGCTCATAATTATAGCATTTTGACTATTGTAAGTAAACACACTTAAAACGTGTCCATTACTGAAGGAAACAATTTTTAAAAACTATTTTATTCTTAAAAAAATCAGAGAAGCACGCAGCATGATAAAGTCATTCATCATAGTCAGCTTAAAATTGGCAAAGCTCATGCCAAGCACAGGCTCCGTGGAAGATTTCACGGTCAATTAGGTAAATACATGTATAAAACGGACCCAGCACAGAAGATCACGGAGCCAATTACAGATCATGTTTAATTTCACCCCCCCACAAGTCCCAGAAGTAATTTTTCCTTTCACAGTTTTAAAAATATCCAAATAAAATGTACAATCAACATTTCTTGGCACTATAGAGAGCATTATGATATTTTGTAATGTCAGATCAATTACTGCAATAGTCTTATTAGGCTCAGTCTGCAGTATGGCTGAGAGCTTTTCAAGATCCCCAGTCAGGAGGGTCTCACCCAGGTTGCCTGACAGAATGATGGCCATGAGTGCTTTTTTAAATATGTATTTTTCTATTTGGAATACAAATCTGACGCACATGGTTAGTGTTTGCATTCGCTTAAGGTTCAATTCATATTGTGGCAGGCCAGCTGATGAGTGTTCCATGCAGCAGTGTTTTGTGCTAACACTTTATCCATGCCAGCATTCAAACCAGAATAGTATTAAATGAACCTTTTATAGTTTAAATATTCAAGACTTTTATATTCAGAATCTCTTCTCTTACTGTCAAACTAGTTTGCCTAAAGGCAAGGTAAGATCAAGTTAGACTCTCAAAGGTAGAATTAAATTTTATCATGGCATCCATCATAATATGCAGTTTGCTTAATATGCAAATGGAGAGTCTATGGATTCAGAGAATAAAGGCATTTTAGGTACCTTGTGAAATCCGAGGGACTGCTTTTATAGAATAGATGCCTTTTAAATTTACATTTCCATCATTTAAATGAAAACACATGGTAAACAAATTATAATAAAAATGTTTTAACTTACATTTTTCAATTCAATTTTACTTCTACTGTATTATTTTTTGTGGCAGCTCTTTACTTAAAACTAATAAAAATGAGAGAGGTGGAATAAAATAAATATAAACTAAAGTAATCTTTACCTCAGCCATTTTGGAGAGTTCCATCCAATCGTTTTTGTTGTAACTGCACATGATGCTAGCGATCAGGATCTTAACAGGGAAAAAGAGAACACAGGTTCAAGTGGCTTCATTGTTTTGTACACATATTAGTATCTTTACACATACATCTATAATGACAAACTACATTATAAAAAAATAGTTTTCAATCGATTGAAAAAGACATATCACCAAAAAAGACAGCATGTAACAGTAAAGCACCAGACAATATTTAGGGCTTTTGATATGTGTAACAGCATTCTCAATTACTGGGAATGGGCAGGTGTCTAAATTTGCATGTGCATGTAACTATGTGTCAGTGTTCACGTGTGTGTATATTCATGAACATGTGGGTAGATGCATGATTTTGGGGGTAATTGTGGAGGTTAGGTGGATTCCTCAGTGGCCATTCCCCTCTCACTTTTTCTCTCTTCCTTTTTAAGGTAATATCTTTCATTAGGACCTGGGGCTCATCAATTTAAGTAGATTTGCTGAGCAGTGAGTGAACACCAGGTGTTCTCTTGACTCTTCATCCTGAACTCTGATGTTACAAATGCATGCTACCACTCCTAGGATTCATGTCAATTCTCGGGATTGAACTTGGGCCTTCAGGCTTGTGTGGCAAGCACTTCACTGACTGAGGAATTTCCCAGGCCCAACTTTCTGAACTTTATTGAGTCTCAGCTTTCCCCATCTCAAATGTAGATTATAACATTGACTTTGACGTCTCAGAAAGTGGCAGTGAGAATTACATAAATTCCTGTGTAAATGTGTGCCAATGAAAGAGATGTCTCATTTCTACAGTGCTGTTGAAATGCATATTACCATAATTAACAGCACAGCAAAAAGATTTCAAAGTATGGGAACGAAAAATATAACGTTCCCTTTATATAATAACATATCACATTATGGTTAATGCACTTTCTTGTATTTCTTATGAATTGTAGTTTTAAATTGTATTAAATGACTTTGCATTGCATTGGGTTTTGGTAGGCTTATGATTTAAGCCTTATGTTAATTCATCAGTAGAGTAGTTACTAGTTTCTACTCCCAAGCCAGGATGTCTAGTTTGGAATCCTGATTCTACCAACTTTGGGTGATACCCTGAGCAAGATAGTGGATTTCCTAATTGTTAAAATATGGATAAAAATGCAGAGAAAAGCAAGAATGGTAGTGGCTAAGACTTATTACCTTTAATGACATAATGGACATTGTTTTAAATGATTTTACTTATGAACTTACTTTCTAATTACAACATTGTTTTACACATTTTGCAAATAAGACACAAAGATGATGAGTTATAAAAGCTACACCATTACCAAGGAACAGACCAGGATTCAGGCTCAAAGGGTACTGCTCATAGTCTATGATTTCAGTTGCTAGCCTTTGCTGGTCTCATGTATATACTCTGGAAATGCCAATAATTGCCTTTCATTGCCACCTCCTTCACAGGCTATGAGACTGAGACTCCAGGAATTTACGCTATACATGAAGACATGGAATCTAATGATAGAATCTGCTAGAAGCCACTGAGCTCCCATTGCATAAATCGTGTGTGTGTGTGTGTATGTGTGTGTGTGTGTGTGTGTGTGTGTGTGTGTGTGTCTAACATCAAAAGTACATATTGCAAAGGCTAAATGAAGTTTTCATCATAGATAGAAGGATGTAAAGTTGAGATCACATTGGTGAGAGTTCTGAACACTAGGGAGGAAGTGCCTTTGAAGTTGGGTTAACTTGATTCGGTAGACACTAAGCACCATTGGTACTGGGTTTTGAAGTTCTGAAGGAGTGTTGAAATCATTCAGCTCCCTGGTAAACAGACAGTCAGGGACAAAAAGCCTAAGCAGATTGATGTTATCTCCCTAAAACTTTTAAGATAATAGGCTTCCAGGTTCTTTATTCTGTTCAAAAGCAAAAAACCAAAACAAACAAACCCATAAAACTTGTTATCCAGGCAGTGTTGTTTTGTTGCAGCTGCTAGTGGTGAAACACAACCACAAAACTCAACAAAACCCACATGGAGTTTATTGGGGAAAGGGAGCAAAGGGAAGGGTAGGTATTGGCCACCTGGGAACAGAAATGGAAGGGAAAGGGGGAAGGGGTGGGGGGAGAAGGGGGAAGAAGGAGGAAGAAAGAAGGAAGAAGGGGGAAGAAAAGGGGGGAAGAAGGGGCAAACAGGTGAGAGGTGCTTGCTTCAAAGGGAAAGCTTGCACATAGGTACAGAGTCCTTACCCAGCCACATAGCATATGATGTAGCCATGCAACACAAGGCCCTTTGAGCTAAGTTTCTGCCTGAAAGCCTGTGTGTGTACCTTGCCTACTGCCAGAGGGCAGGGTCAGCATAATGCCTGGATCCTTACAGGTAGCACACGCCTTTAATCCCAGAACACAGGAGGCAGAGGCAGGTAGATCTCGGTGAGTTCAATACCAGCCTGGCGTACAAGAGCTAGTTCTAGGACAGGCTCCAAAGCTACACAGAGAAACCCTATCTTGGAACAAACAAACAAACAAACAAACAAACACAATAACAACAAAAAATCTTGATATTAACTGTTTAGAAGGTCAGCCATACCTGTAAGGATTCAGGCATTATGCTGGCTTGCCCCTGTCACCAGGCAGTACCCTGTTCAGACTGCAGCAAAGGACCCCTTTTAAAAAAAGACATCTTCCCACTTATGTTCTCTTTCCCGCTTTCTTTCCTGATGTTCCCCTGGGGCGGACAGGACTTTTCCTGTCTTCCTCTTCTCTTCTGTCTTCTCTCTGTGTTTCTTGATCTCTTTTCTCTTTCTAATAAAATTTCTCACTAAGCTCTGTCTCCCTGGCATGTTTGTCCCTCTGCCTGGGTCACCAGCACCTGCCAGAGAGCTCCTTTAGTAGGAACAAATCAACTTTGTCATTTTTCAAATAATCAAAAACCCAAGGATAGCCCAAACCAGGAAATTTGCAGGAAAAAATGTAAGGATGGGGGCTTCCATCACTAAGGTGGACTGACTCCCCAATTACCACTGAGTGCAGGATGCACTAGATGCTCTCAGTTGGGAACTCTCATGGCTTCTTTCTTTCTAAATGCCAATTTAAATTTTTATAAAACTGTATTAGCTTGAAATTTGGATTGATTGTGTCAGAATTCCCCAAAGTCATCAAGTGCCCCACAGGTTTCTAGGATCAAAAGGAATTATTAGGGTTGGATGAAGACAAATAAATACAGTTCTATAATTAATATACGAGTAAGAAATAACCATGTAGATTTAGAGATTAATAAAGAAATTTTTTTTTAATAATACACATCTGGCTCTGGCTAATGCCCAGAGAGGAGCAAGCTCTAAATAGTGGTTTTTAAAATTTATTTATTTATTTATTTTACATTTCAATACCAGTTCCCTCTTCCACCCTCCTTCCCTCCATCCCTCTCTCCCTTTTTTACTCTCTTCAGCCATTTCATGCCCCCTTCCCACCTTACCCTCCCACGCCCCCCCCCCCAGGTGATGCCCTCCAAGAGGGGTGTCATCTAAATCTGTCAAGTCATTTGGAGTAGGGACTAGGACTTTTCTCCTGTCTCTAGGTTAAGGGAGCATCCCTCCATGGGGGATGTGCCCCCAAAGTCCTTTTGTGCACCAGGAATACATCCTGGCTCCACTGTCTGAGGTCCTTTAGACTGCTCAGGCCTTCTAGCTAAGACCCATGTTCAGGGGTCTGAGTCAGTCCCATGCTGGATTCACAGCTATCAGTCTGGGAACCCATTGGCTCCTCCTTGTTCAGGTCAACTATCTCTTTGTGTTTCTGCAGCCTGCTCTTGTCCACCCTCTCTGCATCTGGACTCCAGTTCGGCTCAGTGTTTAAGTTATAGTTATGGGTGTTTGCTTCTGTTTCCATCAGCTACTAGATGAGGGCTCTATGATGGTGGATAAGTTATTCGTTGATCTCATTATCAGGGAAGGGTATTTATGGTAACCTTTCCATTGTTGCTCAAATTGTCAGTTGGGGTCAGTCTTGTAGGTCTCTGTATATTTCTCTAGGTTCACTTTTCTCTTCAAACCTATATTGATTCCCTCTTTTATGCTATTTCTCTCTCTCTGTGTCTCTCTCTCTGTCTCTTTCTCTCTTGTCTATTCCTCCCAACTCACTCTTCCTAGTCCTACTTGCTTTCTTCTTCTCCCCTTCTCTTTCTCCTAGTTCCTGCTCCACTCACTGTCCCCCTCCCCATATGCTCAGGAGATCTTGTCCCTTTCTCATGTGAGGGACCTTATATGAATCTCTTAGAATCCTCCTTGTATCCTAGTTTCTCTGGCAGTGTGAATTATAGGCTGGTGATTCTTTACTTTATGTCTAAAATTCATATATGAGTGAGTACATACTGTGTTTCTCTTTTTGTGACTGGGTTACCTCATTCAGGATGGTTTCTTCAAGTTCCATCCACTTGCCTGCAAATTTCAAGATTCCATTGTCTTCCCCCTCCCCCTGCATAGTAGTGTTCCATTGTGTAAATATGACACATCTTCTTTATCCATTCTCCATTTCAGGGGCATCTAGGTTGCTTCCAGGTTCTTTCTATTTCAAATAATGCTGCTGTGAACACAGTTGAGCACATGTCTTTGTTGCATAGATAAGGATCATTTGGGTATGTGCCTAAGAGGTGAATTTTGCTGGGTCCTGTGGTAGACTGATTCCCATTTTCCTGAGGAACCGGCATACTGATTTCAAAAATAGCTTTACAAGTTTGTATTCCCACCAGCAGTGGAGGAGTGTTCCCCTTTCTCCACATCCTTTCCAGCATAAGTTGTCATTTGAGTTTCTAAGTTTAGCCATTCTGGCAGGAGTAAGATGGTATCTCACATTTGTTTTGATTCACATTTCCCTGATGGATAAGGACATTGGGCACTTTCTTAAGTGTCTTTTAGCCTTTTTGATTTGCCCTATTGAGAATTCTCAATTCAGTTCTGTACACTACTTTTTAATAAGGTAATTTGTGTTTTGTTGACTAGTTTCTTGAGTTCTTTGTATATTTTGCAGATCAGTCCTCTGACAAATGTAGGGTTTGTGAAGATCTTTTCCCAGTCTGTGGGCTGCCATTTGGTCTTGTCAATTGTGTCCTTTGCCTTACAGAAGCTTCTAAGCTTGAGGAGGTCCCATTTATTAATTGTCAAACTCAGTGTCTGTGCTATTGGGGTTATGTTCAGGAAGCGGTCTCCTGTGGAAATTTGTTTTATGGTACCTCCCACTTTCTCTTCTAAGAGTTTCAGTGTGGCTGGATTTATGTTGAGGTCTTTGATCCATTTGAACTTGAGTTTTGTGCATGGCAATAGATATGGGTCCATCTGCAGTCTTCTACTCATCATCATCCAGTTGTGCTAGCACTGTCTGTTGAAGAAGCTTTCTTCCTCCCATTGTGTACTTTCAGCTGTGTTGTCAAAAATCAGGTATTCATAGGTGTGTGGGTTAATGTCAGAAATTTTTATTTGATTCCATTGGTCTACTTGTCTATTTTTGTGCCAATACCAGGCTCTTTTCAGTACTATAGCTCTGTAGTAGAGCTTAAAGTCAGGGATTGTAATGCTACATGAAGTTCCCTTATTGTAAATGGTTGTTTTTGGTTATCTGGGTCTTTTTTTTTTTTCCCATATAAAGTTGGTTATTATCCTTTCAAGGTCAGTGAAAAATTGTGCAGTGATTTTAATGGGGAATACATTGAATCTGTAGATTGCTTTTGGAAATATTGCCATTTTTACTATGTTTATCCTACCTATCCAAAAGCATGGGAGATCTTTACATTTTCTGGTGTCTTCTTTAATCTCTTTCTTTAAGAACACAAAGTTCTTATTATGTAGGTCTTTCACTTGTATGGTAAGTGTTACCACAAGATACTTTATGTTGTTTGTGGCTATTGTAAAGTGTGATATTTCTCTGATTTCTTTCCCAGCTTCTTTTTAGTCTGAATAAAGTAGGACTACTGAATTTTCTTGAGTTTATCTTGTATCCTGCTAGTTTGCTGAAGGTGTTTATCAGCTGTAGAAGTTCCCTGGTAGAGTTTTTTGGATAGCTTATGTAAACTATCATATCATCTGTTTATATGGTGTGTCACATGACATATTTTTGTATGTTGAACCATCCCTGCAACCCAGAGATGAAGCCTACTTGGTCATGGTGAATGATCTCTCTGATATGGTCTTGGATTCGGTTTGCCAGTATTTTATGGAGTATTTTTGCATCAATGTCCATGAGGGATATTGGTCTGTAGTTTTCTTTCTTAATTGTGTCTTTGTGTGGCTTGGGTACCAAGGTGATTGTGGCATCATAAAAAGGGTTGGTAATGAACCTTTTTTTTCTATTGTGTGGAACAGTTTGAAAAGTGTTGATATTAAGTCTTTCTTGAATTTCTGGTAGAATTCTGCACTGAATCCATCTGGCCCTGGCCTTTGGTTGGAAGGCTTTTAATGACCTGCTTCTATTTCATTAGGGGTTATATAGGTCTATTTAAGTTGTTTGTTGGTCCTTGATTTAATTTTGGTAAGTGATAGTTATCCAGAAATTCATCCATTTCCTTTGAATTTTCAAATTTTGTGGAGTAAAGGTTTTCAAAATTTTGACCTGAAAATTGTCTGGATTTCCTTAGTGTCCCTTGTTATGTCCTTCTTTACCTTTCTGATTTTATTAATTTTCATGTTATCTTTCTGCTTTTTGGTTGGTTTGGATATAGGTTTGTCTATCTTGTTGATTTTTCTTATAAAACCAACTCTTTGTTGCATTGATTTTTTTGCATTGTTTTTCTTTTTTCTACTTTATTGATTTCAGCTCTCAAATTGATTATTTTCTAGTGTCTACTCCTCTGGGGTGAGGTTGCCTCTTTTTGTTCTAAGGCTTTCAGTTGTGCTGTTAATTCTCTAATATGACTATCCTCTGTTTTCTTCTTATGGGCACTTAGTGCAATGAACTTCCTTCATAGCACTGCTTTCAAGGTGTCCCATAAGTTCAAGTATGCTGTGTCCTCATTCTCGTTGAATTTTACGAAGTCTTTCATTTCTTTCTTTATTTCTTCTTTGACCCAGGTATGGTGCAATTGCGCATTGTTCAGTTTCCATGAGTTTGTAGGATATCTGCGATTTGTGTTGTTGTTGAATTCCACCTTTAAAGTATGGTGGTCTGATAAGATACAGGGGACTGTTTCAATATTTCTTGTATTTGGTGAGGTTTGTTATGTTGTCTAGTATTTGGTCAATTTTAGAGATGGTTCCATGTGGAGTTATATTCTTTTGTGTTTGGATGGATTGTTCTATAGATGTCTGTGAAACCCAGTTGAGACATAACTTCTGTTAGTTGTTTTGTTTCTTTGTTAAGTTTCTGACTGGTGGTCCTGTCTAGTGGTAAGAGTGGGGTGTTGAAGTCTCCCACTATGAGTGTGTGACATTTTATGTGAGCTTGGGTTTTAGTAGTGTTTCTTTTATGAATGTGGGTGCCTTTGTATTTGGGGCATAGATGTTCAGAACTGAGAATTTGTGCTGATGGATTTCTCCTGTGATGAATATGAAATGACCTTCTTCATATCTTTTGAATAATTTTGGTTTGAAGTCTAACTTGTTATATATTAGGATAGCCATACTTGCATGCTTCTTATGTCCATTTAATTGGAAGAGTTTTTCCCAACTCTTTACCCTGAGGTAATGTCTATCTTTGGAGCTTAGATGTGTTTCTTGTATCCAGCAGAAGTATGGATTCTGTCTTTGTATCCATTCTGTTAGCCTGTGTCTTTTTATAGGCGAGTTAAGACCATTAATGTTGAGGGAAAGTAAGGACTGTTGTTAATGCTTGTTTGTTTTAGATTTGTTGTTGGCAGTGGTATTTTGAATATATTTGCCCTGCTTTACACTTGGGTTCTGGTGAAGTGGGATTATCTGTTTCCTATGTCTTTGTGAGCATAGTTAATTTTTTGGGTTGGAGTTTTCCTTCCAGAACTTTCTGTAGGGCTGGATTTGTCGATATATACTGCGAAAATCTGGCTTTGTCATTAAATATCTTGTTTCCTCCATCTATAGTGATTGAGAGTTTTGCTGGGTAAAGCACCCTGGGCTGGCATCCATGGACTCTTAGTACGTGTACAACATCTATCCTGGGCCTTCTGGCCTTGAGAGTTTCCATGAAGAAGTCAGGTGTAATTTTGACGGTCTGCCTTTATATGTTACCTGACCTTTTTCCTTCACTGCTCTTAATATTCTTTTTTTTTTTTAAATTCTGTATGTTAGGTGTTTTGATTATTATGTGTTGAGGGATCCTTTCTCTTTGGTCCAGTCTATTTGGTGTTCTATATGCTTCTTGTACTTTCATGGGCATGTCTTTCTTCAGATTGGGAAAGTTTTCCTCAATGATTTTTGTTGAATATGTTTTCTGCACCTTTTAACTGGACTTCTTTGCCTTCTTCTATGCCTATTATTCTTAGGTTTGGCCTTTTCATTCTGTCCTACATTTCCTGGATGTTTTGTGCTAAGGATTTTTTGGATTTAAGATTTTCTTTGATCAATGAATCTATTTCCTCTAGTTTATCTTCAGCACCTGAGATTCTCTCTTCCATCTTTTGTATTCTGTTGGTTATGCTCCTGTCTGTAGTTCCCAATCATTTGCCTAGTGTTTCTATTTCCAGCATACCTTCAGTTTGTGTTTTCTTTCTAAATAGCAGGTTTTACCACCAATTTATATACACCTTAGGGTTATGCATTTACCCTAGGCTATAATACTTAAATGTCCTTCAGATCCTAGTCTCAAGTTACATTTTCAACAATTTACACAGAGATAGGAGACTGCAGATCTGGCTACGTATACAGAGAGGAGATGAACACAGCAAAGATATTGCCAAAATTATTATTTTGTTTTGCTTTGTTTTTGAGACTGGGTTTCTCTGTGTAGTTTTGGAGCCTGTCCTAGAACTTGCTCTATAGTGTAGGCTGGCTTTAGCTCACAGAAATCCACCTGTCTCTGCCTCCCAAGTGTTGGGATTAAAGGTGTGAACCACCACCACTCTGCCAGGATTATTTCTTAATTACACTAGCATTGTTCTTTTCAAATATTTATTACCTATGATCATCTTGCCTACATGTCAGAATCATGCTTTTCTGACTTAAGGGCAGACCAGGAATTAATAGTGGTTATGACCTAGTTTGTCCCCACCCATCCCACTAGGTACTTGTTATTTGATATGGAGATAGACCTAATGGCTGGTTTAAGTTAGAGTCTCTCCTCTTGTCATGAGAATGGAGCCTAATTAGATGACAATATTGGTGAATATACATTACTACAAACTTTCTGAGCATCCTTGAACTTCAATTATAGTAAAGAATTTTCTTTCTCACACTTTCTGACATATCTAGTTAGTATACTTCCAGTCACATTGGAGGCCATGCTCCAATATTTATAACAATATATACTATTTAACTTTATTAGTAGATTTTTTTTTCAGTATAATTTTTAGTACTCCAAGTTCCTATTGTGTCATTATCACCCAGAGTATTGTCCTGGACTTGGACCGCCACAGTTTTATTACATCTTGTGGATGCTTACATATAGCATATGTGAGCCTCTCACTAGGGTGAAGATGGCAGTCTATAGTGGGATCCATTCATTCTTCTCTTCAGGCAAGCTTTAATAGTCTTCTAAGTAGCCAAGCTGCAGTTTTTTCAAAATAAATTCTACCTTCTTTCCCCCAAAGACAAGAAAGAACCCTGAGCTTGGATAATCATAGTGATGGATTGACTACACTTGTCATCAACATCCTACCACAAATGTCAAATGCTATTGTTACTGGTCCCTAAACTAGCCAGCACATGTGTAAAGAGTCACTAATGACTGCTGATCTCTCTTCATATACCCAATCCTGGTTCTGCTTCCATTGTCTACCAGTGAAGGCAGAGCGGACAGAGGAAAGTGGGGAAAGTAGAGATAACCAGGAATGGAAGAAAGTGCCATGCTTCAGATACCTGCCAGACACCATGAATGTATCTGTATGTAAGCACTTAATAAATATTGCTTTTATGCTGAACTTTATACTTAGACTTTTAACAATTGCTCTAGGTAAAGTAAATATTACCATACTTGAAACAACCCTATGAGCATTATCTTTTCACAGGGAAGTAAAAAGAAAACATAACTTCATAAATGATTTAAAAGCAGGGTTATTAGGCTGAGCTATCTAGGTTAATAGAGTGCTAACTTAGCATGGCTAAAGCCCTGGATTCAGATTCATAAAGCACCACATTAGTTTAAACATTCAAAATATCTGTATCTAAAGCCAAAGGATGGCTTGTAAAGGTATGGTAGTTCAAAGATACCAGAGTAGCTGCAAAATTATCTTAACTTTCATTAAAACAGACCTGGGGTTTTCCAGAATCAAGCTAAAAGGTATTCACTCTAAAAGGAGATGGAACATAATTTAATATTTCTTTGATGATTAAAAAGTCCTTTAGTGTTTTGCTTGACTCAGTTTTTAATCAAATAAAAGAGGACAAGCTATTTTGCTTCCTATGAGAAAAGTGAACTGATGGGTATTGCACATGATGAACAATCATGCTACGCTACCAGAAATGAATACTCACTGAGACATACTCCTAATCACAGTTTCACTTAATTTAAGCTGTTTCCAGGGCTCTTTTTTTTAAGTAGTTCATATTTTAAAATGTTATTGAATGAGGTGATAGATAACATCCAAACACTACATGATATTTAAACTTTGGTTCTACTCTGTATTTTATGAGAAACACTCTGGTAGGAATCTCTAACTATGCCAAACAAGCTACTAATACACAATTCACTTCCTACTATGGCAGCTGCTAAATAAGACCTAGAAACTAAGACCTGGTCTTTGTTCATTCAATACTCAACCAATATTTCCCAAATATGTACTAAGTAAGCCACTAAATGCTGTTATGTGGAATTGACATATGAAACAAAGAAAATGTCCTTGTCACCCAAAGTAAAGAAATGCAATTACTGGGCAACTGCCATGTGTGTTCTAGGTTCCCAGCTTTTGTAAGCTGTCACCCTACTGGGTGGTGTTTGGGTGATGTTGCTTTATTTGAGTCATTTCTACTCCTATAAGTAACCCCTCACCCCCATTCCTCTAAGTAACACAAATAAAGCTCATTGGTTTACCAAGTTGGAATTTGGTGGCATCTGTGTTTCCTATCTGGAGTGAGTAGGCATGTATGCAGTGTTTTCTCAGGAAAAGTTTTGTCATACAACAAAAGAGCAGAAAAGTGTCCACTATGTTTGACAACATATTTTTCTTTATTCACCTTTACAAGATGGTTTTCACTGAAGCAGCAAGGGTTTGATTCTGACTGGCATAAGCTGAATGAAGAGAATTTGAAGACATAAGAAGGAAGGTAAAATCTACTTTGGAGCTTTGATGGGATAGTTCTAGTTTTAGTTACTGTTTCTGTGATAAAATATTATCAAAACTTAAGGGAGAAAGGGTTTATTGAGCTCAGACTTCCAGGTTGAAAAGGATTTCAATAAGTCAGGAAGTTGAAGCAGCTAGTCACATTCAAAGTTGAGAATAAAATCAACTAATACATGCATGCATGAGCTGAACATATTTTCATTCATTCATTTCATTTCATTCATTCTTGTCTCTCTCTCTGTGTCTATGTCTCTCTGTTTCATTCTAGGGTATAGTTGGTGAAAGCCTGCCACCCCCAGAGTAGGTCTTTAAACTTACTCAATTTAGAAATTCCACAGAGGCATGCCCACAGACCCATCTTATCTAGACAGTTCTCTGTTCTTGATTTTAGATTGTATAAATTTGACTATCAGAGAAAACTAACAGAGGTATAAAGAGGCAAATGGAAGACTGTAAGTAGGAAGCCCAATGAGAGTCTCTTTTAACTATCTGAATTTTAGTTTGTTTTTATATGGGTAGAATTATATGGGACAAAGTAGGAAGATTATAAGAGGTAATTATGAATCAAGAACATGTGGGAAGCAGAGAATTCTATTTAGTATAACAGGGCAGAAAGGAGGAGAGCAAAAATAGCAGTGATAGGTTAATAAATTTGGTGAAAAAGGTGAAATAATTGCTAAATTTTCTTTATGAAATAGGAGGTGAGGTCTCTTGATTAGAGTAAATAGAAAGAGGGCAGGGGTTCAGAATTATGAGGGCAAGATGAAAGTAAAATAAACATCCAAGAAAATAAGAGAACAAACCCACTAGATGGTACAATTTCAAGTCCTCAAAGGCTTTGGCCATCCTGGGTCTTTTGTTTTTCTATATAAAGTTGAGGATTGTTCTTTCAAGGTCTGTGAAGAATTGTGCTGGGATTTTAATGGGTATTGCATTTAATCTATAGATTGCTTTTGGCAAGATTGGCATTTTTTACTTTGTTGATCCTACCTATCCTTCTGCTATCTTCTTTAATTTCTTTCTTTAAAGATTTGATTGTGTGTAGAAGACTGAAGATAGATCCATATCTATTGTCATGCACAAACATAAGTTCAAATGGATCAAAGTCCTCAACACAAATGCAGCCACACTGAACTTCTTAGAAGAGAAAGAGGGAGTCCCTTGAACAAATTGTTGCAGGAGACCACTTCCTCAACAAAACAACAGTAGCACAGACACTGAGATCAACAATTAATAAATGGGATCTCCTGAAATTGAAAAGATTCTGTAAGGCAAAGGACACAGTCAACAAGACAAAATGGCAGCCAACAGAATGGGAAAAAATATTCACCAACCCTACATCAGAAAGAGGGCTGATCGCCAACATATACAAAGAACTCAAGAAGCTAGTCACCAAAACTGAATAGAGAATTCTCAATAGAGGAATCCAAAGTGTTTGAAAGACACTTAAGAAAGTACTCAACATTCTTAGCCATCACGGAAATACAAATCAAATCAACTCTGAGATACCATCTTACTCCTGTCAGAATGGCTCAAATAAAAAACACCAAAGACAGTTTATGCTGGAGAGGATGTGAGAAAGGGGAACACTCCTCCACTGCTTGTGGGAGTGCAAACTCATACAGCCACTGTGGAAATCAGTATGGCAGTTCCTCAGGAAAATGGGATTCAGTCTACAGCAAGATACAGTAATTCCATTCTTGGGTATTTATCCAAAAGATGCACATTCATGCAACAAGGACATCTGTTCAATTATATTCTTAGCAACGTTATGTCTAACAGCCAGAACTTGGTAGTAACCTAAATACCTCTCCACCAAAGAAGAGATGGAGAAAATATGGTATATTTACACAATGGAGTACTATTCAGTGGAAAACAAAAACATTGGATTCTGGAAATTTGCGGTCAAATGGATGGAATTAGAAGAACACTGAGCCGAACTCCTGCAATCGAGTTACAGAGAGGAGTGATGAGCAAAGTGGTCAAGACCAGGCTGGAGAAACCCAGAGAAACTTCTGACCCGATTAAGGGGACTCCTGTGTGATAGCTGGGAAACCAGCACCAGCCCAGACCCCCTGAATGTGGGTGTTAGGAAAACTAGGCAGTCTATGGGGCCTCTGGAAGTGGATCAGTATTTATTTTTACTAAATGAATGAACTTTGTGAGCCTATTCCACATAGAAGGATACTCTCTCAGCCTAGATACATGGGGGAGGGTCAAGGACTTGTTCCAAATGATATGGCAGACTTTGAAAACTCCCCACGGAAAGTATCTTCCTCCCTGGTGAGAAGAAAGGGGATGGGATAGAAGTTGGTGGGACAGGGGATGAGGGAGAACTGGGATTGACATGTAAAACAAGTTTGTTTCAAATTTAAATTTAAAAAATTATCAAAAAACAAAACAAAACAAAGAAAGAAAGAAAGAAAGAAAGAAAAAAAAAAAAACAACAACAAAGCCTCAAATGGAAATGTTGACAATATTTTTGGAAAGAAAGAATAACTAGTAAAAATGAAAGTACAAGATCATTTACAATGTCAGGACACAGATGATATAGCTGAACACAAAATACAAGGTTTAATAGATTGCCATGATACATTTTACCAAGACTCTTCAATGTATTAGTCATTAAAATTTGATGACCTTCCTGAAGGAACACCTCAACTGTATTGTGCTTTGTAGACAATGATTTTAAATTAGAATATTTCAACTAGGTACTGTAGTGGTTACCTGTAATCTTTGGCACTGTAATCTTTGGAGCCTGGGGCAAAAGAATTGTGGTTTTAGGATTGTTTGTGTGTCTTAGTTAGGATTTCTACTATTGTGAAAAGACACTGTGACCTTGACAACTTATAAAGGAAAGCATTTAAAGCTAGTTTACAGTTTCATAGCTTTAGTCCATTGTCCACATGGCAGAAAGCATGGTTACACACAGGCAGACATTTCATCCAACAAGGCCCCACCTGTTCCATCAAGGTCACACTTCCTTATAGTGTCCCTCCTTATGAGCCTTTGTGAGGCATTTTTATTCTGATCACCATACTAGGCTACAGGAAGAGATTCTGGCTCAAAATGAAATTCCTCCTCATTAAAATTAGATTTTGCATAATCTTGAGTTTCCTTTTAGTTCATAAAAGTAAGTATATACTTCTTGAAAGTATATACTTCTTGCACAAACACTTAATTCTCATGAATTATGAAAATTTAAACCATTCTAAAATGTCAGCTATAACAATTTATCAGTAAGATTTTGCATACTTCCCTCCCTGAAAATGGCAGATTAAAAACTATATGTGAACACTTATCAAGAAAGAGCTGTTAGATTGCCTCTGTTGCCATCCTTTGTAGTTCAAAGTTAAGAATAGAAATTACTGGCCAATTTCTTTATCCCACCACCTTATGGGGTAAATACAATGATTTTATTTAAGTGTCACTTAAACCAAATAACAGTAAAGTTTATTTCCTAGAAATCAAGGTGAAGAACAGACTAAAATTTTCTTTGGTTATGAGCAGGGTCTCTTGTCAGATTTCCATTGACTTGGACTCTGTGCTTTGAAACATACTGTCAATAATGCTTTTATATTCCACAACTACACTCTGAGCTACATTGGAAATCCAGTCAAAGGTTCAGCTTCAAGATAGCCTAAATATTTTAGTAGGTTAAAAAGTGGAAAGTAACAGAGGTGAGCCGCTGTAAATTACATGTAACAGAGTTAGACTTTGTCAAGCCATTTAACCAAATTATTTTCAATACCACTGGGATTATATTGAGTAAGGAACCAAGCATGACATATGATATTCAAGGACATGGATGCTAAAAATGCATTTATGAAATATTAAGTGATGTACACATGCAAACATTAAATGCACTTTCTGCCTTAGTACAAGTATGATGAGAGGGAGATTGGTATAGTTTTCCTTGAAGGCACACATCGACTCTAGGATATTTAAAACCTTTCATATTATATATTTTCATTCTTTATTTAGTGGTCATAGTTAAAAAAAATAGGTTGTCTTTATTTTTTATTAGGTTGTTTTTAAAATTATCTTAAAGACAACCTTTTGTTGTCATCTGGGGATCCATAACTGCTTTCTGTATACAATTATTTCTGACACATAAAAGGAATATTTAAAGCTAAATAAGGTTGACTTCATAGTGCATGCCCATAATCCCAGCACATAGGAGGCTGAGGAAGGAAGAAGGATAGAAAGATTTCAGTAGTTTAGATTCAGGCAGGTCTACATAGAGAAATACAGGCTGGTCAGGGCAACAGAAAGATTTGTTTCAACAAACATAAATAGTAAAGGATAAAGTTATACAACGATATAGTTTCCATACAAAAAAGAAAACAAACAAACAAAACACAGTGATGGTCTCTATTAAGAAGGCAAGTTAAAAAAAAAAAAAAAAAGGGGGGGGGCACCATTGGACATCCTGGGAATGTCCTGTGCTGGTTAGCTTGTATGTCAACCTGTTATAACTAGAGTCAGCAAATAAGAATTTTTTTTATCAAATTGGCCCGTGGCCATAACTTTAAGAAATTACTTTGATTGACAATTGATGTGTGACTGTGCAGCCCTTTGTGGGTGGCACCTTCCCTAGGCCAGTGGTCCTGGGTTGTATAAGAAAGCTAGCAAAAAGAGGGAAAGAGAGTAAGCCATTGATCAGTGTTTCTCCACAGTCCCTGCTTCATCTCCCATCTCTGGATGGCTGCCTTGATTTTATGTTGTGACTTCTCTCAGTGATGAACAAGTACCAGAATTTGCAAGATGAAATTAACCCTTTCATCTCTGGAGTTGCTTTTGGTCAGCTTCTTATCACAGCAACAACAACAACAAAACAATACAGCTCCCAAAGTGTCTTTTGATCACTCTTCATGTTCACACCATTTCTGAAATCCTGTTATATCTTTTAATTCTGATTTTCTTATGTGGTATGTAATTGTTTATATATACTTTTAAAAATTTGAGTGAAGGACTCTATACATATATGTTGTACCATGTGTACAATTGGGTCTCATTAAATACTTGCTTTAAAGGAATATTAAAATAGGTAGCTGAGCCAAGTGTGGTGAAGCATGCCTTTAATCCAAGTATTCAGGAGTAGAGACTGAGTTTCAAGGCAGCTGGGGCAATACAGAGTAACCCTGTCTTGAAAAACAAAACAAAGCAAGGGGAAGGAGAAGAAGGAAGAGGAGAAGGAGAAGGAGGAGGGTAACAGACATAATGAATTCCAGATAATATGCAATATTATTACTTATTCTAATTTCCATATTTAGGTTCACTTCTTTATTCCAACAAGGCAATGATGTTTAAAAACATCATAATAAATCAAATAGTGGTGACACACACTTTAATCCCAGCATTGGGAGGTAGAGGCAGGTGAATCTCGCTGAGTTTGAGGCCAGCCTGGTCTACAAAACAAGCAGGCCTGTTACACAAAGAAATCCTATCTCAAAAATCAGAAAAAAAAGAAGAACCTCATGATCTCTAAGGTATATTTAAATATAAAGGGATAACTGTTTACATAGTTTTAATCTTTGGTCTTGAATACACATAGTCATAAATATTATATTATCCATTCCCTACAATAGGCATGAATTTACAGCACCTTATACTGAAGACCTTATGAGACATAGACAATTCAAGTTACTTTACTGGGTCAAGAGAATCAATAGCAGAGACAGGGACCGAGCTCTGAGCTTTGAGTCTTAAGTTCCCGCTACTCCATCAAGACTGTGTCATATTGATTTCCTATCTTTTCAGTTTACTTTAGAGATGGTGGTTAATTTTTTTTCTTTTCTTTTTTCTTTTTTTACCCCAATTCACTTGAGGTAGATGAAGAAAGAGTGCTCACTTTTCTGAATCTAACCTTCTGGTTTGGAATTTACAGCCACTCCCACCAAGATGGAAAATTTATTTACACAATCCTGGGTTGGGGCTGACTTTGTGACATATTTTAATCAACAGAACTTGGCAGAAGGGGTTTGGCAGACCCAAGTTAGGGCTGGAAGAGGCTGGAGTCTTACTTACTATTTTGAAAATCCCACTTGCCATGCAGGTAATTCTGCCTAGCCTAATGGAATAGGAGAGACCACTTACATAGATAAGCCATCATAGAAG
This sequence comes from Phodopus roborovskii, assembly GCF_943737965.1. Taxonomy (NCBI): domain Eukaryota; kingdom Metazoa; phylum Chordata; class Mammalia; order Rodentia; family Cricetidae; genus Phodopus; species Phodopus roborovskii. Next base: position 12,931,986 of record NW_026126424.1, read on the forward strand.
TTTTCTAGTTTATGTATTTCTGAATCTCATAGAGCAGCCTGGCCCTAGGTCACTTGAATCTTGGCTACAAAAGAGTGAGACAAGCTCAGGCTGGAAGAACTATGCAGCTCAGTTCAATTAAGCAAATTTTAAGCTGCAATGATTGTGAATTAAATTGGTTCTTTTGACCCTTACTCTGAGATGTTCTGTTAGGCAGAAAAAGTTAACTCTTGTCACCTTTGGTTAAATGCAGCATCCAGAGTTAACATGCAGTGTTAGCATGACTTCTGTCACACTGAACACGTTTTATCTTTAAGTTTTAGAACAGTGTAACATAGATATTTCACCTCCACATTACAGATGTGGGGGGTTCACCTCAGTAGGTTAAATGATCAACCACTCGCATATATAATAACAGATAAAGTCTGAATTGCCTGGTTGCAATATATTTGTTCTGAATAAACGTTTATGTTTCTTAATCATGCATTTGCAGAAAACATATGGGTTTACATTATAGATGGTGAGTTTTATTGAAGGAACGTCAGTTTTTATTATGTGAATTTTTGGAAGCTAAGTCATGTCTGTTCTTACTCAAAGTTTACTTCCCTGTAGTTCTGTGAATATCATCTAAGCTATACGGGCAAGAGGACCTGTCCAGGAAATCATAAAAGGGAAGATTAAGATGCCCTCACTTGGCTTTTGGAATAAAGACTTGAGGAGCAGTCTGAACATTCTGGGTGCAGGAGCAAAAGGTTTGGGATCATAGGTGCTTAGTCCCCTATGGATGATGTCCAGAGAAAGGTTTGAAGGGATCTGGGATGTGAAATTTAGCACATCTTGGAGTGAGCTGATTCCCAGTGCATGGAACCACATCATCCAGGGAGCCTTCAGGAAGCCCATACTTTAGACTAGTGGCTCCCTACCAAGCATTAAAGATAGAATGTATGTCCATGCCACACCTCATATGAGTGCTGGATCTCACATCAGCTAGGGCATACCTCCCCCCCCCCCCAACAAGGTTTACTCTCCCAAATTACCTGTCTTCCACTCTCTGCAGTGTCTTCCACATCACTTCCCACCTTCCAGCTGGTAACTCCCAGATTATAGGTCCCTCTGGGAGTGTCTGACCGGCTTGTTCTTGGGTAGGGAGATGCCAGGTAAGGCAAGTTTTCATAGCCAAAGGGACCTTCTGCATCCCTACACTGCCAGCCCTACTCTGGCCTCAGAAAGTCACAATCAAAGACCAGTATACAGCATCTTTACTGAAAAACAGCATCAAATATGTAAGCATCCCCAAACCAACTCAGAGGTTTATTTTTCTACCAGACAGAAAACAAAGTCCCATGGCCCCTCACTACTTTCCCATCTCCTCTATACTTCAGTGTTGGATTTTGAGCTTAGGATAACTCTGTGATAACTCCCCAGTATTTTGGGAACATCATCAAAGGATTGTGAAAGAGGAATTGGTAATGGGGGCAGGAGAACCCTACCATGGCCTTCACGTCTCCCTCTAACTTGCATCAAGTTCCAACCCCTGTCTATGTGTGTTATTTCAAGGGAAAAGAGAATAGTAAGCTCTTAAAAATAAAATTAAAAAAAAAGAAATAATAAGTCATTAAGAACCAAGGAGGTGATACATATTTTCCTGAACACTGAATTAAAGAGAAATCATTATATATTTTGACAATGTGGTCCCAATCTCTCAACTTTCCCTTACCTTGACATATCCCACTGATATGCCCCACAAACACTTCATTTTTGGGCTTCCATTCTTTTCTCAACAATGCTTCTTCTTGTAAAGCTGCCTCTGTAGCTCACAAGAATAACAAGAACTTTCCTGTCTCAAACTATGATGGGAGATGTCATTCTGTAAATATGTTTCTTGTATTGGTTAATGAAAAAGCACTGTTGGCCAATAAGAAAGCAAGATAGGTAGGACTAGGAGACTAGGAGGAAAAAGGAAGTAGTTGGGGTGGGGGGAGATCCAAGATGGAGGACTGAGAGAGAAGAATGCCAGCCACTCTCTCTGGTAAGATAAGACCATGTAGAAGTACTTAGATTAATAGAAATGGGTTAATATTTAAGACACAGCTAGCCAATAAAAAACAAGTACTAGTTTCTGTCATATGCATGGCTTCATTTTCAGACTAAGTCTTATTTTCACATGAGAATTGAAAATAAGAGGAATTAAATTATTTTCCTGTATGTTCCTTTCCCTCTCTCCCCACTACCAGCATTTATCATTCAGTTACAATTAATTAACGTACACTGACCTGACCAGTTAGCTGTAGCAAGTCCATATCTTCCATTCATTCTTAGGGTTTCACATCTTGGGCATTTAGATAAATGCATAGTGGATGAGTCCTCAGGACATTTCTGTACAGGGTAGCTTCCTTTTCCTAAGACATCTCTGCCCCCACATTGTACTTTCATCCCTAGCAGCCACTAAGTTGCTAACTGTCCCAGGCTTTTCAGATTTGCTGTTTTCAGTTACTGTGGTGAGCTATAAGTTAATCCAGCTATTTTGTGGCTTGACAGTACTTCTTTTTAGTGCTCAGTGGTCTAGATGTACATCTCAGCTCACAATTCACCTACTGACTATTGTCTGACAGCTCTCAAGTTTGGGAAATTATGAATAGAGGAGGAAACATAGATTATTAGTTTCAGTACTTTCTTTATTCTAGTACATACATGGATGCTATAACCTTCCCTCTAAGCATTGCTTTCACTGGGTGCCAGTCATTTTGTAAGGTAGTCATTACTGTAAGTTATTACTTTCAGGTAGTATGAAATATTAGTTAATTTATTTGACTTACATGCATATGAAGATATATTGTTCAAGCTCCATATGTTTTGGGATTTTTGAGTGATCTCTCTGTTGAGTTTTAATTAATTTCTATGGTGTTATGAACAGTTTTCCCACAGCCTGGTTTCAGAGCCACATTAGCCCCAAATAACACATAGAGACACAGTATCAGATATAAAGCTGTTGGCCTATTACTAGCATTTCTTATTGGCTAACAGTGTCTTAAATATTAACCCATTTCTATTAATCTAAGTGTTTCCTCATGTTCTTATCTTACCAGAGAGATGGTCCGGACCTCTTCTCTCAACTCTCTATATCTTGAATCACCTCTACTACAACTCCCAGAATCCTCTTTGTCTCATAGCCCCACCTATTTTGCTTTCCTATTGGCCAATGGGGCTTTATTCAATAACCAGTAGGAAAAACATATTTACAGAATGACATCTCCCATCACTACAGTGTTTAAGGGAGGATGCTTTATGGTTCCTAAAGGTGCTTTGGCTCATGAACATGGACTGTTTTTTTTTAAAGCTTACCTGTGTGTGCACACGAGAAGAATGGACTTGTTATTGCAGGATAAAGTAAAGATGTCTGACTAGAGGCAGACAATTGATGGTAACAATGAGATTAACAATGTTTTGATTTTTTTGTCTGCTGCATCTGGCCAATTCTGACAGCTAAGTGGTGATGTCACCAACTTTGAAGAAAGATACATCTTATTACTCCTGAAATTCTATTGTTTTTTTTTCTTTCACAGAATCTGAGGTCCTGTCCTCAAAATATGTACAAGAAGTAGATATACATGCACATTCAAAGGTCATTAAGACTTATTGGAGAACTGATCCCCTCATTATTGTGTGATTTCCTTCATACATATGGTAACTTTCCTTATTTTGAGGTCTTTATAGTATAAAATGAATACAGATACTGTCCCTTTCTTTGGATTAGAGCTAGTGTAGTAAAGTTTTTTTTTCTATCAATTTTCGTTTAGACTCTATGCTTTTTATATTGAAGGTCAGTTTCTTGTAGACTTACAATGTAGAGTGTTTTTTCTTGATCCACGTTGGTAACTTGTATTTCAAGTGGTTCATGTATATAATAGATGATCTAACTGGTTATTGTTTTAATGTAATAAATGTCTACCATATCTATAAATGTATTTCATATGATTTTATTGTCTAAGCACATTAGAGACATGCATGCACAATTAGCATTTTCTTTAGAGTTTGCAAAATACAATGACAACTAGCCCAGTCCTACTTTCAAATAATAGGCTATCTTTTTAGTGGCCATGGACACATTATGGCAAAACAGTACTTTTAATCTTCTTTTTGTCCCTTGATTCACTGATAACCCTTATTTTACTTGTACATAACCATAATCTCTCTCCCTGTCTCTATCTCTGTATCTCTCTCTCTCTCTCTCTCTCACACACACACACACACACATGGTGTAAAGAATATATTAAGTGTAAACAATCAAATGCATGGTTGTCATGGTTACTTTTAATGGACTGATTGTTAGAAAAATAGAGAATATTAAAAAAAAGACATGAAGCTTTTTACTTTGCCTTTATTTTCCCCAATTTTAGACACTTCTTTCTATTATACAAATTCCTCCCACTTTTCCCTTTGAGGGAGTCTTATTTCTACCTTCATTTTGACAGATATTTTGAAGAATCCAGCATTCTTAGCAGTAGTTTTATTCTTCCAATACTAAATATTTTCCTGAACCCCAGTGTTGAACATGGTTTGGGGATAATTGCCACATAATTTGCTATTGTATAGGTAAAGTTATTTCTCCCCCTTTTTTCTACTCTAGTATTTTAATCTTTGAACTGTACACTTAAAAAACAAAATGTCTAGGTGTTGGTTGAAGGAGTAATTATTCTGAAATGTGTTCTGAGATGTCTGGTTCCACCATTTTGTGTCTGGCACTAATTTGGTAAGATTCTCAGTAATTCTTGTTTGAAATAGCAGTTCCCCTCTTTCCATTCCTAGTCTGTGCTCTGCTCTTCCACTGGACACATTGTCATGTCTGCAGTTATCTCACAGTCTGAATATTTGGTGCTGTTTTTCTTTCAAAGTTTGATCTTTTTGCTTTTCTACTTTCTGATTTTTCTATTGATATGTGCATAATCTGAGAGCCTTTCTTTAGCTGGGTTCAGTCTACTAAGAAGCCCAACCACAGTATTCTCCCTTTCTGTTCAGGCTTTTTGATCTTTCATATCTCCTTTTGGTTCTTTTTTTTTTTTTTTTTAGATGCATGCCTGTCTGCCTTCTTTGTCCATCTCCTCCTGTACGCTGTCTACTTTATCCATTAGAGCCCTTAGCATATTAATCATAGTTGTTTTAAATTCCAGTCTGATCATTTCAACATCCCTGCCATGTCTGGTTCTGATGCCTGCTCTGTCTGTATATTCACATTATTTTGCATTTTGCCTTTTGGTGTGCCCTGTTGCTTTTCTTGTAGTCAGACATGATGGACAAGATAAAAGGGACCATTGTAAATAGGCCTTTGTAATGAGGTGGTAGGATGTCTAGGATATGTGTGTTCCAGTACTTCCAGGTCTCAGTTTTTTACTGAGTGTAGAACTCAGAACTGTGTACACAAGCTTTTCTTATTCTCCCACTCCTTAGATGGGACAGGTTACCTAGCATGGCCTGGTACTGCATGTCATACCCTTCTCACACACAGATGGCCAGGGCTGACTTGAATTGGACTTCTTTTTTCCCTCAGGTTAGGTAGGCTCTCGTAACCTTCTTGCCTGCAAATTCAGCTCCCACTCAATCCTGCTTTGCTGTGATTTCTTTCCTGAAGAACTATGTATCAGTCCTTTATGTAACATTTTTGCTCTCTTTCATCCCACTGTTAGAATGGGAGCAACATCAGAGTAAGCATTCTCAAACACAGAACAAATGCTGGAACAGTGCTATCACTGATTAGATCCACACAAATGTTTGGAAACAGATAACTACAAACTGATATACTATTTGGTCTCCTTCTATATCAACTCTTTGTTCAATGGGGACAGTTTTGTTGACCATAGTTAGTTAAAATGGAATATATATATATATATATATATATATATATATATATATATATCATCAATTTTACATTACTTTATAAGAAATGAACTAACATTTTATGGAAGAAAAAATCAAATCCAGACTTGAATTTTTCTACAAATTATTGTTCAAACAGTGGCATTTTTAATGACAGAATATCTTGGTATTAAACATCCACAGGTAGATGTTTAATGACAATGCCATTGTGACTAGCAGAAAGTATAGTTTTATAATGCTCCTATGGTTTCTCCATGACGTTACACTGCAAATATACTAGCACAGAAAATTCGAACTAGTAAATTCATGCAGCTTTAATAAACACCTGCATTTTAATTAACAACTTCTTATAGATTCATATTCTATAAATAATTGAAGGTTATTTATAGATTTAGTAAAACCTTTTAGGGAAAATCACTAATTTCTATCCTACCCTTATAGTGAGTCATATTCTATAGCTTCTCTTGATTTAATTGATTTGATTTCAATAATTTTTCCTCAATTACACAGGAGAAAAATACCAAGGACTGTGAGCCGAGACAGGGGAGACTCCCCGACTTGGAGAGAATCACCATCTTTCACCACAGATATTATGCTGAGGGTAGACTAGCAAGTAAAAAAAAAAAAAAAAGGAATAAAGGAGGGGAGGTTAGGAATGAGTTGATAAACCCTTCTTCCTGCAGGAGATAGGATTTACATGGCCTCTGCCTATCTCCTAAAGACTTCGTGTCTTGGTCCTTGATTTTCTCCTCATGACATGGTCTCATGGAGTGTTGCATCTTCAGTGTTCACCCCAAAGCCAGGCACTATGAGAATGAAGCTGTCCCTTCCTGAAAACATGAGTTCATCTTGGTTGATATTCTGCCCTCCTTCCTCTTACTTCATCATATCCAAGTCTCACTTTCAGACAGGTTCCCTGAGCTGCATCACATGATTAGATTCATGCACTTGCCATACATTCTGTCCTGTCGTGAGCACTTTGGTTAATAGTCATAAAAACCAGACCAGACTTTTCTCAGCAAGGTAAGGTCAATAATGATTTGAAAAAGAAAACAATTTTTATTTTCATATTTTGTTTGTGTGTGTGTATGTAGTTTGTATGTATTGTGTGCATACACATACACATATAGATGTGACTATGTGTGGTCATTTCTAACTTATTTCTTTTGAGATATTGCTTAACATTAGGCATGGATATAGGCTGATGTCTGTGAAGTCCCAGCAATCCTTTTGTCTCTGGTCACAATGTTGGCTGATGTTACAAATGTCACATATCTGGCTATACACATAGGTACTAGGATTCAAACTTAAGTCACATGCTTACACAGTAAGTGTTCTTACCAAGCAAGACATCTCTCCAGCCTCCTAAACACTTATTTGATCATTAAAACTGGTAAATGCTTTCCTTTTCTTGTGGATAGTTAGTAACCAGTCAATGACGTTTCCCACACTGTGTAAGCGACTTTGTCTTTATTATAAATTTTAGTTCCATGTACTTCCTTTCAGAGGTTAACAATGTGATTTACAGGAGAAATTGTGACAGAACCTTTTTCAGAAGGATTGAAACCTTTCTGGTATTTTATACAGTATAATGAATGTATTGGCATTTGTGTCTAATTTGCATTCTATAAAAATAAAACACTGGGTACAAGAAGTCCCTGTTAAATTCATATTACCTGTTAAATGAAGATACTCAGAAGACAATGTAATCTAATTAAAATCAAGAAATGTTATTCAATCCACAGTCATATACTTACATGCCTCCAAGACATTACCTACACACTTAAATTCACCATGCACAGAATGTATACACACTCCAGTAAGTACACTAGGAGGAAATGATTCCCAAATTTTTTGGTCTAATTTATCAAATTGTAAGATATATTTTTTTAAATTTGAAATGTAATTTCAACAACTTGACTCTCTTTAATGTATTTTTCAGTCTTCCGAAAATGTACTTCCCAGCCTATAAACCTGGGTGCTTTCCACAGTAATACAGTTAATACTGGAACATTGGAAAATGGTATTTTGTCCCTTAAATGTGCCCCCCTTTTTATTATTCATGCTTGGCAGCTTGCTCACAAATGTCTAGATGTTGATACCAATGCTATTTTTACAGAACAATGAGGTGTTTATTTTACAATCTTTTCTCTCACTTCTCCCACACATAATTACATGATCTTTGAAACTTTCCCAATAAATAACAAAAAAGTAGCCTTTCTAAATGAAGTAATTGCATGGCTAAGGTTTGTAAATTAAGAATAGATTATATATTTTTCCTACTACATATGCTTTGCTTATGTGAAGTGTGTGTAAAAGCGCATTCGTAAGCATATATTTCTCTTGAAAATTATTGTGTAAAGGTATATGTAAATAAGAGTTGGACAAATAAAAGTCAGAAATTTGGGGTCATTAAATGCTTACTGTGTACCTAAGTGCTATATATTTTCAAAAAGCATTTAAAACTCACAGCCATGATTATTTTTAATTAAGTATAATTAAGCAAAGAACAGCTATCCTTTTATTCAGTAGGCAAAATTCTGGTTCTGAGACTTTTGAGTCATTTACAATTGGCCTATCATTTAATAAAAAGGCAGAGAGGCTTCCAACCACCCACCCCACTCTGGACAAGTCACCCCAGAAGAACAGCCTGAGAGCTTGTTATAGGAATTTTTTTTGTCTCAGATGTAGCCCACATCCCCACATGTCTAATAAATCCTCCCAATACATTTTCACACGCATGACCATGAATGTCTATTCAGAGAGAAGCTTTTACCACATGTGACATTTTTCAACTTCCAAGAACAAAAGACAAATGGGCCCCGGCCCTGGACTTGGAACAAAAAAATAAAAGCAAAACAAAAACCTCTTACATTTTTACTAAATAAAAGAATGAATACAGACAGCACAGGCTGAGTGGAAGCTTCTTTAGGCACCATGCTGGTCTTTCTTGAGACAATTGTTCAATGAGGGCCATATAGGATAAAATAGAGAGACAAAAAGAGTGTAGAGCCCAGGTGTCACTCGGTCCATTTTCTCCCTAGTGGGGAAGTGTTCATGACAACGTAGCACAGATTGCTCCCCTTGTGCATTTTTAAAGTGACATTTTCAATGTCTATTTAAGGGTAATTCACTATACAGTAAGTGGTTACTGTCAAGAGATTGGGGATTGCTTTTACACCAAAGATTTTTGTAAACTTTATCATAATAAAGCCTTTACACATGAATCTGCTGAATTGTGCTAAGGAATTTCATCTCCACTTTGCCTTTAATATATTTAATGACTTTAAGCATTATTTTTCTTTAGATAGTGATCATCTAAGCCAAAGCAATTTCAACATCTTTTAAATACACAACATAGTAACTCCAAATGGTAGATTATGTACAGAGAGCTTTACATGTGCTTTCCCCTCAACTAACAGCTCTACTCAGAGATAGACACTCAGGTAACATTACAAATGTTAAAAAGCAAGGAAAAATAATTTCAGAAATATTTTAAGCTAGTATGTAAATGTACCCATAAATTTATTACAATTGTGAGTTGGTTACCAACCTTTATTGAGTCATATGTGACTTCCATTAAGGAGTCCATGGATGTATCAAAGTACCATCACTGGGCAAGGGATAGAGCACAATGGTAGAGTGATTTCCAGCATACTTAAGGTCCTGGGTTCAGTCTCCAGCACCACAACACAGGACAGCCTCTGCTCATTATTAACAAATAAGCTGTAGGCATTGTGAAGATACAGAGATGGGATTTAATATCTAATAGACATGCATGTTATGAAATCACTGGCTATCTTTCATAGATAGATTTGAATGGCTTTGACTTGGTGGTAAATTCTTATGTGCATCTGAAATGACCCACAGAAGAACATTTCTAACTGTCAACCACTGAAAATATTGTAACCATCATGATTTCCTGTCCAAATGGAACTACTCATCTCTGTTCCATTTCTTTCTGTCTTATTTTCTTTTCATGGGAGAGATAACATTCTCCACTAATGATGCCTCACTACAAAACATCCCAGTGTCAAGCCTTAGTGTGAATATTTGTGGTCTCCATCCACAGCTCACCAAGTGTTCCCTACATGCACAGTAAGGAAGCATTTCCTTTGGATTGGCATTTGGTGTTGTTTAATGGGTCAGCTTCTCTGATCTATTTGCCTGAATAATGAAGCCAGTACATTATTTTTAGGGTACTTCAAAGAATTTTCATTGGAATAAATTAACTGTAAATAGAAACAATTCCAATCATCTTTCTTACTTGATATGTATATGTACATATGGCATAGTACATATGTGCTGTCCTCTGTGTATGTGATTATAGGGTGCCAATGAGTATGTGTGTGGTGGCCAGAGGAAAACATCATTGTCTTTATCCCTCTACACCCTATTTGTTTAAAACAGGGTCTCTGAATGGGAAGTTTGAGAATTCACCTAAGTTGGTCTAGCCAGAGAGTTACATGTCTCTGCCCTCCAGTGCCAGGGTGACAGACACTTAGAGCTATGGGCTGGCTTTTTACTTGTGGTTGGGAATTCAAATTCAAGTCCTTGTGATTGTGTATCAGGCAGTCTTATGCACTACACCATTTTCTTAGCCCCTGATTTCTTTACTTGTAAACTATATTTTCTTTTATCAATATTAAATCATCAAATCCAGTATAATGGCTATTTCATTTCATATGCATATTCACATGCAGCTGTCCTTTCATGATCTATGAAGAAAGAAAAAGAAGAGAGATTGATGGGCAAAGGGAGGGAGAGATCATCAATGCATAAAAATAAACCAACAACATTATAGTCTTTATTTCCCTTTGTGGGTAACTTGTGTGTGTGTGTGTGTGTGTGTGTGTGTGTGTGTGTGTGTGTGTGTGTGCTTTATTTTACCATAGTGGTAATTTATATCAGTTAGATATACTTCTCACTGGTAAGTTATGACAGCTATTCAGTCACACTTCTCAAATGATGTAGGAAAAAATAAGTCTATAAGAGCAATCAAGTAATCCTGATGCTTCAGGGCTGTGGATGTTTGTAATGATTGGTTTGTTGTGGTTTAGTATTGGATTAAGAATCTGAAAACCTTGTCTTAATATTCATTACAAGAAGTATAAAGTTGGCCACTCGAGACAACATAGGAAACAAAGCAATTGGGTTTGAGGACATGGATTGGTTAAAGTGCTTGTCATGCAATCAAGATGGCCTAAGATAAAATACCCAGCACCCATGCCCCAGTTCGGCATGGTGACCTTAGCCTATATTCCTAGATCTGGGAAAATAGATCCAGGAGGATCTCTGGAGCTCAATGAACACCTATTACAACCTAGTTAGTGAGTCTCAGGTTCATTGAAAGATCTTGCTTCAAAAATTAAGGAGAATGGTTAAGGAAGACGCCTGGCATTAGCCTCTGGCCTCCCTACATATGCACATACTTACACATATACCTGCATTCACATATGAACACCCAAAACAATAAAAAAATTGATATTTCACAAAGTATTACTTGTGAGAGCAATAATGTTATGGAATCACACACACACGCACACACACACATACACACACACACACACACACACGTCACAATCACAAAACAACCATACATAATAGCAAACCAATTAATTTATATAACTATAAACATTATCACTTAGAAGGAAGATTCTCACTCTGTTTACCTACAATGAATAAAATCATATGAATTCATCTCTCAGGTCATCTGAAACTAGCTAACAGTGTTTAGGGACTTGTGTTTTACCTTTCAGAAATCAATGACTGAGAAAATGCTCCACTGTCTGATTTTCCTGATCACTTGTACAGCAAATGTGTGAACTGCTGTCATTTTAAACTTTGAAAATGTTGCTCTGTCTTAGTTTCAAGGAAAAAAGCATCAGCTTTCCAAGGGATGTAGATCCTAGAGGACTTTGAAGTTGCTGACACATCACTTCTCTTGTGTTCTTCCCTGATCGTCAGCAGCCAGTATTGCCTGTGGTGAGAGGCTTCACACTATTCTTTGTGAATAGAAAAAAATCTGGGAACCCTTAGAATTCTCTGACCTATAAAGTTATTTGAAAATAAGACTCCAGTTCAAACAAACATGAAGATATGGTTTCATTCATTAAAAATGATGGGAATATTCCATTTCCATTGGGAAACCATCAACTCCAAGTCTATAGGTCCTCTGTAAGATCCAGTTTTATCTCAAGTCTGAAAGGTTTGTTTTTGACCTGTGTTTGGTTCCTTGTTTGTTTTACTATTTTTTTTCTAAACATCTAGTTCCAATAATATGGTCACAAGTATTAATTAATGAACTTGAATTTTGAAAAAAAAAGAAGAAGCAAGAACAAATCTGAAGCCAGGTGTAATGAAGTTTGACTTCATCTCTTCTGTTTGCTAGCTCTCTAACGAGTGTGTTTCCTGAGGCCCTGTGAGGAAGACGTAGTGATATGTGTAAGGGAACAGGCTTCCCCATTTAGTAGCTGTATGCCATGTACAATTTTTCATGCTCTCTAGGACAAGTTTCTAACCACTATGAGCATCAGTCCCCTCGGCTGTGGCATGATCTTTGTGTTAACTGTCCTTGTGACATGCTGAGTTCATTCTCAAATCACTTTTATCTGTATGTCTGCGTCTGTCGGTTCCTCTAGCCTTATCTCATTAGTTGCTTCTTGTGTTTTCCTTGTCATATATTCGCCAATTTATCTGAGCTGACTTTTCATTGTCAATTGTGAGGACTTTGAAGGTTTGCTTTTATGGTGAGTAGGTGTATGTAGGCATGCACACGTCATCGTGTACAAGTCAGAGACAACTGTGTGGAGTAGGGGCTCCACATCCTCTATATGTGTCCTAGGAAGCACACTTTGATCTCTGGGCTTGTACAACAAAGGATTTACCCACTGAGCAATCTCGCCTCCTCCAAAATTTTCGTACTGTATATAGTATCGGATTTCCCTTTTTCATTTTCAAAGAAAATTTATTTTTACTGTCTCCTCCCTCCTACTTCTCACTCCATCTGCTAGAAGCCTCACCTCACCATGTACATTTCTACTGACCCTATATTCTCCTTTCTTCTTTCATGTCATTTTTAGGCTTTAGCCCTTCCCTACCTGCAGCACATACTCACTTATATACATAAATATACATAAATCAGCATTTGAAATAGAACATGTGATTTGTGACTTACCAAGTCTGTGTTACCTGGATGAATAAAGTACTTTACAGCTCTATCCATTTTCCTATAAAATTATTTTGTTTTGCTCTACAGCTTATTAAAGTCCCATTTTTATTCTACACTATCATGATCAATTATCTATTGATGTACACCTAGGCTAGCACCATTCCCTTGTCTTTGTGAACTACCATGATAAATGTAGATGTACACTGATCCTTGTGGCAATTTAAAGAATTCTTTGGGTATATTCCTAAGCATGGTATAATAGGGCCATATAGTAGTTTTATTTTGAATGTCTTGAGAAAACTCTATTGAATAAAGTACTATAAATAAGATCTAGTTCCCCTGTCTCTGTTACTAGCTAAAATTATCACACATTTCTTATATTCAAATAATAAACCAAATGCATAAGAGTCAGTATTACCAAGTAGCATATAGAACATATGTTCTGAACAACAGAATTACATTAGTTGAAAGACTGAACACACACACAAAATCACACAACATATAATAAATAAGTAGGATATATTTTAAATACTTCATAATTCATAGTTCTATTGCCTGGTATATTTAGTTTTTATTTTATTTTATTTTACTATGTTGTTTTCACTTCATTTTTTATATTGAAACACAAATATGCTTCTTACTGAAAATGATCTAGAACAGTAAATCCCATGCAATAAGAGTGTTAACCATTGTAAACCTTGCCATGTCTCTGAGAAGCAAAGGAATTATCTTGTTATCAATTTAATAATGGAACATTGAAGTAAATGATGCCATCCACTGACACTAGTAAAACTAACTCTCTGGGGAAATTCATGTCTGTGAGAACTGTCAATCTAGATGGGTATGGACATATTAAACATACTATGTTCAATTCAGGAATGTACTCTTTCTGGGATGCCTTAATAAAAAGATTGCTTATTTTGATACAGACAAGCTATGCAGAATGTCTTGACATTTCTGATCTGTAGTGCTTTTATTTAAAATACATACACACATACATACACACACACACACACACACAAATATATATATATATATATATATATATATATATATATATATATAAATCTTTGGTAGATAGCTTAATAATACTTTTCTTTATGTTTTTACCCTTCAGCATAACTTACATGCAAGTACGCCTCTGAGATTTTAATGAATGAAGTATTGACAACTACATAAGGGTATGTAAAGTAGATATAATGCATTTCTTTCCACTATTTCCTTTGAGAAGGTTTCTGGAAAATATAGCTAATATATTCATTGTTTTGTATTAAAATGCCCCTAGTTATAATTCAGATAGTTATAGAATGATTGCTTATATTAAAAATATCATACATTTTCTCATGAGAAAATATGACAAGAAAAGTCAAAATATAAACATAAACAAAATGTACATAAACTAATGTCATAAATATAGTGAAAACCTTCTCAGTATAAAACTATACTGTAGATAAGCAACAAAAAAGCAAGAAATAAATTCAGTATGATGATTAGTTAAAAAAAAAATGATGTGTTGGAGTCTTAGATTCCTGTTGCACATTACATTGCATTAGTAGACTGAGAATTTAGATAAGTCCTAGAGGCAATGGCATCCACTCTATGAACTGCAAAAAGGAAGAGCAGAAAATATGAAGATAGATGATCGGTTTTGAAAAAGGCTCTGGAAATTGATTCTGAGCTATTACTGCCCTCCTCATTTCACTCAAGGATATTTCAGAATCAAGAGGAAATCCTTTTGCTATAACATCATTTGATCTCCTCTTCTTTAAAACCTTCTGGACATTTGGATATCCTGAAGATTGCAAGAAAATCCATATGTTCCAAGCCAAATTCTTCATCTTTTCCCCATATTTTTACTCCAGGCTGACTTTAACTTTAATGAGTAGACCTGGTATGTGCACTGTTATTTGACTGACTTAGAGTTGTCCTCTGATACTTTCATCCCTTTCTAAAATAAACCTTGCTCTTGCAACTGGAGTAATCATCATCTCCGGCAAGTACAGGTCCTGTATACTCCAAATTCCACCACCATCTCTGATCTATTAACACTGGTACTGTTCAAGTCATCCTCTTTTATTATTAGGTCCTATTACAAACCTGACACCTGACAACTAGCGGGCACTTATGATTTGTCATGACTTTGGGTTGGCACGAAAATCCTTGAAGAAATCTTCAACATTCCTATTTTAATTAGATTTTTATATTAAAAACAAGTTGTTAAATGTGTGTGTGTGTTTGTGTGTGTGTGTTTTAATAAATGAATGTATGCTGCTCAGTTCAGATAAAATCACTTGTGTGCATGTTTTAAGAATAGACCATTTAGTACCAATGAAGCAATCAATGTACAATATCCTAGGGAATACTGTCTCCTACTCTTCACATACCTTAGTTTCCTATCTTTCTTTGTCTAGGGTTGAGGTATGGTGGTCTCTCCACATTCCATGTTACCTACCACATGCACATGTGCTTTGTATAAAGGAATGCTAGTTTATAATTCTACTATCAGCACAGAAAACACACATTGCACCTACTCTCTTTTATGCATCAAATTCCTGAAAGAAAATAGATAGAACCCTCAGTTTTGTACTAGTTAGAGTGAAGATTCATGAAAGGAATATTTACAAAGATGTAGGATTATATAGTAAAATGATCAGGAACAATGAAGAACCGTTGTCATTTCAAGATCAGATGGCTGGTGAAAGAGGCAACCAGATGAGATGTCAGTACATCTACATAGCCATCTCATTCTGCATGAAGGAAGCCCACCTCTCTTCTCAATTTCGTATCGCCCCATACAAAGCCTTAGATTAGTCACAGATACCGTATGCAAGAGAAAACATTGAACCAGGAGAACAAGCTGAAGATGTCAAGGACATTTTGCACTTTTCCAGAGTAGCTGTCAAACATGTATATGAATATATGTGAGCTATTAATACTGTATTCTGCTGCACTGAATTTTTTTATACATTCATCTGCCAATAATTTTCAAGTACTCTGCTTGCAATCCCTTCTACCAAGTTCTGCAGCACCCAGCCCTTATAGTCTTTGCCACACCCAAGTGAAGTCACACTTTTGCCCATGAATGAAACCCCTTAGCAGATATCTGTCTCTCCAGACCAAAGTTGAAAGTGTGAGGTAACCGTATGACTCCTGTGTATAGGAGAGCATCACAACCATGATGCCTGCCACCTTTCCATCTGTATTTTATACTCAACCAGTACCGAACCACTTGTTCTTTCAATTTGTGAACTCTGTCTCTGTGTGTAAAGGCTCCATTGTTCTCCGGCTCTGCCAGGACTTCCACTGTGAAATCCTAGTCTTTCTTTGAGGTGCTGCAATTACATTCTCTGTAAGTTCCCACCAGTAATCTCAATTTTTATGCCATGCTGTATATTTCTATTGACTTGCTTCAGTCCCCTGCTTTATATTGTGATTAACATGGCAACATTGCTCATTTTCATTTCTTTTAAAAAAATTCTGTATTTCCTATCTAGGAAAGACACTGATTTTTTTTAATGGCCCATAGGCCATCTGATGCCATCTGTATTAACTTCTGGTGTACTTGATAAAGCCCTCTCAATTTCCCTAATGTCTTCTAGGTACCTGGCTATGAAATGGATGTGGCAACAATAATAAGGGCTTGGGAAATACTTTTTCAAGCTCACCCAAACCATTAGAAAAAAACAAGTGAACAAAAAGGCCAAAGTAAAACTAAACCCTCAGCAATTGTTAGCCATTGATTTTGTCAGGTCCAGAATCCCAAGCATTAGAGAGAGTCTACTTACAAGAAACTCCACTATCTTTCCCTAGACAAATGTCAGGCCATTGTAGCCTAGTTCTAGAGAGACCTAGTGTAAGTTTATGAATGAAGGAAAGAATTTGCAGCTGCCTAAACATCAGTATGACATTAAGTGGGGTGACCCTTATTTTGGTTCAGCCCTCTAGGAGAGGAGCAGAGGCAGACAATAGGAATCCTGATTTTTAAAGTTTTTTTTGTAAGTTACGTGTATGAGCATTTTGCCATTATGTATGTATGTATGTATGTATGTATGTATGTATGTATGTATTTATGAGCTCCACATGTATGCCTTGTGCTGTAGCAGCCAGAAGACAGTATTAGATTCCTGGGATCTGAAGTTATAAATGGTTGTGAGGCAAATGTGAGTGTTGGTAATTGAACCTGTGTCCTTTGCAGAAGCAGCACATGTTCTTAACAATTGACACATTTCTCTAGACAAACAATAGCAGTTGCATATAAAAATATTGGTTTGAAGTTGATGCCCTGCAAGTTTTACTCATTCCTATGCTTTGTTTTCTCTAGAAAAGCACATGGACTCATCTTCAACAATAATAATAAGGACTGTTATGAGAAAACTTTAAAAAAAGTGAAAATCTAGCAGTTTCATAACTATGTCTTGATCAGTTTTATGGTAAGAATTGATATTTGAATATGGACAAACAAGAATAGAACATTTACAAGAAGGCATTCACAATTTAAATATATTTTCTTTCATTGTCCTGTAGAAGTAGCTGAATATGAGTTCAGAGGGCAAGAGGATTTGTATCAAAGGGAAAAGTGACTTGAACAGATGGTGCACAGCACATGCATTGTTGGTTGACTAGAGATGGATGATTGACCTGGATGAAGACAATAAAAACAACGATGTAAGAAGGGGCTACTCTCATGAACTTTTTTTTTTTTCATATTTGTGTTTAAGAGAGCTTACTTCTTCTCTTCATAGAGCTCTGGAGTCTTTCTTATTTCCTCAGGTCCTGAAGTTAAAATAGAGATCCCAAGCACAAAACAGGTTGGTTGCCCTTCACTGCTCATCTACTAAATGGAAGGGATTGGACTAACAGTGTCAATAATGGTGTCGTACCAGCATGCTTCATGCTCATGGACTAGTAGAGAAGAGGAACTTTACAGGCACTAAGGTGTGGTTGACATGAACAGAGGCTGGTGCACAAATGAAAAGAGAGGTAAAGCTCATTTGCTGGCAATTTCTCTACACTGGATGGCATAAATGTGGGAAGCTGACAGAAGAAATGAAATTTCCTGGGTAAATAATGGCTCAGCTCAAGAACAAGGTGTCTGATACATCCAAATGCAGATTTGGAGAGAGGTAAGTATGTTTAAATAATACTTTTAAAAGAATCCTGGTAATATCTGAGAAAAGGATGGAAGGGAGGCTGTCAAGGAAGAAGTCACAATCCTAGTAAGAGAAATAACAAGGCACTGGTCTTGCTAGCAATGCTATGTAAATCTGGAGTGCTCCTGCACTTCGATTTTCTTCAACTTGAAGACAGAATAGAACAGCTGTGAATATTCAGCTTTATTCTGGCCTGTGAGTAGCCACACACAACCTCAGTTCATTTTTTGTCAAGTGAAAGGGGTGTGTATGATTATGGCTAGGAGGAGTGGATGGAAGGAAAGCAGCAACTTCTTTTGTTCATTCCCTTTCAGACCTGATATTATCCCAAAGAAGAGAGCACAAAATGACACTGCATGCCCCTGCTGTGGAGAGGGCAGAATTGGTCATGGGCAATTGTGAGCACCAGAGCTGACATAGTACCCTGGTGACCTAAATGAGTTAAGGCATTGTCCAGAGTCTCTCATTTACAACTGGGAAGAATTTGGCCATTGAGAGTCAGATTGAATAGGTCCATTTTTGTTCATTGTGATTTCAATGACAGGTCCAGTTTGCTCTGGTCTAATCTGACTCACCAAATCATGCACTCAGACAATTGAATCACCAACCCTTTGACACATTGCAGAATCTCGGCAGTGTAACAGCACCATCACTTCAAGCTGCAGCTGGGGGCATCCTCTCATTTCTACTCTTATTCTCCAGACAGGTTACACTCCAAAGCTGCCCCTGGTCCAGACTTTAAAATAAGAGATTGATATTGTCACTTAGCTTTCCGTTAGCCTATGTGTGTGTGTTATAGGTAGGGAATCAGAAATAAAAGCAGACACTCAACAAGAGAGGCAGCTGTTTCTCCTGACTCCCACATTTGCTCTTCTTTAATAAACCAGTCCTGTGTCACATCTGTTCATCATTTTATGTAGAGCTTTCTTAGGTATGGAATAGTTACATTTACTTTTGCCTATTCATGATGAGATCATTTCAGTCAAATCCAAAGTAAAAAAAAAATTTTTAAAAAATCTTCAGAGCTATTCATAAAACTTTTTGAATGATACCTGGTAAGTTCTTACTATCATTCAGATCAAAGGCTCTGTTGTAGAATGTTCTCTAAAGTAATTGGTTTCCGAGTGCTACATGGTTTTATTATAAAACCTCTTCTAAAGTGGCTGATACCCCAGGCCATGAAACTGCTGAGGGAATAATGAAGGGAAGTAAAAAGATAAGTGAGAATGTGTTTTGAACAGTATTGATCATGACAGTACTTCCTTACTTCCTTACTCTTCGGGCAAGAAAGAGAAATATGGAAATAAGATCTCCTAAAAGAAGGCATATAGTATCAAAGGTTAAAGTATAGAACCTTTATCTTAGTAAGAAATAAATTGCAAACTGAGTGAACATGTTTTTATTATTTACCAATGTGTATTTTTATTATTTACCATACATATACCACTAGCAAGTCTGCATATCACTTATTGTAGAGTTGGTGGTCAGTGATCTTCTAGGATCCTGGTCACTTTCTAAGGACCAATGGCCAAGAGATATCCTCTTCTCTACACACAAGTTTTAGCATAGGGATGGTAGAACCTTCCTCTTCTCCAGACTCTAGTGTTAGCATTGAAAATGGATAGGCTTTGCACATTATATTTTTGGATTTTTTTCAAACAAATGCAAAATACCTATCTCTGGTCTTCCCCTTACAAAAATATTATAGAGTATACAGTTAAGCTCACACCTTTAATAAATTGATAGTTTACCCTCTGAAAACATTTTGGTAAGATATTGTTAGGTAAATTACAATAACAATTATCAAAATAGATGATAGAGTTAAAACTCTAGTACTACACCTACTAACTGAATATTAGTCACCTTTTTATTATTTATACTAAAATTTATTGGTATAATAATAGTTATAATTTTTAATAATGGAAAGTGGGGGGGTCTTACACTTAAATTTCACTAGAATAAAAAGCATATTAGACACTTTTACAATGGTCTTCATCAATTCACATTCTACAGCTCCTATATTCAATTCCTTCTGCAGAGGTACACTAAAACTTTCTCAATGGACCCTTGACAAAATGCTTTTAATTGCTTTCTTTTTTAAATGTTTTATGTCTTATTTGATAAAACTGCATATACATTACACATATTGGCTTCAGTTTACTAAGTGGGTAGTTAAACAAATATTTGCAATTATAATAAAATAACAGAAAATGCAGCTTTAAAAATATCTTAGATGCCAGTTCTTGGTTTACAAAGACTTTACAAATAGTTTTTGTTGTTGTTTGTCATTTTTTTTTATAAATTCATTCTTTTTCATTGTAAAGGCAATGACCGAAATTGAAGTTTATAACTTACAAGCTACAGAAAACATCTCTCCAATCGGTTGGGAAAAACAGAAAAGAAGCAGGAGGGCATAGGAGTCAAGAAGCACCAGAACAGAGAAGGTGTGGGACACTAGGAGACAGTGGGGAGTCTAGAGGTGCTGAATTCAATTCCCAGCAACTGCATGGTGGCTCACAACATCTATAATGAGATCTAGTGCCTTCTTCTGTAGTGCAGGTATACATCAGCCAGAACACTGTATACATAATAAATAAATAAAAATCTTTAAAAAAAAAACTTGCCAAGCTTTCATAAATACTTGGGAGAAGAACAAAAACATATTCAAAACAAGGATACAAGAGGCCATTAGGAAGGATTTGAAACTAATCTCAAGGGACAGGGCTCAGGAAATAGTCTTAACCCCTATGGATGGCAGAGGAAGGGAAGGAGGGTGTAACTTGGCTCATCAACAGTGTCATGCCAATGTAATGGCAGGGATGGCAGAAATGGCATTGATGACAGGGAGGTATAAATAGTATCCTATACTTCTAAGTTCTAAGGAATGCGTTTGTTTGTCAAAGGACATACACATTTTTCAGAAAGCAAGGAGGCAGATGCAATGGTCCAAGAAAATAGAAATTAACCAGGAAATACTCAGAGATCCATGTTTCAGGGGAGAGTACAATGAAGGATGTCACAAAGACCATAGTGCTCCAGGAAGCATTCCTGCACATTCCCAATGTGTGAGCAATTTGAGATTATAATTTGTAGAAGGATATCACTACTTCTGCATCATATACAAATTCACTTTATTGGTACTTTCTCGATTTCTTAAATAAGTCTTTGAGAAATTTTGCTTTGATATATACTCACTATATATTGCATCAGGGATAGATAGATAACTGATGGATGGATAGATTACATAGATAGATGGATAGATAGTGTTTATGAAAAAAAAAACCTTCTGATTAAAACATACAATGAGGTAAACACACTATATTTACCACTGCAAGTCTGGCTTTTTTCACTAAATACAATAATCTTAAACTTTTTTAAATTTTTAGCAACTAATACTCTTCTTTATGGTCTAGTAAAACTTGATTGTGTATACCTGTCACACTTTCGTTACCAGTTCATCTGCTCATAGACAGTTGTACTGATTCATACTATTTATCAACAGTACTACGAAAAATCTTCATGAACAGGTATTTATGAGGGATGGTGACTTAAAGTTCTTCTGGAGAATAACCAGTAGTACAGCAGGATCGTATGTATGGTAGTTCTATGCAGAACCTTCATGCTGATTTCTGTAGTGACTGAACTAATTTTCATTCTCACCAGCATGTAATATAATGACTCCCTTTTCTCCACATTTCTTTGTGATCATCATCATCATGTTGACAGGATTGAGTTGAAATCTCAAAGTTGTTCTAATTTTAATTTCTCCAATGGCTAAGAATGGTGAACTCTTTCTCCCCAAATGTTGACTGATTGCTTGCATTTCATCTTTCAACAATCAACTCTTCATTTCATTGGCTCATCTATTAATTGGGTTATTTGAGGCTTAGTGGTATTTACTTTTTGATTCTGCACATGTTCTCTGATATATATATATATACATATATATATATATATGTATATATGTGTTTGTGTGTGTGTTCTGTATAATTTCTACTACACACTTAACAAGTTTTTTCCTTTTCTGTGCAAAGATTTACTTTATTGTGATAAGAAAATTCTTATTAATAATAACTGTGGTCTTGTCATCAACAAGAACAACTGAGAAATAGTTTACTCCATTTTTGGAAGTTAATGATATATTTGTTTATACACTTATCACATGGTAATCTTTGTATTGGAAGTCCTGAGCTACAGACAAAAATAACATTTTTGATGTTTTCCCTGGGCATTATCTCAAGAGCCAACATAAATGTATGCTTATTTTTGCTTGACCAAATGATTGACATTTTTGTGCAGCCAGAGATTCATCCCTTCATTACACACAGGCAATAATACAAGCTCCTGTTTGTCTGTTCTAGGAAATGACTAAGAAAACATAACCCCAATCCTCTACTCTACACTAGGTACCAAAATAATTTCACAGCTGATTTAAAACTCTTACCCTCGTCTTCATGCCCCAAGTGTAATGTGACCTGTCTAGGCAGGAAACCATCAGAGCGCTCTACCCCATCCTCTTTCTGCTTTATGTTCCTCTGCTCCCAGCAGTGCTCTGTTCCCATACTTAACCTTACAGAACAAGATAAAGCTTTCTTGCCCAATGAAGCAAGCAGTAAAAAAAAAAAAAAATTCTCCTTAAAAATGTACCTCTGTCTCAATTTTTCCCAGAAATAGATATTAATCCTGCCCCCTTTGCCAACTCAGTCAATAGTCAGAGAACCTCAGAATATAAGAATTCTCAGTAATTTTCCATGTTGCTCACATCAAACTATTTCATTATGTCCAACGAAAATGAAGTAGAAAATGGAAGACAGTATGTATTCACCTCTAGAATGATCTCATAT